>NC_079299.1:14237254-14545087 GCF_023638135.1 Falco biarmicus
GGCTTTAGTTTTGGTGACAGGATTACTTGACCTGTTTTACTGAATCTGTTTCGAAACTTCTTCAAGATCAGACTGTCGTAAATCAATGGGTATTGATTTTTATTATTTAAACTTATACCAATAAATTAAGAAATAGACCCACTTTTTTTTTTTCATTGAAAACAGGGCACATATCTTGAAGTCTAAAGCCATTCTGTCCATTCAGAGTGTCAAAATAATAATGGAGCAGTTATGCTTTCGATGCAACCGAGTGTTACTATGTTTTTCTCTGATCTGATTCAAGGACTTGAATGCAGAATCCAGGGAGCTTTCAGTTAGGTCATAGTACTGTCATTGTCCCTGTGTCAAGAAGCATGTGCATTACATGAAGAAAAAAACCCCAAAACTGACATTTCTTTTGACCTGATGCTGAAGTACCATGAAGTACCATGATGTGTCTGTTTCCAAGTCAGTCCTGCAAAGTTTTGCATACATAGACAATTTTAAAATAAGCTAGAATTCCTGATGGAGCGGTGTCAGTTTTTTTATTGCTATTGGTGCATATTTCTCTTGAATGGGGAAAAAAAATATATTTTCTTATAATGTACAAGTAGCTATGAAAAGATAGAATATCTCTTCTGAGAGTCTCTTCTGTTCAAATTTCCACAGAAAATATTATTCTTTCCTTTCTAGCAGTTAGAAAATTTGTGAATAGTGTTAAGTAAAATTCTTAAATCACTAGAAGGAAGGTAGATATTTGTCCATACCCCAGTTTTCCAGCGACTATGTCAAGATGCAGCAGTTAAGATAAGTTTCTTTAAAACTGTAAAATGTGCTGCAACTAGTTTCTTACAAATTTCTACTTGATGAATAATCAGCTGACAGTGTTCAGAACAATTGTCTTACCAAAGGAAAGTAAATATCTAAGTGTAACTGATAATGTGATGAATGACAATTGTCAAACTCTTTTTAAGGAAAGACTTGTCTTCATAATAGCTGACAGAGCTTGAACAGAGCCCAAGGGGGAGAGTCTGTTGAATTCTCTCTGCACCCACTGAAGGTTTCTGAAAACAATCTGGAAACTCAGTTCATACGCTAAACCAAATAACTCTGGATGAAACCCAAAATCAACCACAAAAGGCTAAGTATATGGTGTTGAAGAACAATGCCACCAGAGGTAGATGTTTCACATGAAAATGCTGAAATTCAGAACAGTGACAGGTATTGTTGGAGTTTGCTGACTCCTCCAAATTCTTCTCCTTTAATTTGATCAGTGCATCTATAACCTGTATTCCATTACCACCTGGTTCCTTATTTTTTTTTTACTCTGATTTTCTTTAAGGATTTAGTGCTTTGGGAATTCTTCTGTAGCCTAATGGAGAACTAAAATAAGAATGAGAAGGGAATAATGTAAAAACTTTAGGGGATAACACTGCCTCAAGCGATTTTTAGGTTAATCTAGAAGTTTTCCTCTAGTAAATATGTTAAAACCCTGTCATGGTACTGTGCAGTGTGTTTCTGATAAAACAATGTTGATACCTCATTTATTTATGCTGTATGTGCCATTACATAATATGTTACAAAATATACTTGAGTATTGAGTAATTTTTTTTCTTTTGATTATTGTTATGGCAGTGCTCCAGATACTTTCTGGAACTCTTTAGATGTTGCATCTCTCTGTACAGCTTATGTATGTCTCCTGAGAATTGGACAAGTCATACAATGTGTAGAGGGTTTTGTTTGGTTTTAGGTTCTTGTTTAGACTATTAAAACAGGTCCTTTCTTCCTTTTGGATTTTTTTTTTTTCTATTTTAGTCCTGATGGCCAGTTGCTAAGAGTTCAAGGACAATTTGCAATGGAACAGATTATTTGTTGGCTTCTAGATCTCACGTTAAATGGAGAAAATTAGTCTGGAGAGAGTTCTGGGTAAAAAAAGATGTTAAAAGGTGGGTTGCATAGTTGAGTTCGTTATTATTAGAAGGAAACTTTTTTTTTTTTCCTTCTCCTGCTTTCTGACTGGCACTGGGACAGAAAGGAAAATAAAAATAAATTTGTCTAGTGACTTCAGGTGCAGAGACTAGATGACACATCATGGATTTAGTAGTATGTCAGGACAGTGATGATCTGTGAAGAGCTTAAATTAAGAAGAAATTCCAATTCCTGAACGGGAAGCAAAGTTGTAAGTTACACACACACACAAAACCACCAGTAAAAATGTGTGTAATTAGGAGACTTGGGAAGGTTTTAAAGCATTCAGGTCTGATCTGATTGTGTAAGTGCAAAGGATATTCCCGTGCAACAGTATAGCTGTAGCAAAAGAAAAATCCTAGAAGACTGGGGAGAAAAAAAAAAGAAGAAATGGCCATGCTTGCAATAAAATTGAAAACAGGTTGTGATATCCTGAAGTTCTTTCTCTGTGTTTATGTGTATGCATTATAGAATGATAGGATATTTTAAGTTAGAAAAGACCTTTAAGATCATCCAGTCCAACCATTATCTTTGAGCACTGCCAAGTCCACCACTAAACCATGTCTGCAGCATGAGTGTCAGGTCCACACCTTGCAGTCAGCTCTCATTTCCTAAGTTTCATAAATTCTTCATTTTCCTAAAAGCTACTTTCCTAAAATGTGCTTTATACTTAAGCAGTACTCACACTTACCTGTATCAGGATGCATAAAATAGTGTGTGTGTATATATGTGTGCATTTATAATTATTTGCTTAAGATGTACGTGTTCATGTGTAGTTATGTGTAAACACAAAATAATTAAGCTTTTATTAATTAAACATCAATTAAGGCTTTTATACAGAAAGAAATCTTAACTGATCACAAGTTAGTTTTGTACAGTTGGTCACATTTAACGATTCATTAGCAAGCACAATGCAATAATTGTTTTTTGGTTGGTTTTTTTTTTTTGTTACAAATCCTGAGCAATTTCTCTTCTCAACATTCACTTTTCCCATCAGGATTCTCTGAAATTTTTTATGAGTATAATCCAAGAAAATGGGTCAAAGAGGTACTCCATATGAAGTGTTCTGCCTGTGTAATGCTTAAACTTTGTTTTAAACCTCCTTTGAGGTCTTAACTTAATTTTAGACTTTGAATTCAAATGAAAACCAAAACTAAATTACTTTCAAAATTAAAACTAAAAAGAGTAACTTCAAAATGTTTTTTCTACAAGAGCTGCTGGAATTCTGAGTGTTTGGCAAAGTTGTATGGCTGTACAGCTAAGTTTTATCTTTCTTTATGTTGTCTTGTAAATTCAACTTGTTTGAAGACACTATTTTTAAACTATCAGCAAATACTGTGGCCTGCTTTTTCTTTCTGCATAATAGTTCTGTAGCGAACATTTAGATTGATACTGGCTAGGTTGTTCTATAAATTTGTAAAAAAGAATAAAATAAGATAAACATTTGTGGCAAATAATTTTTAATGCATTCCTCAGAGTTCAGTAACTTGTCCTAGGAGCTTGTTTTGGGAACTTCATTAAAACCTTTTATCTCCCATAGATCTAAGAATAATGATTGAAAGAATTTGTGCTTATTATTTGTATTCTTCAGAAAGTCTTCATACTCTACAGCTGAAGACTTGAAGTCCTTGCGAATTATAATCTGTTTATATGTCCTTATGATAGATAATTATTCCAAATAATTTGATGCTACAGTTAAGAAAGCAAAATTCCTTAAGAAAGCTAAGATGTTAATAGTAACTTCTAACCAGTGGCTAGTATAACTAATTCCAACATCATCATCATCATCATAATAGTCACTCTGTATTGTTAGAAGGTCTTCCTGCCAATCAAAAGCAGTCATTTCTAGACATGATCAGGTAGTTGTACTGGTCCAGCGATACTATGATTGTTGTATTTCTTTTGCTATGTGTGTCTTGCATGCTGTCTGCTGAAGAGCCCTCATAGGAGATTCGTTGGAATAAACAGATGATGAGATAAATCTGGAATTTATTTATTTATTTCAGATTGAATGTTAACATTTCTTTTACCAGTCATGACTTCAGCTTCCCTTTAGCAAGTACTAATAAAATAAAGACTTCACTGAATTTCTGGACATTTTACAAAGATGTGTCTATTTTCACACTCTTATCTTCTTGACTAGCAACTTAGAAAATTGGAAATGCGATAAGTGAACTAAAAAAGCTTTGCAAACAAAGTTTTGTCTAAGTTTCTGTAGTCTGTTAGTCTGTAGCCTCTTATGATTAAGCTATATCAGTTTCTGTAGATAACAAAATGCAAGAATCTGATGTGTGTATTTCGATATTCATGAGCCCTTGCCTCCCTATTTGGGTCAGCAGTAGGAAGGCTTAAGCAAAAGTCCTAAGCAAGTATTAAACTGATGCTTCTGGATCCATAGCAAGATTCTTACATCTTTCTGAGGCTGGGATTATTAGAAGGTAGTATCCTACCAGAATCCTCTAGCTTAATTTTTTCTGGAATCCCCTTTCTCCTCAAGTTATGGACACATAAAGTTTGTTCCTACCGTGCTGGGGTTCTTGCTCCATTTCTGTTCATTGTATAGCCATTGTGCAAATGCCCTGGTCGGCAGCATGCTCTGCACACTTCAGACCTTTCTGTCCCAGGCTGAGTCTGGACTGGCGCCTGCTACACATGGTGGCCTTGCATGCGAGAACCGTTCTAGCAGAAGCATGGTCCTTAATGTAACACCAGACCTCCAATTAGAGTTGCAATTTACGCCTGTTTGTAATTTACCCAAGGAGTATTTTTTAGGACAAGTGACAGAGGAAAGTATAGGAAAGCTAGAGGAAGAGGTGCTATTAAAGTGGTCAAGCTGTATTACTCTTGTTCACAGTTAGACTCTAATTAATTTGACCACAGTGCCAAGACCATTCTTCGAAGTCTTTTGTGTTACTGAAAACAACTTTATTTGAAAAGGAAGACGGAGAGGGAAAAGAAGATACTAGTGCCAGCTGAATAGCCTTTTGAACAGTTCTTGAGATGAGGCTAACTCTGGCACAGCAATATTGTGGCTGCTAGCCTTGGGCAGCTGTGTGGTACAAGCACCCTGTGGGCTGGGTGCCAGGTGTCCTGGACCTGGTGCCTGAGGGAGGATGCACCCTGGTCTGCTCGGGATGATGGATCTAAGTAGCCCTTGAGCCTATTGTACTTTAGCTCAGTCCCATCCCACAGTGAAATAGAAGAATTACGGGGGAAGCAGATGTTTCTGACTCATTAATAGCTCCTCAAGCTCCCTATCCACTGAGTTTTGTGTGGCATGAAGTACGTATTTTGTAAAGTTCTTGGGGTTTGATGCAGCATGTAGGACCAGTAAGGCTGGACAATCCTGACCTAGGGCATTTTTAGGTGTTTGAAAGTTTCTTTTTACTAATTCACACTTTTTTGATGAATTACAGTAATCAGATCAGAAACTTAGTTTCTTCTTTGTTTATTAATCCATAAATAGACTGTGAAGACATAACTACAGTTTTATGAAGGAAATCTAAAATTAATGACAATGCAATTTAATTGACCTATCTTGTATTATTGTTTCACATTTTATTTGGTTATGTCCAAACTGAAACAACACTAGAGGATTTTTTTTATGATTATTTCTAAACCAGCAAAAAGAATTAATTTTTTGATATTTAAAACCATCAACTTTGAAACTTTTACTTCTTCAAGACTGTTATATAAGATTTTTTTAACTTATCAATAAAATTCTGCACTTTGAATTTATTTTTTTTAATTATACCACCCCTCACCCCCGACCTGAATGTTATATTCTCTTTCTATGCCACATAACAGCTGTAACTTAGATAAAGACTTTTGGAAGTCTGGAATTTTATTCTGGCCAGAAAAAAAAGTTGTTTTATTTTTCCCTCTTCTATCTAGAGAAAAAGGTCTCATGTAAGATGTTACTTTTGACAGCGATGTGCAGTATTTGAAATAATCAGTGGTGTCATAAAATTGTTGTATAAGCTTATAAACTTCAATTGCTTTGTATGATTTTGGGTTCTTTGGGAAAGCCTACATGCTGTTATTACTGTCTAGTTTAACCTGCCACCATGTGCATCAACTAGCAAAAACTTCATGATGCGCTAAGTGTGGCAACCATGTAACCGTAGTAAGAGTTAGAATAAATTCTTGTTTTTCTGATACTTCCATGCACCATTCAACCTTTGTATAATAACAATGTAAAATAAGAGTTCTGGCAAGCATTCAGAGTCTTGGGAGGTATGAAATATTTCAGTCCTGTTCAATGATAGCTGTCGTTTAGCATGGGCTTGTCCAGGAGGGTTGGCCTATCTCTAAGAATGTGGAGCCACTAACTTTCAAACACTTCCTTTACAGTCCTATTAGTAGTTCATGCTTCAGATGTTGTTTATAACAATTTCTTATTGCTAGTCCAGTGAAATCTTGCAGATTAGTTTAATTATTTCTGACAGCTCACCTGTCACTTTAATAGACTTCTGTTAAATAAGGAAAAACAGTTGTCCCCCCTTTGGCTGCCATGAGAGAGGTCAGGAACAGAATAACTGATGTTTTATGATGCAACATTTAATGGCAAAAAACATCTGTAGCTGCAGAACAAACTTTAGAGAGTCAGTTCTTCTGTAAACTCTGATGATCTATCCGTAGCTGCTCTATTGCATGGACCAGAAAGCAGAAAATAATACCAACAATAAAAATCACTACTCAAAAACAAACAAAAAAAAAGTCCTTGGCAGCAAGTTTTCTTAGGCAGCTTGCCAGTATCCTGATTCACTGTTTATGGGAACATCTTGAAATGACTCCCAAATTAATGACTATGTCTTCTATCACTCCAGTCTGATGTCTGAACATGAGGAGAAATAAACAATAGTTAATGATCTGGAAGCTGCTGGCAGTTACTGTATTAGTTCTGGTTCTTATTTTCACTTACCAACAGCAAACTGTTCTGATCAGATGTTTATCTTTGAAAAACATATGCAATGGAAAATTGCACCTCAGATTGCTATCCATTTCACAGTCTCTTTCACTGGGACAATTTCACACAGAATGAAATTATTTCATTTTGAACTCGTAGCAATCTGCTTTTAAGTTTAAAAAGTCTGCTTTAAAATACGCATATTTTTTTTTTTTTTTTTTCTGTTTCAATGAGAGACCCTAGGTACCTGAACATATTGTACTGTGAGGTTCCCTTGTGAACCCAGCAGGGGTATGTGCACATCTGTGCCAAAAAGATTTATCCTTCCCCATACCATTGGCCAGGCCAAGCTGCTGGGGAGAGGCAATTAGGTTTTTTACGCAAAACGATCAGGTGATAAATTGCTGTAAGATTCATGATATCTCATTTTACATTGAGTGTGTGTATGATGTAAAGGGTTTCTGTGACATTAGCTGTAAACGCAAAACTGGCTTTTTATTTTTATCCCTCCCATTTATTTGGGAGTTAATTTATTGTTTTGTTGGATAGTATCATAATTTTTTTCCCTTCTTTTTACAAGCTTTTGCAGTCTGGTACAGTATGTGATTGTATGCAGAGGTAAAATCCATGTGATAGATTTCACAATCAAGTGATAAATGTTTTCAAAGTCAGTTCTGAATTACCAAATTCTAACACTGGAACCAAGCCTCTCCAGGTCCCTTAGCAGCTTCATAGGCTCCTGTGTTTCTGCAAAATGCTTCTTATTTTTACAAAGGAATATTCTGTAGCAGCTGGGGACACAGGACCGGAAGGGTGCCTGCATTTATCAAGCTCAGGCCCCTGGTGTTACAGGCACTATGTTAAATACTCCTTCCTTGTATTTACAGTGCTGCATTTTAAGAGTTTTCTCCTTTCCTGCCTCCCTAAATATAGAATTCTTACTGTTCCTCAGAGATCAAGAAAAATTCTTCATTCCCCTATATGTAAAGGCTGCAGTTTTTTCTAATATCCTTTTGGCCAAGCAGAGAGAGAAAGAGTGCTTTACATTGTCCATCCTCTTCAAAATACCTTTTTTCTAGTCTTTGAGGAAAGACCCGAGGTGATGCAAATCAACATTATGACATTTTGCACAATTTGATTAAAAACTTTGTCTTATCTGAAGATATCACATATCAAATTTAACATTTCGACTGAGTTCCCTTTGTTTTGACTTCTGTTACTGAAAGTCTAGAGCCCAAGTTCATGTTGTGTTGAGAAATACTTTTTTTCATGTTGCTGTGGTATTCATATCAGTATGGTGTCTTACAAAAGTTCTAGAAATCCTCCTTTGGGATAATTTGTAAAATGCATCATGGCTATGTGTAATTTAGACTTCTTCATCTAAGACTGATGAAAGTCTCTGTTGCATTAAGTTATATAAGCTTCTTGTATACTTTTGAATCCTAAATCTATTTGCTGGCTTACACTCTAATTGCTCTTATTCCAGCTCATCTTAATAACTTCTCTTACTTCTCCTCCAAGAACTGTGACTATTTTTCTAGCTACGTTATAAGGAGGTACATCTCTAATTATATGCTTCAAAAACTGCTGGGGTGGTTGGAGAAATGTGAATTTTTGTTGTCTTAATTACTGCTTTTGCTTCTTTGAATACTTTTCCTGAAATATGCATATCAGATGTCATCTTCACATTTTTATTTCTTAGCTTACAGGGATCTTGCTTGCAAACTTTGCTGATGACCTGCCAATCCATTATAATTTCAGAGTTTCAGAACTGTGGTGTGCGGTGTATGTAGTCCCACAAGGAAATACAGACTACAGGAATCTTCCCAAGTAACAAAATGGTTTATATAACAGTGGCTGCTGAATTTTGGGTGAACATGCATTATTAAACTTTACTCAAAACACAGTTTAGGAAATAAAAAGAGTTCCACTGGGCACAGAAATTTGACCACTGTGTATTGAGTGTGAGTAAAATTTACCCTGTGTGAATTCATTGAAATACAACTATTTTCTGAGTTGAATGAATGTAAATCTTGACATGAAAGAAGTTAGCCTGGACCTACACATGGATGAAAAATGTCTTTTTAAGAAAGGTATTTTGCAACTACTTTAACAAAAAATGAAATTAAGTTCCCAAGAGTCAATGATTATAGTTTCAGGTATAGACGAATGCTTATGAAATTAGGGCAGCTTGCCAGACCACAAAGACTTTTCCCACTCTACAGTTCTCCTCTGTATTAGACGTAGGAGAAGCAGCAATATGTAGCCAGACCTGCGGCTGAATCTGAGAACTCCTTTTGAGGTTTGGCAGGTTTAAGTTAGCTACAATCTCATCTGTCACATTTGGGACCTCTGCACTTTCTTGCATCTTGCGGTTTAAACGAGTAGAGCAGATCCTCTATAGACGGTCTCCCTAGCAGAAATACTGTATTATACCCATAAATGCATCCTAGTCTGCAATTCTGTCTTTCATCTAAACTGCTTTTATCAACTTTATCCATTTATGCTTGGGACTATATTTGGCAATAATCTCAAAGGCAAGTGGGAAACTCAGTTTGCTGCTTTATTCCCTTAAGCCTGACACAGGAATGAAATAAACATTTCTTATGAAATCACTTTCCAGGCATAGACACATTCTTCTTACTGTGCATGGAAAAGGTTTATAGTAAAGAGTAATCAGGGCATCAGAGTCTGCTATTCTGCTCTGGAGCTACTGGTGTGCGCTTACATTTTCACCTGGTTTTGCACCAGCAGTTATTTTCAGTTGATCCAGCTGCAAATAAGTGTTAAGTAGGTATCGAGTGATTAGGAAAGGAGGGAAGAGGCAAGGGTGCCTGGATATGATGTTGTGTTTAATAGATCCAGAAAACAGGTCTGCCTTAACTGATCTAGCCTTAGTTTCTTGTCTTTGAGTAGATCTTTCACCTTTTATTATGGATGATTAGGTGCAGTGCTCAAACTTAGATATCCACACTTGAAAACATGAGTTGGTGTCACATATGAAGAGGTGATTTCATAATGTAGGTGCAGTAGGATTTCTATGATTATGGCCAGAGATTATTTATGATTTATAATTCAAATTAATGCACTGTTTCTTTAAGTGCAACAGAAGTGAACAACAGAGGTTTGTGGTTTTTTTTTTTTTTTAATCGAGTAAATCCAGATTTATTTATTTTTTAATCCATCGCTCTGGATAAGCCTCATGTGAAAGTATCTATAGGCAAAAAATGTGCACTCAGTTTTAACATTTAACAAGAATAAAAAATCAAAAAAGACAAATCGTGACCTATTGAAAGAAATTTATTTTCATTTCCTGATAACTAGAAACCATACTTGGATGTGGGAACAGTGGAAAAACGCAAGCTAATGTCATTCCGCCCATTTCATAATATGGGTCTAGAAATGGCATCTAAATTAGATGAATACTCAGATTTTGGAACAGAGGGGATCAGTATGCATAATCTGCTTGGATCTTCTGCCTCACACAGGTGAAACAAACTTGGTTAATATCTGACACAAAGAATCTAGACCTTCTGTTTAAGCTGTAATGCAGCTAACTATAACATGCTAAACCTTAATTTAAAATGATGGTTGGTGATCTTTCTGCTGTGTGGTTCTAGATAGATTTTAAAACAGCCACGTTTTTTAAATGTGTACCTCATTGTTGATTTTGGTTTGACCATTGGCTCTATTAGCCCTTTCTCTGCTGGCTGGAGAGCTGTGGATTATTAGAAATTTCCTCTTTGTAGATGTTGGTCTCATTACGGCTTTGGGGTTTTGGCTTTGTGTGTGCTTCACAATTTTCACAGTGCCAGAGTGCCCCCCACCTACTCGGCTGCTTCATTGCTCGAAACCCTCTGGAGGTGTCCACCAGGCACCTCTGCGCTCTTCGCTGACGAGCAGCTTTAAGGAAAATACTGTTTTGAATACTGTTAATAAGAAGTACCTTGAACCTCTACAAGATCTGCTCAAATTTGGCCATAAATATCCCATTCAATATTAGAACAGCACAAGAAACTGTGTTTTTGCATTGAACAATTTTCCCAGTGTATAATTATGCAATTATTTAAGTAATAAATTTTTAAGCTGGTACACGCCTATAACTTCCTTATACTTTTTCTGTTAAAACAAAATGCCCTTAAGCATTTCACTTTTGTTTTATATTCACTTCATTTCCCAGAATAATTAAAGCTTAGTCATTCTTTATAAAGTCGTACAGGTAGGAACATAGGCCTGCTTTACGACCACAAATTTAGAGCCAGGTAGTACTTTGTCTGCTTTTGTAAGAGTAACAAATTTTAAACAAAGTTCTCAACTGTCTGCATTACATAATACAAGAAATTAAAAATTCAGTATCAGAACATCTGAGGTCAAATTTCTAGTTGTATAAAGGCATATAAGCCCCCCTATTTCAGTAAAAAAAAAATCTGTCTATGAATTTCAGATAACTTTCTATTGTGTACACAGTTCTGTACCACCTACCATTAAGAAAGGCAGAGAGAGATTAACATGGTTACTGTTCTTTATTTACCTCTTTTATGAGACCAGAATTTTAAAGCCTTTGCAGGCAATGCATGAGTGCCCACTGTAGGTTTTGCACCGATGTTTATAAGGCTGATTGCATAAATCTCAGTGCAGGACTTTGGTTCATGCGAGTTCCAAAGGCAGCTTTCCAGTTTTCTTTTACTTTTTTCTCTAGACTGTGCTAACATTCTTTCAGGGTTCCCTCTTACATGGTACAACTATCTTGAAGCTGATCTAGTACTGATCTGTGTCATTTAGGAAATGTTGCTTTCATCTGAGAACTCATAATATTCAGTCAGTGTGCACCATTCATAACTAAATAGCCTCTGCTCTTCATTGTTCTTTTAATTAATGATTGTTGATTGGCTTGACTTGCTGCACATTGTTGCTAGGCATGATCAAAGGAAATCCAAGATTAATCTGCTAGACTAGATGTCAGATTAGTAAATTCCTCTGTGCTATTACAAAGATTTTTCTCCCTCAGTAAAGGCCTGTCAAAGGATGATGGCTTGGCTATACCTCTGACAGGTCAGTCCAAAGGTCAGTCCCTGAAAACATGCACACATTAATGCAATAAAGCGTGATGACTCATTTATATCCAGTTTAAAACTCCAAGCACTCTCTTAATGAATTTTAGTCAGGTATTGCTGAGAAAAAGATAATTTACTTTGATTACTTTTGAATACTGTTGAAGAAAGACTTTATACCCTATCATGTTATGAATACATACGGGTTTTTTTCAGGTCAGTAGCAGAATCAATCAGTGTAAGCCAGAGAATAAGAGTGTTGTGAGTGTGTTTTCAACAGGAGCATATCTCTGTTAGCTCTGCGTAACCCCTTTAGCCAGAATCTGTTTGACAAAAAAGGAGGACCAGGCTCCAATTTAAAAGAGTAACTAATAAATAGTGGTCTGAAGTCCCAACCATAAACCACAAATTTCACTAAATTCGTTGGTATTCAATAATCTGATTTTCTCCATTTGTTAACTGTCTTTCATGTAAAGGAACCCCCCCCAAAAAACCCAAACCAAAAAAAGCCACCCAAACACCAATTAGCGAAAGACACAAGCACAGTAACATGCAAATAACTATTTTGTAACCCCATCCATTGGTGCAGCTTTCATGGCGACCCTTAGTTGCTCTCTGTCTTCTGCAAGAGCAGCTTGCAGTCTGGGGTTGTCAGACCGTGCTAGATAGCAAGGCTAGATTTCGGCTGCTGCTGATTCTGTGGTGCAAGCTGCTTTCATCCGCCTTGGCATGCTACAAATCCTTCTTTTCTCTGTCTGCCACTTCATTAGCCACTGCAGTTTTGGTGTTCAGCTCTTAGCCAGAAGCAGAGACTGAGTTTTAACACAGTCCTTCTGCTTAATAACTAAAAGATGTTTAAATGAACCTCCTGTTTTCATCCTTTCTTTCATTGATAACATCTGCATCCCAGTGCTGGAAGCTATTGGTTGAGATGAAGGACTGCAGTCATTCCGCTCAGTGACATAGATGTAGTGGGTAGGCTGGGCTTTTTCTTTCACTTTATGAAATGCTTCCTTATCTCCTGAAATACTTTTTTAGCAGAAGAAAATAAATAGATGTGTTTCAGGCCAGCCCACTGGGCCCTTTCATTTATCTCATTTTGACCATGTATCAACAGAACTATTCCCCATTTTGGCCTCTTCCCCAGTGCAATGGCTTTCATGGTGCTGGCAGCACTGGAGCATACGGCTGCTCTTGCTGGTAGACCTCTGCCAAAAAGCTTGTACCTTGCCTAATTTTGCTTAAGTTTAGAATTACTTTTTCTTTCCTTTTTTCAGTTCTTTTTTGTTTCTGTCTCTTTCTCCTTTCTTTCGCTCTTCTTTCCTTTTTATCTTTCCCCTTTTAAATCCGAGTGCTTCTGTTTCATACTGTTACTGTTGCCAGTACGCAGGATAAACGGTGATCTCTCAGGTGTTTTTATTTAAGAGATCCTGGGCTCATAATTTCAGGTAGATATTCGTGTTCTAAGAGTGTTTTCAGAGTTCATTTGTAACCACCGTATCTCTTGAGTTGGCTTATGTTTAGTTAGGGAAAGCTTTTAGTGATTCTGCATATAATTGGATATTTGAAATGCCACAGTGTTCTTCCCTAATTGTTTTTGCTGTTAGTTAGTTCACCACACATGATCAACAGATTAAATATAATTATTTCTATTAAACAATCATAAAAATGTTTACTTTACAGTTTAATGCTCAAGGAAGAAAAACTATTAGCTTGGGATCTGTCAAGTTGCACACATTGCCTTTTAAACTTCTAGACTGATTCATTTTTTTCCTCCTCCTCATTGAAGAATTTCTGGATATGTTAATTTTTGCAGCCTAATTGTCTTTCTACCATGAATAAAAGGTGCCTTCCAAAACATCTGAATAAGCAATGGAATTATGAAGTGACAAAAAAATGCATAAAACAGGTATATATATATTTTTTTTTATAAGGGAGTGGATGGCTCAGGCTGATATTGAAGGAACATCATAGCTGGAAAAGTGGAAAAGAAATTGCCACTTCTTTCATGTTTTTAATTTACAGCAGTTATTTAATTAGAAATGTTGTTTCTCCAGACAATTGTTGATTCTCTGCCGGTAGATCACTGTTTAGTTTTGCTTGTTTTATGTCAGTCTGTAATCCACAACACAAGTAGAAGATTTAGCTCCTTCTAAAATTTGGAAAAGAGCAGTATCATCTCCTGAGCTGCAATTTTTTTACAGGCCACAGTATTTCCATAGGCCATAGTACTTAAATGCTCCAAGGATAGTATATGGTTTCCTGTAAATCTGCAAACTGAACTGAGGTCATTTTGCACCTGAACTTTTCCAGGCATGTCAGCAGATTGCTGTAGTTTCCTTAAGACAAAAGAAAAAACAGAGCAGCTGAAAATAATTAATATTGAACTTGACACATCAAAAATGTAATTTGTCACTTGTGATTAAAGCCTTTATCTTTAGTTCTATTTTTATATTCTTCCTGGGTCTCCCTTAGCTATCATTAGGCTCCACATGGTTGGAGTTAGTCTGACCTTTGATCCATCACCATAGACAAAGGGATCTGTTGCTGCTAAATTGGAGCCCAAGCTAGTCAGCAACAGTACAGATCAACAAATGTAAGCTTGGTTAATAATAATAATAATGATCAGTTTAGCTACTCTGATTAATATTTAAGTCTGTGTGGCTAATGTAGATGCTGATCTGCATAAAAAATTACCTTAATAACAAAATTTAATATTAGGAATTCACGTTGTGGTAATTTGATCTGATGTGAAAAGTAAAGATGGTGGAAGTGGGATATACTTTCAGCATACTCATACACTATTCAGTTGAGAAAATAATGATAGTTTTACAAACTTTCTATTGTTTTCCCCTTTCTCTGAAGCCTTCCAGAAGTTTGCTGACTGTCACAGATATTGTGGTTACTTATTTTCTAAGCACAAAGAACTGTCTGACACATGACTGTCCTGCCGCATCATTGTCCTACCACCACATTTCTCTCTTGCTTATCACTGTAAACTCTTTGTCATACTGTACACAAACTGAAGCAATCCATAAAGTACGAAAAATGAATGTATTCATTATCAGCTATGTCTTTTTTTCAGTACCAGCATGTGTAGCTGAAAGTCAGCAATATTTTCATGGGTGACCAAAAAGTGGTGTCTTTCCAGAAGTAAACCATTATTTAATTAATTCACTGTTTAGTCACACAGAAAGGCTCGGGCTGCAGTAGTAAGTCACACTGCCTGTTGTTTAAACTGATTTCAGTATCCCCGTTAATTCTAGACTGTGTTCTGTGGATGTGCAGTTTATTGTGGATGTGACGTGAAACTCTCTTTCCTGACCCTGTGTGCTTACTGCATGTCCTGTCGCTTTCCACAATAATAAAATCCTAAGCCAAGCCCTAGCTTGGTCTCTGTTAAGTAAAGCTCCCTTGTGAATTGAGTGAAGACTATTAGATTTGTAGTCCTATTATTAAGTATTTTTGTGGTAACAGCTTCATTATTCTAAGGTCATTAACACACTTCCTCTTTTACTGCAAGTGATTGTAGGTTAAAGTCATTATTTTAGGCATCCACATTTTGTTTATCAACATCTAATCATAAATAGCTTGCGGTTGCTGGAAGTTGGAACAATAGCTAGCAAAGAGTTATTATACCGAAGGGCAGTTTCCCCCTTACACTGGCTTCAGCAAACACATCCGTGCACAAAGCACTGTTTAGTGTGGAAGTGCTGATGACTGAACCTTTGAATCTGAGCATTTAAAGACTGAAAGCACCGAAGCACCATTGTGTTTCCTTGATGCGTGTAAACACAGGTGCAGCAGTTACCCCTGCCTTGAGCCACATAGTTTGCCCTTTCCTGTAAGGTGCATCTCCCACTGAGACGTCAGTAAGGATTTAAGGACGTTAGGCTATGTCACCCTGTCCTTTGGCTCCAACAGTCAAATAATTTACTCTTGGTTTAGGTTCATTTAGGTAGTTTGTAAATAGGTTTCAGTGTCAAATTTACCTCATTGATGTGGATCTCCAATTCTGCTTGTTAAAAAAGGAAACTTATAACACTGATACATGAAGAAGTGAAAAATGTGTCTTTCCTGTGACCTTTAGGTTCTTGGGTTTTTTAACGACTTCCTGGATCTAATATTTGCATGGCAGCACTTTTTCCCTTCACTTATGCATCAGTTTCTTTGGAAACATTACTCTGAGCAAATCAGTGCATGTTAGCAATTCCACCACCATTTCTTGTATCAAAGCAAATAACTTGGAAGACTTGGTAAGATGTAGTTTAATCTTCAGACATCCCAAAGAAACCCAGTGAGAATGTAGAGCGAGGGCAAGGAATGCAGGTTTCTGACACATCATAATATTGTAACAGCACTTTAAACTCTATTAGTAATTTGATCAAAATCCTATAGGATTTTTGTCATCCACTTCAATAGGCTAGGCTCTTTCTGACTTTTTCCACCCCCACTCCTATTTATTTTTAATTTATTTTAGGCATGGTAGAACTCTCTTTTCATAGCTGGGTCCCACAGCCCTCACAAAACCATAGGATTTCTTCAGTAATGGTCCTGCAGTTTCTTGCTTGCAGAAGTGCTGTTGGAGTGTTTTAGCCATTTCTGGATAATGCCATGCTATATGAGAGTAATGGAAAAGTATTGCAACATGAGAAAATTTCTCCTTCTGTCATGAAAATGCTGTCATCTGGAAGGAGAATGAGCTTAAGAACTCAATATCAGACCCTAATCCCATCCTACTTCTTTCCCATGCTGCTGTTGTCCTGGTTTCTGGTTTGTGGCTCTTACGTCTTTTCCATGAAAAAATAGTAGTGTTAACAGCTATTTGATAAAATGTAATTGCTCACTACTAAGTTCTTTAAGTTTTTATTAATAACGTTTATAAAATCAGGTGATTTTGTAAATAATCTTTCCTCTGTACACTCCCTTCCTTCCTCTACAAAAAAACCCCCAACAAACAAAAAGAATAGACTTACTGTCACACTTGTCTCACCTGCATTTTGGATAATTTAATGTTTTGCCCTTGTGGACCCAAGGTGACACTGTTTATACTCTCTAACGTGTAGTACTGCCAAAGAACCTAGATAACTCTCCATTTCATCATTTATTTCACATGTATTTCCATTAGAGTTAAGGAGATTTCCAGTTCATGTTTTGTTACTGTAGGTTTTAAGTTTAATTTATTGTTTTAAGTTTAGTTTAATTTACTGTAGGTTTTAAGTTTATTGCATGTTATCCATAAACCTAATTTTTAATTTAATTTTTTTCTTTTTTTAGGTCTTTTTGCTGAGCCTGTTCCCTGCTTCTCTGAGATCAAAGTGGGACAATTCGAGAAATAAGGTACTATTTTGTATTTTATTACTCTTTAAGAGATGACGTACTTTAAGTTTTCGTTATTTTCTATTTCTTAACAAATAAAGTTTAAGCGAGTTATTAATGGGGAAAAGGTCCAAGTAAAAGAGAATGGTCAGAGGATATAATTCTTACCCATTCCAGTTTTACCAGTGTTAGGCCTTGTAAAAAGATAACGCTTGCCACACTTTCAGATGTTAAATTGTGGTTGCAAAACACATTATGCAGAGAAGCAGATAATAAGCAGTAAAGCCAGCTAAGCGAATTATTATTATTATTCAATTTAGTGTTATTCAGGTACAATAAGTCACAATGAACCTAAAGGTTTCCGTTAAAAAAACCCCTCTTGTCCCTTCTCTCCCCTCCTTGCCTCCAGTGGTAACAATTTTCCTTGGAGAAAAATATTAAGTCATATTTTCTAAACAATAAAGTATGAAGTTTTCTCTCACAACCAGCACAGTTTGTTTGAAGTCACATATGGTTGCACTTCACTTGTGTAAACGTGCTTAGCACTTACTCAGCTTTAGAAGTGTGATTCCAGTTTCATACCAATAAAACCGATCATTGCCCACTGGTGATTTTTAAAATGGACACATTTCAGTTCAATTCATTTTATTCTCTCCTTAATTCAACGTGGATTTCTCCATTTTGCTCTCTTTACTCCTGAAATGGGCGTTAACGTGTTGCTTTGGCAACTGGTGTTGCTAGCTAAGTACAGTCTCTGTTTTCACAGTGAAATTGCCAAAGTTAAGTTGAACAGGCACGTCAGTCTGGAAATAGTTAAACAGGCGATATACTGGAATGCTTCATTGTGAGGGCAAAAAGAAATTGGTTTTCCAAGGCAGCTAGTCGTAGTCTTACTGTCGCCTTCTCTGCAGTAGGGTTGAATGCCTCATTTTGGAAATGGCGAGGTGCTGGAGCTGGTGGCCGGGGGCTGCTGGCTGAGGCCCGCCTGTGCTCCGTGCAGGCTTTGGGAGGCCATCCCGCTCTGTTACTGGGCTTTTCAGACACCTCTTTTAAAGGTGTTGGGTGCTGTGATGTTACTCTTCCGAGCCTTCTGCTAGCGAGGGTGCTCCCCAGCACCCTCCCACATCAGCTAGTTCCACCACTGACCTAAATGAGGGGTTTGCATGTCTAAAAGGTGGCTCTGACTTTTGGATCCTGAATCTGATTCTGAGTGCTCTGACTGACCATAGTGAGGAGAGAAGGAGAATTTCAAATGTACTGGGAGATTTCACAGCCTTAGAGAATTGTGCTGCATCTTACAAAAATACTGTTTGTGAGTGCTGGTTATTGTGCTCTTTCCAGAACAGGCTGAACAGAAATTATGGCTGAATATCACCATGACTTAAAAAATACATTGAAACACTGCTGCTTGGGGTTTGTGTTTTTTGGGGGTTTCCCCTTCCTATTTCCCTCATTCCTCCTCTGATATTATTCTCTTTGGTTTTTTCTATTACAAATTGTTTTGTTTGTTTTCATTACCAAATTACAGAACAAAATTTTAATTATACAGTTTGTACAGAAAGCAATTAAGAGACTAAATGTTTTTCTCTTGCTAGCTGGATAGTTATGTCTTGTTTGGTGAAACAGCAGTTGAAATGTGTATTTGTGTAAGAGGTTAAATCTGGTGTCAGTGGTTTGCAACAGACAGTTACAATATGTTCCTTTGGTTAAGAAAAAAAAGTCTTTGCTGTAAATCTCTCAGTAGGTTGGACATTGCATTTTAAACCTCCTCATATGCAAAATACCAGGTGTTGGTGTTTTGTCTTAAAGTGGCTGAAAGCTCTTCAGGAAAACAGTAACAGTTAGTTCCAAAGACTGTTTATTATAAAGGGATTAAAAATGTTTAATTTACTCCTGTATAAACTAGCTGCAGTCAGGAAGCCTCAGAGTCTAATTGTACTGACTCATGAGGTCATTCTCGAGCAGCGTAAGGTGCAGTAAGAGCAGGGGGTTGCTTGCACTCCTGTGATCTTGCTGTGGGGCCCTCACAGTTTCACCAAAGGTTTTGGTTAAGATTGACCCTCGTTTCTCTGGAGGGAAAAGTATCCTTTCTCCCTTGTACATTTGTTCTTGATTGTGTGGAACATTCAGCAAAATGTCCACAGCTGGAAATGGAAAGTAAAAAAGGAGGAGAAAAAACTTGTGCCTCTGAGTGCTTCTCATGCAAAAATAAAATGTATCGCTGCTACTCGGCATCTTTATTACAGCAAGTTCTGACCCGCATGAACTGTGCTGGCATTAAAATGCGTAAGAGGGTCCAATGCTCTTCCAAATGGGGAATTGTAATTCTGTCTTTTTTTATAGTCCTTCTTATATAGAGACTTTTCCTCTGCATGAACAGTTGCTGAAGTTGAGCCTTCTTCCAGAGTTCCCAGGTGGTAGTGAAACAGCTGTTGTAGGACTGGGCCCACAGCAGTGAGCGTGCTGTGTGTAATTAACTTTGTCTTGGCTTCTAGTAGAGCAAATGTATCCCTAAACTTCCTGGAGAAAGCATGGGGAAAATGATGAGGCTGAACAAAATTCATAGGAACTGAATGAACAGCTGTATTAAGTGACATTAGGAGATCTGAGGAAGGTGTCTGCCTTTTATCTTTCTTCTTTTTAGAGGTTTGGTACCTCTTCTGGGCCACAGACAGCTGTGTCAGATGAGGTCCATCACATGAAACCAATATATGTATTTTCCTCCTCTTTGAGGACCACTTTATTTCTGTTGTAAAGATTTTCCTCTTAATCTTGAGAGAACGTGGTCCAGCTTGAATTTCTAATAAGCACATCGTTACCATGAGCCAAATTGTCCAGTGTCTAGAAATGTGGAATAATTGTAATTACTGCTGCTGCTTAGCACTGGGAGAGAAAGTTGGAAGCAGGGTAGAAGGAATAGAGATTAAGGTTCCAAGGTAGAAATTTCATACTAAACTGTTCTTCATGCTAAATTAATCCATATTATACAAGCCTCGATCAAGACTTTCAGCTTCCTATAATGTCTAAGCTGAACTCCACAAAATTTGTGCATCTAATTTAAAGTGAGAACAAGAACAGCTTTTCAAGGAACTAGACAACAAACCAAGTCATAACATTGTATGGCCTCCAGGTGGGAAAAAGAATCAAGTAAAAATAATACTTTTTGCTCTTAATGAGAAAACCTTGATATTTACTCTTAATAAGAAAATCTTGATATTTGTCATGCCAATGTGATTATTTTTTGGATGCATAGACATTCCAAATTACAGTAGCTTCACATGTAGAAGAAGAGTATTATTTAAGATGGTGTAAATCATTGCCTTTTGAATAGAGCCTTTTTTTTTTTTCTTCCCCCACCTCCGGTTTGACAGTAGAACAGGGACAATAGGGTTGTCTGCCTTCAAGTCACTCTGTAAAACAACATTTGCCTCAGCAATCTTGTCAGGCGGTGTCTGTGGATTCATGATTTCAGACAAATAATGGAAGCAACACCACAAGAAAACAAACATACATACTAGGTGCATGGTAATTTTGCTGTGAATTGCAGAATTGGCAAGGTAAAATTGAAAGCAAAATAGGAAGTAAAACATAGAAAACCCCAAAGCTGAAGCTGGGAGTTCAGAAATGAGTAAGCATGTGCTGTTTACATGATAATGTAATGTGTCCAACCATATGAATGGTTATGAGGAATAGATGTCGCTGTAGAGCTTTTATATGTGATTCTGATTTTTATTCCATTGTGCCTTTATGGTATTTGCTAGGCAGCACAGATGAAAGGAAAATAAAGATGAGGTTTCCTCAGGAAGTGGCTTTTTTCTTTCTTGTGGAGGTTCCCCCTACACCCCATTTTGATACTGTATACAATAAAGCTTTGCTATTCGTGATGGAAGCAGAAAAAATTCATGAGTCAGAAATAGTGGAAACACTGAGGGTGTTCTGGTTGGAGGCTGTATTGTCCTTTTTAAAGGAATGTGAGAAGGGAAATCCTAACCTCATGGAGGTCAATGACAAAATCACCACTGACTTCATTAGGATAAGGATTGCACGTTGTAGTTGAGAGAAAAGGTGGGGGGGTGGGGGATATGGGAAGGGAAGAGACAAGAGAGTCAGAGATCTTATGTGTCCAGAGGGAACAAAAGACTAGAAGAGATAGAAGTGACCTTCACAGGGCTGGTGCTTAATTCTAGTGAGATGGGTAAGTAGGAAGTATTTGAGTCACCACAGGTTTTTAGATTGAAAATCTATAGTCAGAATATGTTACTGATTTCTCCTTAAGTGAATAGTGCTTAAAAATATACTGAACAACCAATCAACTGATGAAACGAGCAAGAAGGACTCACCTTTTTAGTTCAATTTTTGGTTTTGTAACCTTATCAAGAAGACAGGCAATGGTAAAGCTAGACATGGCAAGTATAACTGTAAGACAGTTGTCTGCAGCCTTTAGCTTGAATTGATCTTCCTCAAAAAGCTAAAGAAGGTTTACTTATCAAGACTTGCTGAAGACATGGAGCAAGTGACTCTAATTATATCTGGTCTTTAACTTGTTATCAATGCCTTCAGGAATCAGACCTTCCTGGGTGAGTGACAAGCTGGCTAGCTTAGAATAACCTGGTAACAGGTCAGTATTTCTGTTTTTACAAAACTTCTGGAGATGCCTTATTGGAAATATTACAAAACATCTGGAAGTAAACATAAATGATCTAAAGAGCTCCTCAGCTTACTTTCTTAGGATTGTCAAGCACAGATTATCAAGGTGTGCAAGGTGTGCTGATGTAGGGGTGTTTTCTCTTGGTGGTATGTCCCTTGTTACCATTAATTTTCTTAATTGATGGTCTTACAAAAGAAACGGCTTTCCAGAAGGATATTCAGAATGGTTAATGAAATTCAGTTCAATTCCTTTTGCCTTTTACCATAAATGTGTGCAGACTAAGAATTTCTTCTGGTTAGTCTGAGTGTGTGGCTTGGTTTTATTGTGTTTTTCAGTAGGTTTGGATTATGCTACCATATCATATTATTGAATATTTCCTCTTGGGCTTTTGCTTAAGGTAAAGTACATTTTAATCTTTTCTCTAATTCTGATTTGTTCTTCATTTTTTCCCAAACCTGTGCAAAATGAAGGGTTTCATGGGGAATAGTTTTGCTTCATTGCAATTAAGTTCTCATGAAATTATTTTTGTCCACAGTTTAAGACACTGCCCTTTCCAGTCAAAGGGAGTGTGTTTATGGCTTCTGCACTGCATGATAGGCACCTGAACTAAAAATGTTGTACCGTTCTTATTTACGGCAATAAAAGCCAATATACACTGACACAGTTACTTTTTTAGTTTAAGAGTTACATCTTTGTGTTTTCTTAAGAAAACACAGAAAGTTTTCAGAAATCATGGCATACAGTAGCACTGATTGTTTTCCTTGGATAGTGAAGCTACAAATCAGTAGCCTGTGAATCAATAGCAAGACATTTTACTTCCTGGTGTTTATTTCTACGGTATTTACCCCTGATGTAGGGCCCAGAAAAAACAATTATAACTTAAGTGCACTAACCTTCTGAGCTACTGGGCTATTTTACCTTTGCTTCTCTAAACAAAAGACTATAAAGCACAAAAATGTGGTTTAAGGAATTTCTGAATTAAATTGCCATTTGGAACTCTTACAACCACTGAAAACTGTACCACCTCTCAAATAAAAACAAAAAAGTACAGCAGTATTTTCTTTTTCTGTGAGTATTTTTCATGACAAAAAGACAGAATCAAAGAGGTATAAAATTTACATTGTTTCTTAATAACAACCAGTAAAGCCTGAAGAAGTTACTGCAAATGGGCACAAAACTTTGTTTTAATGATGTAAGTAAGATTATAGCAAGTCAAACACTCCGGATGTTTCAGAAAAATGTGCTGATCAGTGAACCTATCAAGAAAGGATTTACCTAAATGATGTTCTCTCAAGATGATAGTAGTGAGCGAGTCCTTTGTAGGATGACTATTTTTTTTTGAAAAAATAGTTATGACGCTCCATATGTAATGATAATGAACTGTTAGAAAACTTCATGCTCACTATGAAGTTTGGATAAACATTTAGACCTTAAGTTAGCTGTTTATATTATGTTACCTGTTTTAGACAGGAATATACAGGAAGAGTTTATAATTTTGTTTATAATTGTTTCTGTAAAATGTGTGCTGCTGTATCTGTGTTATAACTTTAGAACCATTTTGCTCCTGTTTCTGAGCTGTGTGGGAACGCACGTGAGGTGGAAGTGTTGCTGTGAGCTACCCTATGGGTGCACCCAAAGCTCTGGATCTGAGTTCTGACCCCATCACTTGGGTAGGGCTGTTGTATAACCTGCCAGTTTTTTTGAACGAATGTAGGAGAACAGGCGAAATATAGACATAGGGCTATCCAAATGTAGGCTGTACACATCTGAACCTGAAGTTGTGCAATTTGTGAACATACCTTTGTGAAACAGAAAATCTAATTTAAAAAAAAAATGAGGTGATTAAATTCTTTTAAGTATTCTGGGAACAGAATGGGGGAGAAGGTAGGATCTATAGCAAAAAGTGGATAAAACTGCCTTAGGATGTGGTACCAATGAGTCTGTTAGCCAAATGTTTTTTAGAAAACCAACAAATATCTTGTAAAATTATAAATACTGTGACAGAATTTCTGTTATTGCTCTGGAATGGAGGGCAAGATTCCTCCCCAAAATCCATCTTTCTCCAAATATATTTTAACATCATTTGGAAGTTTTTCATTCTTTCATTTACTGTTCTGCCTATTCTATTTGTTCTTGCCATATTAATTATAAAATACAAGGAAAATCTTATGTGTATGCCCACAACGTGGCATCTTACTCTGTCCATTTCCTGCACATTAAGCTCCTCTGGGGTGGATCACTCTTGGTGCTTTGAACATTTTTCTAAAAGTGATTGAAGTTTAAATAAGTTGTGGACTTGCGCACCATCATAAAACAAAATCTAAGTTCACTGTCTACAAGCAGCTTAAGAAATGAACGTTAGCTTCTTTTCCTGACATAGGTTTACATTATTGCTATACTACTTTTAGTCGATCTTTGTGGATTGTCTGATAAAACATACGCTTGTGCTGTAGCCTTTTCCTGTTAGTACATAGGTAATAATACAGCTTTTTAATATCTCATTGGTTTCCTCTTTTCATGGAATTTGTAGTCACTGTGCTTCTGGCAAAGTTGATTACGCTGGCTAATAAGTTTAGAAGTAGCTGACAGGTAAGCATTCAGTGCGACTAGTTATATCTTGCTTCTACCACAAAGGGACTGAAAATTAAAATCCTGAGTACAGACTTTAGACAAGCTACAGGAAACTGGAAAATATTTGGAATACAGAAAATAACTGCATTGAGATGAATCAATTGCTGCCAAATTTTCAGAATACTAGTTTCATTATACTATATGATATTACTAGGTCAGAATCCTACAAACATTAGCACAGAAGAAACTTCACTGATGTAAATATTCTCAGTCAGTTTAACAGAACAATGTATGTGCATGTAGGTTTAAAACTTAAGCAGCTTGTCTTTCATGAATACCTTCATGTACTACAGGTAATTTAAAACCACACAAATCTGACAAACTTTTGTATATTACAATACTTAGGAATATATTTAATTAATTTATGTGAAAATTAGGTTTTTTCCTTTTTGAGGTTTCCATTAATTGGTACATCTGGTTTGTATCAGTCAAGTGAATTTCTACTGGAGAATAGCTTTAAAGAAATATTCTGGAAGGATTTGAAGATTTGGTTTTTCTTTTATTTTGTAAACTTTTTTCAAATACATTAAAAACAAACCATTTAAAAAAGAGTTTGTTCTGTAACTGTTCCCTTCTTTCTTTTTCCTCCTTCACTAGAGGAAAGGAGAGAGAAATGGTAATAATAACAACTAAGCAAACAAGCACTCCAACGTAAATAAGTACATAAAGACATATAGAAAGCCTGATTCACCACAATTTGTTTCATTATGTTTGAAGTATAAATATTAGATAGATTACAGAACATTTCTAATGTGAGAAAGAACCTCTGTATCCTGAATTAGGAAGACCCTACCTTCCTCACTACAATTCAGATGCAAAACATTTCTGTTAGGAGAAACTCTGATATATGCTAATAAACTGAAATATGGCCAAGAGAAAAACAAACAACAGAAAAACTGCTGAATACATGTCTTTCAATAGACTTGGCTCTTTAATTTCCATTAACACTGAGTGAACTCTAGTCTCCTATCTTCCCAGTCTAATGGAATTTCAATACAGCACATTGTCTATATATACTTTTTTTTTTGTTAGAGCGCAAAATTCAGATCATAACCCCTCTTCTGAGCTCTTCTTTTCTTTACACCTTTATTCCACTTCTAGTTGCATTTCCATACTCTGTTCTAGGAAGAGGTATGACTTCTATTTTAGAACTGTGAAGACTAGAATAAAGAATAACAATAGTGCTTTAACTTCTTTTTACATTTTAGGATCCAGTTTTAAAGGGAGAAAATACTGTGAGAGGCAGATAGGAAATACAATTTTCTTCCAGTGGGGAGGGATTTGCAAATTTAGCCTCTAGACCCACTGTAAGTGAGTGCAAATCTGTACTTCATGAACATATTGAGACCAGGTGTGAGTCTGATCCTTCCTCTCTTGTGGGTCATACAAGTTTCTATTCATTGTTTGAACTTGCACAGTGGTTGTCATCAAACTATTACTCCTCATTATTTCAGAGACCAGCCGTTATTCAGACTGAAAAACTTCAGATTTGTAGCTTGCCCATCAATACAGCTAAGTGATAACATTGCTGTCATATAACACTAATAAAATTTATGTGGCTGTTCTCAGAGATAACAATAAATAGCAACCTCTTTGTAGTGGCGTGTGCTTTACTTGATGTGGAGTTTCTGATTTCCTCTTTGAAAGCAACAATACAGCCTTCAGGTACTCCTGCAGGAATTGTGGTAGGCATGGGGTGGGGTTTAGACACATCATTATAATAGATAACAAAGTAATTAACATAAACTTTTATTTTTAGGTTTTTTAGGAGCAGGTGAAGTAGTGAGCCTCTCTGACCATGTGCTTTTGCCCGGAACATCATGGAAGTAAATTCTTAAAATACCGCGGGGAAAGTTTTGGATACATTTTTCTGCTGTGCTAACGGAAAACCCCAAGACTTTCCTTTTCCATCCCACTTCAGGACCTTGGTCAGGATGTAACATTTGTGGTTTTGCTAGAAGTTCCTTTATTAGACCTTCTTTATAGTAATTTAACAGTATTAGGTTAACATAGCCTACAGCAAGGAGAATCATTATCCTTACACACTCTAACATAACATAACATAGGTACGCTATGACTAGGTAAAGAAATATACCTCCTCATTTAGTTCCTAGGTACCGCAGATTCATGATGAATTACAGCGTGCCTAGTTTCACTGAAATTTGATCTTTAGAATAAAATAACATTGTAATTTAATCACAAGGCAGAAATCAACCCAGTGCATCACACAGCATGTAAATAAACCCTCTCAGGTTTTTTTCGGAATTACCTTCCTTCTCCCTAGCTCTACCCAGTGGATGTCTAAAGCTGATTGTTGTGGTTTAACCCCAGCTGGCAACTAAGTACCACACAGCTCTCACTCCCCCATCCCCAGTGGGAGGGGGAGGAAAATTGGGCAAAAGGTACTGATAAACGCAAGGCACACATGAACAATGTTCTCTGTATTCCTATCTGGAATAGGCTGTTCCATAACTGACAGTGTTTTCCCCTTATCCAAGAATACTTTTTTTAAAAATAAGGGAGGTGGGGTTGTCTTTCTGAACGGCAGATAGATTGAAAAAACGAAATATACTTTACCTTGACAGAAAGAGCTTTTATAGCATAAGAACAAACATTTAACTGCTTTAGTACATTTATTATATTTTTTTTATAATTTTGCTTAGTGTTTTAAACCTCTGACTTTCAAAACATTTTTGTTACTGAAATTCATAACCAAATGTCATTCAGCTCTTGCTTTTGGACAATATATTCTTGACATTCTGCTGAAGGAAAAACTTAGAGTAGAATTTTCCCGCTAAGCTTGAGAAGTGATTCCTTTTTAACCCTCATCAAGAAATTTTATGAATTTTATGAAGTAACATTATGTTTGTGAGGAGTTTGCTATTGCCGCACAATCTTTCTCCCTCTAGATTTTTGTTCTGTTTAAAAATGACAGTAGATAGATTTTTCTATCAAAAGTACATACCAGTCCTTTGTTCTTCATAACAAGTAATTTCTTAGACTTATATTTAAAAGTAACCACCACAATGGCTCACACCTTCTGAGGGCTCAAAGCGTTTGTTCCTCTTCAAATTGTTTGCAGTTGCATCTCATAGCTGTTAAAAAATCACAGGAGTTCTATTGAGCAGAAATATCTTGCCAGCTCAGAGTCTAACAGCTAAAGAGACTTAATGAGCTTTTTTTTTTTTTTTTTAGCCCAAAGTTTTCTTTTAGATTCTGAAGTATTTACCAAGGACACCTATCACTGCCTCCTATCAGTCACTTGGGAGCAGTCAGTGCGTTGAACGGAACAGGCTGTAACAAGCCAAGGTGCAGATACATGCTGCAGATTTGGTTTAAGGTCAGGTTTAGGGAACGCCAACACTGTGAGATTCAGTCCACAGCAGAATATCTTCTGTTTTTTAAGAGGGTTTTGTTGTGTTTTTCTTTTCACCATTTTGGGGTTTTGTGACTGCAAATAGCAATCTGAGATTTTTGCTATAGAAAACAGCAAACCTTTTGCCACTTGGGCCTTAATTTCACAGGTACAAATAAAATCGTAAAATTTTAGCTATTTAAACAATGAGGAAAAAAATAAACTTCTCTTTGGTTTGTGATTCACTTAGAAAACAAATTTACAGGGACTGGACCTGTTACCTGTGAATGTCATGCATTTCACTGCATGTTTCTATTTTGACGCTTTTCTGGAGGATTCAGAATCCTACTGTAGGAAATAGACATCATATATCATGTCAGCAACCAGTAAGTGAATTATCAGGCACAGCAGACAGCACCAGGCATGGCAAATGGATGTGCCCTTCAAAGAGTCTTCGGAGTCTCATCACAGTACAGCCAGTTTCAAAATTCCCATTCCTTTTGAGACAGCATCAGTTTTTGTTATCCTCTGTGATAATTATCTTCTCTTTCAAGTGTACTGAGACAGAAAGCTTCAAAGTGCAACTAGAACTGTGAGAAGTAGGTAAATTCTAGATAACATCTGGATCTCATTTACATAAGAAATAAAATATTGTGAAAAGACAGGCTGGAAAAAAACCTTGTCACATAGCCAGAGACTGAAATGCTTGAAGGGAAGAAAGGAAGTACTTTATCCCTCTCCAATGGCAATTTACTCTGGTACTGCATTCAGATTTTGTGGAGCAAACATGTTCCTCTGCAAGTGTTATGTGTTCAGGAGATTCAGCAGAGTTGTTTCAGTGTCTATGGAAATACTTTTGGGTTTTGACCTCAGCCATGGCAGGCACAGCATGTTCTGCACTCCCAATAGACTCAGCACCTTGCAGTATCAGGCTCTTTAATGATATGCCTTTGTATCCTGGCATAACTTCTTACTGAATGTGACCATCCAGTGGTACATTGGACGTAACAGTTGTCAGCCAGTCAGCACGCTCTGACCACAGCGACTAAACACCGGCTAGCTGAAAATTTCTGCTTTAAAACCATGTGGTTCCTATTGCTTCAGCCAAAGGATAATTTCAATAATGTTTAGGGGGAGATCTCCCTACTATTTCATAGTTGGAATGCATTTTATTTCACTTGTGAGCTGATCTAGAATATGCCATATGGACAAAAATAAAATCCAGGTTCATAGACCAGCTTTGGTAATTTCAGAAGGCTACATTTCAGTATGTCATATCCACTAATTACATTTACTACTAGTAGTCAAAGCAATTTAATTGCACTTGAACAAATAGAGGAAGTACCATTACCATGTTCTTCTTGAATTTACAAATTCAAAATTACAGCGATATTTTTCTGATAAAGTTGTCCCATAAATTAAGACTATTTAATTATTTATTTTGATCGTCCACTTTTATAATAAAACCTTTCAAAACAGTTAAGATTTGTAAAATTTCAAATGGCTGTAGGTGCTGGTTGGTAACTAATGTTTACATTTTCTCTATGCACTATTATCTTCATGTCATTTAGTGGATCTTACAGTAGAAGCGATATGAATCAAATAGCTTTCTGGACTTTATTTGCTATAATAGCAGCTTATACTAAGTGTCATTTCAGGAATTAAAAAAAAGCTATGATGATCAATTCGCTGAACTGTTAATACTAAAGTCTTTAAAATGTTCCTGTATACTTGAAATTCACATGCGAAGTTCCACTGAGTATTTGTTTAGACCCATTCTTGTTCCTTCTCTGCAGAGTGCGCACACTGACTGCTTGAGACAAACTTTTGATTGTTTTGAGCTTCCTCTGTTCCCAAATAAATATTTATACTGGCAATTACCCCATTTTTTTACCAGCCATTCACAGATTGGACTGCATTTGGAGAGTTAATTGCCTTGCATAAAGATGCTGTTTATTCTTTGACAGCATGTTTTTGCATTGCCCCTCTAGGTGGCATTTCTAAAAATGATTCCAGATGCAAACATGTGAGATATTTCTGTGTTCCCCAATAGCCTTAAAAATAGATGCCTCTGCATGATTTGCAGGGATCTCTGTGTGGACCTCTGAGATGACCTGAGATATAAATGCTTTATAAATAAAGTATGCTGAAATTGTTTATATGCTTTTTTCCCCCTAATTGTCTTACTGCTTTGCCTTTTTTTTTCCTCCTTTTTTTTCTTTTTTTTCAGAGACATTAAGAGAAAATAATGTTTATGAAGAATTAGATGATTTTTAGATAAGAATATCTTAGGGAGCTTCCTAGTGGTTTAGGTTTTATTCATGTTTACAAGAAAGTTGTAATCAGAAGACACTCATGCATTAATCCTCCATTGACAAACTGCAGATCTCAATGTAATATACCTGAAGATTTGACTCTGTGGTTTAAGGTAAAACATCCTCTTAGATACAGAAGTGTGACTTGTTCAAACCTGCAAGATCTGGAACATGGTTTCTCATAGTGTGGAGCAAATTGATGCTCCAGCCATTACTGTAGCCCACAGGCTACAGGAGATGAGTCCTGCTCCAATTTGTCTCCCATAGACTCTATACTACTAGATACAAAATGCAAGAAGTCAGCCTTCTATGGCTTATCTCGTGGTTGGATTGAGTAAAATCACTTTGACATGTTTCCCACCTAGGCTTTAAACATGCTGTAAAATCTCTGGCTTTCTCAAGGAAAGTGATCATCTGTTACAACATCATCACTTGTCCTTAAATTTCCTGTTGAAAATAAGGTAAGCAGAGAGTCTTCTTTGGCATCTATGCTCGTAGCTTGTGCCTGCAAGGAATTATTTTAGATGGATATCTCATTCCTATCAAAGTAACACCGTCAACATTTTTTTTTTCTTGAAATGCTAGATAACCTTTGGTGTTTTTCCTAAGTAGTTAACTCAACAGAAGTGACTGTTACTTATCAAAATGTTTCATGCCTCTTAAATACCACAGTAGAGTTCTAGAGAGCTTTTACTGGACAGTGTCATAAAATATGGAACCTTTTCTCAGTGGAAGATAACAGTCCAAATCACAATATTGTCTACTAAGGCTGTATGCTGCTGTTAGTGTTCAACCTCTCTGCTGGAATAAGGGAAATCTGAAAGGGCATCTGTTATAAAACAAACCAAACCTCTCCTTGCTTTAGCAGCCATGTAATTAATGGTTTTACAGATGCATGAATGCTTCTCAGCTGACCCATGCCGAGAAAAACCAAGTTAAAACTCATAGCATGGGCTTCAGTCAACCCTGAATTGTGGCATTTTATGAAAAAGTGATGTGCAGTACGATCTGTATCTTTCAGCAAAGCTGAATGAAAGAGGAGCAGATTAATGGCTCATGAGAAGAATATGAACATGCTTGGATTGCTTTCATGGTACTAATATTGCAGTCATGAAAGTCTTCTCTTTTGACTTGCTTGAGGCTAAAGGACATGTAGCAGCCTAGCTGAGGAAATTGGGGGGGACTCATTCTGGCAGTAAAGCTTTTCAGCAGCAAGGACCTTTTGCTGTATGAGAGCAGACCATGGCACAGGAAGACTTAAGCTTCTTTCATGTAATTACTACCTATGGAGACTGCTGGGAGTAGGAGGGATCACAGATCGACATGTCAAACCCGGTCCATTTCCGAGATAAAGGAAAACATGTATTAGGAACAAGAGCAACAAGTGAATTGCTTTATTAAATAGCAAGAGGAGAAAGGAAGATGTTAGGTATTATTGAATTTTCTTATGAGATCTGCTCTCTTGGGTGTCTTTGGATTTGCTAGTAGAGGAAGAAAACTTCTTGGAAAACAGTCAACGCTAACGTTCAGTTATGAATCACTTCCTTACCCTGCTGTGAGGGCTAGTTTATCCTAAATAACCAGGCAACAGTTTTTGGCACAGTCCTGTAACTTTCTCTCTTGACTACCTTCTAGAGTTTACAAAGTAATCTAATTAAATTCTCTATTTTTTTTCATAAAAAAATAAGAATCTAGTAAAATAACCAATTGATTTACAAATGATGTGGTGGGTTTTGATTTTGTTTTGGGTTTACTTGTTTTTACGGGTGATGTTGTTTTTGGGGTTGGTTTTTTTTTTTTCCCGGAAGGAGTTACTGTTGTCCTAACTATTCACAAAGTCTAATGAAAGCATGGCATTTAAGCTGTGACCACTTCCCACTTTTACAAATATTCTTATTTGCAAATGCAAAATTCCAGCTTTGCAGAGATGGTATAATTGTGTCTACTGATGTTTCTTTTTTTTTTCTTTTTGTTTGAATGGTGATTTCATTTTGAATACGAAGTGTTTGTCAGAAATCTAGGCATTTTTCACAGTCCCAGACATCACAAAGATTTAAGAGGTGATGTTAATTTTGTAAACATTCAGTGCTTTAAGTGTACCTTGTTTTCTCCCATGCCCTGCCATGAAAGAAAGATACATGCAGTGTTACTTCCAAAGGAAGAAATATTTTTTCTCTTATCTTTCTGAGCCTGTAAAAGTAACCCCAGAGATATGTTAAAGGAGATTATAGTATGTCCCACTGCAGACTTTCAATGTTGTTAACAGATGGCATGCTCTCTGTTACAGTGGAATTGGCTGTATGTGCTCTACCATTTGAGTTTTGTGCAAGTGGATCACTTTCATGGATGGAGTAGACAGTAAAGGCTAGCTCTGTGAATATAGTCAGATCACTGGAATAACTTACGAGATGTGTAAGAGAAAGAAGCAAAATCACACCTGGCATTTTTTTCACTATGAGAAATATTAGAGATTAAGAGGCAAAAATGAAAGTATCTTTAGTAGGCTTCCTCCGTGTCCTCAATATTTTCTGACCAAAGCTGAAGATGATGTAAATTTTTCTTTTGGTACTCAAAATAGGAAAAAAGGAGGGTGATAAATCCTGTTAGTTCATTACCAATAACTGTTAATGATGCTGATTTAAGAAAGGATACTAATCAGTTCACTTCAAGGCAGAACCAGCAGAGATGAGTGAGCAGAGCACACAAAATAACCCTTTTTGAGTAAGTCGTTACTGCTTATTATCTGGGAAGTTTCATTGAAGAATTTCAGTGTTGCTCAATGAGGTTCACCCCACAGCCTGAGCAACAACCTGCCAGGAATGATGGAATGGATTTTGGGATTAAAAAAAAAAAAAAAAAAGTTAGGAAATCTAAAAGAATGGAATGAACTCAACCTTTAATACAGGCACAGTCTTCTCAGTCTGTTCTAAGAAGGATTTAAAGGTTAATTTGAGCTAGCTATCACTTTGTCATATACCAGAACAGTCAGAAGGATAGTTCCTGCTTTCTCGTCAATACAAATTGAAGTTTCAGCTACCATTTGTATGCTTGGCTGTTTATCAGCATTGTGAAAGTACCCCTCACATCCTCCTCCCCATCATTAGCCAGCATTCCTGATATGCTCTTTATAGGCCAAATGCCTCGACTGAATCCCAGGCAATTTGAAACCAGCTGAAAACTCACATTCGTTGCAGGGGGATTTGGATCAGGACCAGCAACAAGAACGTTGCAAATTAGGAATGATGTGGAAAAGTGGGTGTCATGGCAGAAATATGTGCGTGGGCGCTTGTGTAAAACCTGTACACAATATGCTTGTGCTATGCTTTCCAACCATTATTTCTTTTTAGCAGCTTATTTTAAAACGCAATTAGAAACTTTAATATGGATTTGATTCCTATTTTCATAAAAAAGTAAGCAGGGAGAATCTGTATGAAGATATGTTTCTTTTATTCTGCAAAAGCAAGCAGAATTTGAAGGCAGGGAACAATTTGAAGATTTCTTGAGAGACCCACAGGAATATAATCTTACTTTTGAGAGAAAAACTAAAGTGCAGCTATGAGCTGTACCATTTGAACAGGACTCGCACTGAGCTGTTAAGTGCATGCCATATGTTGTTAGTGCACACTGGCTGAGTGATTATTTACACAATAAATCAAGATTTGACCAAACAAATCTTTCTTCATGTCGCAAATATACTTTGCTGGCTGCATTTTTTCTGGCTTCATCCTGAACTCCCCCCTCCCCATACCTCCTGTTTTCTTTTTTTCTGCAAGGATTTCCAAATGCCTCTGTGTGTGCTGACAGCACCAGGCATTCATTACTGGGAGACTCACTGTCGAGACAATGAAACTATGCAAGGCAGGATGGCGTTGTCACTGTCTTCTTCAGAGCCTGCCTTCAATATGGGAAAAGTTCCCTAAAACAGCTTCTACCATGGCTTCCCTCAGGTTGTTGCGACCTTTTGTTTTTGTGCAACTGGAGCTTCATTAGTTTGTTGCCTCATGCACAATTTCCAACGGCTGCTTTAAAGACATGTTAATTATAGTAATAATTTCCAACTCATTTACCAGTCATTGCCTATTTTCTTGCAGGGCAAAAGTGAAAATAAGATCTTGCCCAAACCACTCCTCATTGAACAGTAATGCCCTAAGTCAAATCTCTATCTGGAATTTTTTTTCTCCAGCAAATTTTGCCAGAAGCAGTCGTTTTTCCAAGGTCTGTGCAAGTAACTGCATAATGCAAACACTAATACTCTAGATCATTTCACACGTTAGTAATAGAGGAAGCATCTAGCCATCAGAAGAAGAAGAAAAAAATCTATTAGATAGAATACTTCATTTACTGAAAGCTAAATAAGCTTGTTATTCTGTGCAAGTTTGCAGTTACAGTGCTTTTCCTTTAAGCTTGTGAACAAGCCTTTGGGCTGCGCTGCTTATTTGATCGTCATAACCATCAGTAGCTTCACTGTAGAAACTCCAACAAGAACTCCCTGTTTTGGGGCTCGATTCTGCGTGGAGCAGAGTACCACCTGGAAAGTATTTTATGGGCACAGTTTCTAGCATAGACAGTTCCAACTGGCCTAGGCCTTTGGCCAGGATTTATCAAGAGAAATATAGTTATCTTTTCAAAAGGAGCCAAAGGTAGTCATGTATGAATATAATTGATAAATGCACACTGCTGTCCGTTTGCACATGCAAATTTGCTAATATAAATACAGACTTGCATGCATATTGATTATCTTACAGACTTGGTCTTGAGTTTAGCCCTCAGCCTTATTAGTTTCTCTGATCGAATCACGTATTTTGACTAGTTGCAATCGGAAAGTCTGAATTCTGGTTCGGTTTTGGTGTTGCGTTTCATGAAACACCCTCATTGAAGCTTGTTTAAACACTACTTGGTTGCACAATGCATGAAGGAGAAATCCCCTTTTCCCAGCTGATCTACAGGACAGGAAAGCAGGCGTATGTCATCAGCCGTTCCCTCCTGCTCTTGTGCATGACTGCGAATGAAAAGTCTATGTATTTCCTGTGGCCACCCTCTCCGCAGGTTGGCGTCTCAAGCTGCAGGACAGCTGACCGTCAGTGTTAGCTGCTGGTATGTGGTGATTTACTCGAGATGCGGAACGCAGTAGTGTACCTGCTGTTGAGTCAATTTGCTCGTAAATTATGTTTGCTTTGTTTCCTGCACTCGCTGGAATGGGAACAGTCATGTTAACGAAACTGTGGTGATGTAATAATAGGACCATAGAATTATAGAATCATTTGGGTTAGAAAAGACACTTTTAAGTCATACGGTAGTACTTAAAGCTTTGCTGCTGAAGGTGACCACATTGGGAGTGATTCTAATGGTGGCAAGCCTGTTGCTGGGAGCTGGGGAGATTCCTCCTTCAGTGAAGATGATGCTACAGTATTTTTGCGTCGAGCACTTGGGTAGTTTCAGTTCAAGAAAGGCCGTCGTGCTTAATAAGCACGAGTGCTCTGATGGCTGGCGGCGGGAGAGGAGCCATGGCTTTGGAGTGCCTCCCGCAGCAGCCGGGACTGCGGCGCTGTGCGGGCCCTGTGCTGAGCGGGGGGTGGCGTTTATGTAGGTGCTCTCTCAAACGAAAGGGAAATGCTCAGCAAGGCACATGGTATATTACACATGTCAGTGACAGCTCATTTGTCACAGATCTAGTAACTGAGCAAAGGGTATGACTTTCTTTAGAAAAGGAGGTTATTTTAGTCATTTTAAAAATTAATTCTTTTCCACTAATGCACAAATGAATCTCCAACATTTTAAAGTCTGATTACTTGCCTGAATTATTTTTTTTATTAATTAAAAGAACAACTCACATTGAATAAAGGAATCTCTAATACTTCCTAGTTCAACCATGCCAGAAGTTTTTCAAATACTGTGTTCTTTTTTGAAATTTAGAAGTTTCTACTTCATGATCTTGAGGAAAGGCTGCACAGAGATTTAGTAACAGTTACTGAAAGCGAGCATAGATTTTTACCTACAATTTCAGAAGAGGATTATAATAATTTGTTATTTTTCAGTGGTGGGTTAGAACTATCATTTGTGAGCAAAGGGACAAACACACATGAAGGGCAAGGTTTAAAAGGATAATATCTTGTCTCAAGTAGAAATTATTGTGACTTTTCTGATTTTTATAGTTTGTAAGTTTTTATAAAATTGTGAATTGTATCGCAGCAAATTCTTGATTGTGAGTACAATTTTATGTTTTGCTTCTTTTTGTGTTGCTATCTGCTCATTTTTGAATGCTCCAAGGGAATCCAGGTCTTCCTTTCAATATCTTTAAAGCAAGTTAACATTAGCAGAGAGTGCGTGATGACACAGTGTGACCACAGTGGGTGTGGGGTGAAGATTGCTTACGGTTGCCCAGACACAGCTTCTGCAGATGATACTGGTGACATTTACTCAGGCACAGACCACTACGCAAAGTGAAACCTTTACTTCTGTGGGCAGATCAGTGCAGAGGTGGTGCAAACATTTTTGGAAAGAGTGGAAGACATTTACGGGAGTGGGAGAGGAGGTTATCTTTGTGCACGGGTGGCCCAGCACCCAACATCTCCGTGGCTATAGGACTGCACAGAACAAACATCAGTATCCCAGCTAGTTTCTGTCAGACCAGTTCTAAAAACCTGTTATTTTGAATTTTAGTCACTTAAGTGTATATATGTATTGTAGGAGGGAGAGGGGGAGATTGTTCTTTATCTAGCATAACTCCCTGAGAATATATTCGTGGATCTGATCCAAGACATGTATATGAATACCTCCTTTCTTTGTTATCATTGTTTTCATATTATTTTTTTTTGTTTGGTATTCACACATGTTAAATCACATAAGTGTATAGTCATTTGAATTCTCAAGGCAGTATGCTGTCAACTGCTTTAGAGTGTTGTCCCTTGGGAACCCCGAATGTGGTGCTCGTTCCCTTGTTTCTCCAGAGAACAGAGATGTAGGGATGGACAGAATATTAAATGCATCTTTTTTTTTCTTTTTTTTTTTCCTGTGTTAAAAAGATGAGTGCTTTATTTACCCTCCATATAGAGTATTTTATTGCTGTCTTGGAAAACAACAGTCTGTGTAGATGATAATGTCTGTAATCGCATAAATAAGGGCTCACTGTAATAAAATTCTGGCACAACTGTGCCAAACTGTGCAATTTGACAAGGGACTGATTTCAGTTTGCTACATAGTTCTAAAAAGAAACTAGGTGAAACAACTGAATGCTGACATTTCAGTAGGAGTAATAAATCAAACTGTTGGGGGGACGGGGGATGTTCCTATCTTCAGAAAGAAGCCTGCTTTTTTACACCCCATGTCATTTCATATTAAAGACTAAAAAAAAAAACCCAAAAGAAACCAAACTCACAAATAAAAAAAAAAACCCAACCTGTTAGATAAGCTCTGTAGTTTACCAGTGTCACAAATACCAAATTCATTGGAAGCACAACTAGGAAATATTTAAAAGAATTACCTTTTTTTCTGTGTTTTTCCAGTAACCTCTATCTTTGTAGTCCTGTCACAGCTGTCCTTTGGTATTTGTCAGGAAGAGCTTTCATTGAAAACTGAATTGATCAGTAGTTTCAAAAGTAATCATTAAGTGGGACATACCATTAGGTCAACATTAATTTCATCCATGTTTGTTTCTGGCATGAAAGGAAGCACTGTGTCAGTGTGGTGAGATCTTGTCTCTGCAGGAAACTTGCACAGGTTGGGTTGAGGTCTGAGGGGCAAAAAGCTGTAATAATTTTGAAATGGCCAGCATGGCACAAGCTTTTAATTGTGGCTAATATGGGAATTTGTTTTGCATAGCATAAGTGATTTGTTGTTTTTGGAAGATTTTGTTAATCAGGTTTCTGTTTGTGTCCCACCCTACTGTTTACCTGTGAGGTCTTTGTTCAGTTCTCTGTTACTGGGCTAAGGATTTGTCCTGTAAACCTGTAATGATTCTCCAATTTGTTCTTTGAGAAGTAATACTGTCATGGTCAGAGGGAAGGGCAGATACAAGCTTTTCTTTTTTTCTTTTCCTGAGCAGATGAATTCTTTCTTGGTCCTATGCAGTGTGTATAGATAATACCTCTTGCTGTTTTCCTCTCTCTCATGCACTGTGAGCTATAGCTAGGGATGAATGCTTTCCATCATCTGGTGTGATAAGTGCCATCTTAAAATTTTAAGCTCTTAGCTTTAATATCCAAAACAAAACTTATGTATCTATAGGAGTGAATAAGTTCTCTTTCAAAAGACAATAATGGAAAAAAATTGGTACAGAAACAATAAAAAATACTTTCTGATGCACAGCAGAATACCTGAACTCGCATATGACCTTCCTTGATATCACTGTTAGCCTGATTGCATTTTTCTTCACATCTCAAGTGATGGGTTATTGAAGTATGTCCACTGTGCATTGAATTTATCAAACTTTTGTGTAATTTTGGTGCTATTACCCATGGATGAGTTATCCAAGTAACATATGCAAAGTGTCTCATTTCTAAACAGTGTTCCTATGGTTTTGATATGAATAATGAAGCATCTTAATCTATGCTGTGCAGAAATGTCTGTGAAACTTATTTGTTGCTGTTAATTTGTTGGATTCGCATCAGTACTCCTGTGCTAGCTGACCCAGTGCAGTTCAGCTGCTGGCTCACAGGAGGATTTTCAGCTCACTGTTGCTCTCATGAAAGAATTGTTGACATTGAATCTGTATGATAGAAGATAACAGAGCTGGAAATATAACTCCTACCCTGCTTGGAAAGATTGGCCCTTTCGGTTGTGACATTTCAAGGACTGAAATAGATCACGGTAATATTAAGTCATGGTTATTTTTGCTCAGAGATTAATGTATGTAAGACTTCAGTGTGTAGATGGACTATATATATATATTTTAAAAAAACACCTTGTGGAAGAGTCAAGTGACAAATGGGCTTGAAGATTACTTGAAAGTATAGCTGAATGACACTAGTTAGAATTACAATCTGAGGTTACATCCGCCTGGTGTTCCAAGGGACTCCTGAAATTAAAATTTAGGCTGTTTCCCTCCATGTTTCAGTGGTGTGTGCATTGTGGTGCATAGACTGATGACAATATATAATGTGAACTTTTAAAATTAATTTTAATGAGTTATGTGGGTCTTATGCGGATTATAATACTTACTATCTTTACAGAAATTAGAGCAAGGGAAAAGGAAAAGATCTGGTTTACTGAAGGCCACCAGTCTGCTCTCCCAGAAATAATATATGAACATTAGCAACATTTGCAGTATAACAACACTCTCCCATGATAAGTACCAGATGAGATGCTATAGTGTTGCAACTGAAGTGAAAGCAGTTTCAATGGAACTCATTGTTTGGCACTAATGAGTGTAGATGGTCTGAGTTGAACTGCTTCACCAGATTTTCATCTAAGAGAAGGCAGGGGAGATCTGCTCACAGGACTCCCCAGACCTGTTCTGGGTCTTTGTTCTGAACCTGGTCTACATCTGATAGAGACCTGGAATTTGTTAATGGGCACAGAAAGTCATAACAAAAAATGGTGATTGATGTCTTCTGTTCCATAACAAGATCTTCCTCTGAGCATTTTAAAGAATTTCGTTTTACTGCACCTTCTCCAAATTCTATTAAGAGAGTGCTGTAATTCCGTAATGCCTAAGTTAACTTAATGTACAGGTGACACAGGTAGAAATAATAAACATTTAAGATGCCTAATATTCATAATGACCTATCTTCACTTGCTTATAATATTGCCACATTTTAGTAATTTCAGTTAGTATTTTTTATGGGAGATACTTGCCTCAGCCTAAATTGTTTTGGAAAATGTCCAGCAAGAATGGCGCACCCATTGCTAAGAAAGCATCAAGAGGGTTGAGTTTACTTGAGTTTAAAGATATGTAACTAGTGTATTGAAAATTCTAGCAATGTCATGCTTTTAGGGGGTGAGGGACGGTCAGAATTTTTTGTTATTCTGTGAGAAAGCTATTTAGTTTTGTTCAAATTGGAAGCCTCTAAAAATCTCATACGAGCACATATCCTATTGAGAGTTGGTAGAATTGGGCAACTTCATCATCTGAAGGACCCGTCCACATCAAGCATATTCTGGCTCCATATTTGTTCAGTCTGCTAACCAGACTGTGTATCTGCCTCGTGACCATAATTTGTATTGTAGTTTAGGGCTTTAAGGGTCAATTGGGATTTTCCGCTCGTTTCTCTTCTTTCCTAGCTGCTCAGATTCACTGTAATGCAAGTTACAAAAGATAAAAGCAGACTTTTTGCTCCGAATGGAAAACAGTGTTATGCCCCAGTTAAAGACCCATATCATAGTACCAAATGTATAGCAGATTTTATGTTGTTGGGTCCTAACTTGACGGGGCATATTTACTAACATAGCTGCTGCATACAAAGCTGAATTCCAGCCTGGATTACACTTGTTTCCTCCTGAGATTTATGGGTAAAACCCACTTGTGCACATAGGCTTTCCACACCAGTTATTTGCATGCACAAATATGTGTTGCGTAACAGTATTTTGACTCCTTGCAGCCGTTGAACAAGCATGTTAAGGGCGCATGACTGAAGTTTGTGGTAATTGTACCACCTGGAAATCTGAATTCATAGGTAATCGCATGTCTGGACTGTTGAAAGATAAACCTTCTCTCTGAAGCTGATATAGGTTATATAGAACAGTCTGACAGTACTACATATTTTCTACCCCAAGTCTTCTCCAAGTCCTCTCTAAGCCTGGGAACATGCTTTACTAGCTAGCTACGACTGATTTCTGTGTTTTCCAGCCCACAAGGAAGTTTTCATTTTAATTGAAGGAGGAATAGTGAATAGTTTCATAGCGAGAGAACTTTTTCCTGACATGTGCAGGAGGATAAGGGACAAATAGAAAGCCTCAGATATTCTAAAGACACAAATTAATTATCCCATTTTCTAGACCTACTCTGCAGAGTGCTGTTCAGCAAGCGTCATATAAAAGCACTCCTCATCACAGTGTTGGTTCCATCATGGCAGCAGACTTTTTTTTTTTTCCACTTTTGAAAAAAGTATTAAGCAGATTCTAAATTTCAGATGAATCTAACTCTAACAAAACTCTAACAAAACTCTAACAAAAAAAGAAAAAAATCCTTTTGTTTTCTTTTCTAATGACCAGCCATTAGTGATTCTGAAAATAGAATGCATTTCGAAAGTAGTTTAAGAGCTGCTTTCATCAATCTTTATTATTTATTGGTTGACTCGGATGACAGATCTGAGCTACTTTATAGTTGGAGGTGTGGCTGATGGTTTGTGTGCCCTTCTTGACCTTGTCAAGGGCAAACATAGTTTAAAGTTGTTTATAAACTATAAATTTCATGGTAAAGAATGATGTGAAAATAAACCCAGTGTACTTCTGAAATGATTAAAAGTACATTGTGTAAACAGGATACCACAGCGGAGAAGTCTCTGAAGACTGTGATTCTACTCCTCAGACTATTCTGAATGAACATGTAGTACAAGCTGATCATTAAAAAAGATCTCTGTCCTGCACTTGGTGATAAAGGCAATAATTTTGTGGGTGTTAGCTGCATGTAGCAATGAATCTACTATGAGATGTTGAGGTCTACAGTTTTAAAGAAATAAGGTAGAAGCAAGTTCCATAAATATTTCAAGAAAACCATTCACAATGATTAAAAAAGACTGCTCCGCTCCTGACCTGCTGAGGATTTAGGAAGCATATGGCTTCTCTTTAGTAAGAGCAGGCTGCAATGACTGCAGTGACTAGGACACTCAAACTCAAATTGGAGCCTACGGCTGTTGGACATTTGCCCTTTAATTATATTGATTCCAAGACCTGCCTTGTCTCTGGAGAAGTTTAGTCCTTCTACAGTACTAAACATACATCTCCACAATTTGGACGTATATTATAGTGTTTGAATGTTATCAGTGTATAAAGGCTATGTTAATGATTGCTACGCTGTGCATAACTTAAAGAATGCGGGATAATGAATAAAGCGAAACCAGAATTAGAGTATTCAGCAAAACTATTCAAAATGTTTTTCCAAAGCAAAGGCTAGCAATCTCAAGACTTGCAGCTCTAAGAAAAACAGGCTGTACACAATACTAAATGGACTTGCCGTGGCATGTGCATGAATCTGCCAGTTTATTCTATTCATACTTTACAAGACCATACAAATTACCGTGAAGATATTAGAAAGGTTTGATCCTGGAGACCTTAAACCGATTGCAAAATGGTATAAAATTATACAGTTTGGGCACCCTAAAACTACCATTATAAAGTGGTAAAAAAAATGCATGTTTAGTGGTGCAATAAAACAGAAACAAAACGGGTTGCATGCTGATATGGGTTTCATAAACTCACCTTTCATTTGAACATAGTAGGGAATTTGCTTCTCTACGTCCTGCATGAGGTTTAAAGTCCTCCTCTTGTTAATGAGTTTCTAAGATTGTTTCTGAATGGTATATTATAATCCTGTGTCATTCCTCCCCTCTCTGCCCCATTGCCAGTTCAGCCATTAGGTTTTACTTAATGTAGAGAAAAAAACCCCATGGAATTCTGGCACTGTGGATACTGAGGGCAACTCAATGCCCCACTGATCTATTTATTTAGTTGCAAAGGTAGAACTAAACAGCAAAGCCTTCATACTTCGTTACTTAAATTCCTTTGCATATTTAGATTATTGCTCTGGCAGACAGATCTTTTAATTACAAAATTAGGATCTGAGTCTGCATTTCCTCAGAGGTGTGAGGAGTTTGGATCTAGACTTTAAACGGAGTCCTACACCTATTATTATTTTACATTTTCCTGTATGTCTTTTACTAATTTTTGGAATATTTAGATAGGAATAATTTAATTTCCTGACTCCCACTGAATAGTGTTCATACTTCTCTGAATGAGTTTATAAAGGGTGTCTCAAAGACAAAATTACATTTAATCAATTTCAGAGGCTCCTAGGAAAAGTATATTAGACATCTCACTGTGATGCAGTTCTAGACATGCTTCCCCCCATACATAGAGGTAAAAGCCCTGATCAAGGTTTGTACTGCTTTTGCTCTGCAAATACAAGCTTTAAAAGGATCCTGTGAGAGCTGATCTGACATTGTACAGATTTTTTTTCCTAAAATCGAAGAGCAGGACCACTTCTAATTCCACTTGAGCAATGCTTTTCAAGCAGTGTTTTCAACCAAAGTGTAAAAAGGCAGTGCTGGTTTGTGAAAATGAAAAGCTAGCTAGACAACTAAGTGTGTTTTAGCATGAGTAGGGGCTGTACTGGAACTCCTTTAAGGCAAGCACATAAACAGCTCCTCATTTTCTGGTGGAGATGTCAAGAGACGAGCTGTGAATTCTGCTGCTTCTCCTGTAATGGGTGGGGAATTTGTGAACTGTAACAGATAACAAACAGATCTTTGGCACATTGTACTGGATATATATGTAGGAGATTTTGGTTATAAGCCTGAGGCTTCTTTTTTAGTTACAATGACTGTGATAGTAGCCAAGAGTAAGGGTGGCTAGAAATAGAAATATATTCACATCACATAAGTAGTGCAGGTAATTTCTTTATAAAAGAAAATCACCATCATGGATCAGGATAGATAAAATGTGAAAAATACAAAGAATTCTGAGGAAGGACATTCTCTCAAATTTACCATAATCAGGTCAGTAGGGATTGTTTTGGTTTGTTTTTTTCAGTCTGTGGGGAGAGCACCTATCAGTGTTTCTTTCTGATTTTGTAGGTAGCTGAAAAAAATCTTTTCCTTTGTGGATAATCAGGGAGCTATTGTTATGATCTTTCCCATGAAAATTGAAGTTACTAGTCTCTATAGAAAAAGAATGTCAATTTGGCTAAGGAGCTTCCTTTGTAAGCATATATTTTTAGCAGACTGTTCCTGGTGGGTTTTAATCATGATTAAGTTGATTTACAAAATTGGAAGCCGATATGCAATAAACAAAAGGTGAGACAAAGCACAGTGGAAATCTCACAGCTTAAATTCGACTTAACACAGAATCAATCATCAAGAAACAGGAAATAAAACTTCCCTGTTTTCCAGAGTAGCTTTATTTAGGCCTTACCAGCTTTGCTTATGAGCTTGTGAGAATCCAAATTGTCTTCACTAAGGCAATAATAACAATTAGGAAGGCAAAGGGAGAGTGGTATGTGGATTCTGTCACTGGAATTTAGAGTGATTCCACACAAGGGGAATGGAAAGGAGTGACAAGGGATGGAGGAAATATATATGGAAAGTTATAAAGTAAGAGGTTACACAATGCTAATTTCTTGTAGGAAGATTTGAAAAATGTTCTGGTTCCCTGGGCTCCATTTGAAAATTAACGCTTTAGTACAAAACTGTTCATGCTCCAGATCTTAGTTGGCTGCTATGCCTAGTTTGAAAACAAGCTGCTTCTGTAATTAGTATGCTCTTATCTATGAGACCATTTGGTGGTTAGTTTAGGTGTTCAGTTCAATTTATGAACCAAAAATTAGGGTGGAGAACCACAGATAGGCCCACACCAGAAAACACCCTTTGGACCAAATTTAAATCTAAAGAAAAGTTTTTTGACTTTTAGCATTTTGAGCTACTTTCAGCCAAACCAGAACTATATGATCAAACAGTATGGCTTTTCATAATATATGGAGGGCTTCAGAGTATGTATCCACACTAGAATTTTGCAGCTTGGCCATTTTTTGAAGCCAAGTTATGGTTTTGCTTTTCATTCCAACTACTATCACATCCCAAAAGCAGCCCATTGATTACTGGAGATGCTACATCCCATTCACTGTGAATGAGGACTTTGGAATCTATCCCTGACTGAGCAGCAGCATCCTTGCAGGTATCTGACAGATATTACCTTAACCAAGTAAGCTTATTTCATCAAGCTGGTAGGTACTGCACTTTTGAACTTTAAGGAGCAAGAGTGAATATTAAAAGTGGAAAACCCACAAGAGGATATAATTGATATCCTTATAGTTTGACTGATCCAAAACATACTTTTGCAAATACATATTCCAAGAACCACCCACACAGACATTGATCTGAACAGACTAAGCAGTATTAACTGGTAATGCTTTTTCCTTTAGTGCTTTTTGGTGGTTAGCAGAGTCGCCAGTCTATTAAAGAACAGTTCTTTTATATCTGCTCCAGAATTGCCAAGTATTTCTATAAATTGATGAATGGATGATATTTTGTTATTTTTTGCTCTTATTGTAAATCTTCCTAGATAGCTGTTGGTGTGTCTTTTTCCCTTATTCCAGTCCTGTTTAATAGCTTATTGCCTAAATGTTTGTTGGTTTTGGTCATAAGAGGGATACATATCCACGGTACTCTGGGTGTGTTATCAAGATATGTAGGATCTACTTATTTGTACGTAACTGCTATTAAGAAGGAAAGTAGTAATGTAACTGCTGAAAAATTTAGAAGTGTTTTACAGACTGTCTGTATTTAATTCACTCAGATAGGCAGGCTGATTTTGCAGGCGATGTACCTGTGGCATAGATTTTAAGGGGCTTGACGGAGTTGAAACACAAGCCTGCAGTTCAGTCAATACTATTCTAAATGATGACTGTGATGACCGCTCTAAATATAATTAAGCTCGGTCTCTTCCAGTTAAAAGTGTTTAACATAATCCAGAGTGGTATATGTGGCAGATTACTGTAGAGTGGTATATCTGGTGTAGAATTCCATGAGGAAATTGAACAGCCTCTGGCACACTGTTTTTCAATAATATTTCTGTGAGGTCGAGAAGGTGTGCCCTATCTTGGCAGATGTAGAGAGAGAGGCTGGACAAACTCCAGCATGGGTTCTTTGTTTTGCTTTATTGCTTTGCAATTAAAAATATAATCAGGCATGATGCATAGACATTTTCCTGAAGATGGGTGCATTGAATCACTTGAAACTTTTAAAATTTCTAATTGTCTGGCCATAGTAGAACTGATAGTGCAATACAGTGGCACCGTGTCCTCTGACAAAACACTTCTTCCTGTTGAAGAGAATTAGAATATCTCTCACCATTCACAAGGGTAAGCAAATAGAAAAATCATTATTTTATCTGAGCAACATGGTATTTTAGACTGGGAGCTTAGAAGATGCAGTGACAACAATGGATTAGGGTTAAATTCTTAATAAAAGCCTGAGAGTACTTTGCACAGTATATTTCTTCTTAAATAATGGCTTGTTCCATGTGAATTGAGATTAACAGACTCGTATCAAGTTCCATGGGCTGTGGCTGGAGCTGCAAATTTCTCTCAAGCTACATTTCCAAACAGTGGTGAATTCAAAGATGAGTATAAAATGTGCTGTTGATTCTGTCTGGCTTTTTGTGTTCTTTACCAGTCACAAACGGATATTTTGTTTACTGGACTTACATAGGATTTACAAGAAGAAAATTCTGGAGCTGATATAACCACAGTCTTCACTCTGTTAGCCTTACTCAGTAAATTCTCTCAAATACGCTCAATTTATGTTGTATTGTAACAGCACCTCTTCTACAGGCTCAGTTCCCTCAGCCTCTCCTCACAGGGCAAGTGTTCCAGCCCCATCCATTCCTGTGGCCTCCACTGAGCTTGTTCTAGTTTATCAATATCTTTCCTGCACTGAGTGGACTGCAGTTGGGCGCAGTGATGTGATGTGATGTAATGACACTCACCAGTTACTCATCCTCCCTTTGCTCATCTGCCACAGCAATTTCAGCCATCACCCGGTGTGTCCCAGTCACAGCTACCAAAGTGGCATCATCCAGACCCAGGATGCTGTAGTCATACATACATGATCTATTTTTATGATCAGTAAAAAGTAACAAGTCTGATTTGCCACAAGAAGCATTGTGTTAAGAGTTGTATGGTGGTACAAATTCCAAGAGTTCTTTGATGAGAGTTCTGTCCAAACATTCCAGCAAAACTGTTTTTTGGGACTTACTATATTAGATATTTAAAAAATGTGCTGATTCTACTTATTTTGCAAAGAGAATTTTTCCCCCTGAACTTTCTCATTAAATTTGTTTTCCCTTAAAAATAAAGAGGTAGAAGCGGAATAAAATATTCACTCCAAGCAGACATCTGATACTTTTTGACCTCTAACAGTAATACACAGGAAAAATGGTATTTTTAAATAAAAATGCTTAGAAATATTAGTGTAAAAAGTATGTTAAGTCCAGCAGGTATTTTAAAAATACAGCAAAATAGTTGAGACCATAATAAAAACTAGTTGCTAGCATATGAGAAATAATTCTATAACGATCTTAATATGTCTGTCTCTGTATTACCATTGTTTCAGTCTCACTGAAATCTACTTTTGATTCTAATTATGGGTATTTACACATGCATGCTGAAACAGAATAGACCTCCTTTGGGTGCTGTGAGACAGAGTGTCTTGACAGCCTCAAAACCAGCCTGGTATGTGAGCAAAATTATTGAAAATTCCTGTGGTCCAAAGGCCGTACAAGTAGCTGAAGGGCCGTGCTGAAACTGGAATTACAGCACAGGAAAATTTCAATGAGAATGAAATTTAAATGAAATTGAGTTATATCAGTAGTGAAAGTAAAAGAGCTGAAAGGGTGGAGGGATCTTGAAGAATGACTTGTTAATGCTGAGCTGGATGTTGCATAATAAAGATTTAGTTCTGCAAATAAAGGGGAGCTGTTTGCTAAAGACAATATAGATAATACAGAGAAGTAGAGGTAATTATTCCGAATAATAGTCAGCAGTACTGTTAATCCCAAGTAATCAGTGAATGGGTTAGTCGGCCAAAATCCTGAAACTGAATTCAGACCTATAGGGGTTTCTAAAAAGACCCAAACAAAACCGCACGCACGCCCCGCTGAAATGGGGGATGGGGGGAAAGTGGTTTCTTTTCATTTCACTGCTTTTTGGGACTTTGGAAGACATTGTTACTCTTTTATCTTGGAGCATAGGGCCTTTCTCCCTTGTGAAATTCCTATGTAGTCTCCTAAGTACATTTAATTAAAATAAATATTTGAGATACATTAAAAAAATACCAAGAATTAACAGCAACAACAGAACACAAGTTTTCTGTTACTTCTCAAGCTATTATTGATTTAGGGTAAGCATTCTGCAAAATGTTATGATCTACATCTTTGAAAAATACTAGTGCTTTTTGGTGTCATACTTTAATAAGGCTTGGAGCTTCAGAGTTGTAAGTACTGTTGCCCTTCAGCTGTGATCTCTTTGTGGTAGCTTCTTTATGTCAAGAGGCTACATCTTTCTGTTAAATGTTTTAAATTGGTAGTATTCTGAAGATAATTTTGTAATTTGGTAGGATTAAATAACAGCACTATATTGCTAAACATTTTTTCTTATTTTGGTAACTATTTTTTTCCTCATTTAGGGAGCAATAAGCAAAATTATCCTTAATAAAAGGCAAAGGCAGAGGCAAAACTACAAATATATTTTTTAATCCTAGATATATATATATATATTCCATATTTTCTATGGCATGTGAGTCAAACCATTTAGGAAAAAACTGTCTTTGGGCAGTCTTTGGGTATGTTTTGAATATTTAAGTATTCATTTATTGTTTTGCATTTTGATTTGGACATCCATCTTACTATTCATATTCAATAATAATAAACTGTCTTAAATTATATATTCAATAGTAATATTTATATAGACTATGTAATAATATACTATTCATTTTCAATAATATTTGTATAGTTTTATGGCCTGTCTTAAGTAAATTAAAATCTTTCACGCTTCTGTGTAATGAATACAAGGATAATACTGTGTGTTGCTGGGATTAAATTAAGATGTCAGGCTTCCTGAAAATGAAACATCCCAGACAATGAAATAGTTCCCAAGGGACTAATCTCATACTTTACCCATTGTATTTAAAAAAAAAAAAAAAATCCAAGCAGCCACAAAAAGAAAAAAAATCAAAAAGAAAATGTTTACTGGATTTGAAAATGATTTTATATTGGCAACCTCAGCAGGATTTTCAGTGGGACGATGAAAAGCTTCCCACGGGACCATAAAATAATCCTGGGAAACACTTCTCAATTTCAAAAGGCTCTGTCATCCCAGTACATAGTTTGTTTCTCCCTTCAAGTCTTCACTGGGCACCCTCAGATGAAATCTTTGCAAAGACTCCACTGCAGGCTGGCCTCAGAAAGACTTTTCTAATGTCATGTGCCAGAATCTAGGGATAGACAAAAACATTATTCCTTCCCCCCGTTACTGTGATGGCAGGCCAGTCAGTCACTCAAATATTCCCACAGCGAAGCTTTTGAAACTTACAGTCTAATTGCTCTCTACTTTCATCTTCCACTGAAAATGAACCCATGTCTCTGGATACCATTTCCAGCTCAGTGCAGTGGGCACAAGGCTCGTGTTAGTGGTTCAAAGCCTTTGGAAAATATATATCACAAAATACATAGGAAGTTGTTATTTTCTAAAGTTACTAAATATATTCTTGCATTATCCTCTTGTTCCATGGACTTTTCCAAAAAAGTCAGTTTTGTAGCTGAATGAGTAGAAACTCTTTGATTTGCAGGAAGGTCTGAAAGTTACTCTTGTATTTTTTTAAAAAATAAAATTATTCAGATACACCAAGAAAATCCCTGAAGATGAGCTGTATTAATTCAAAGTAGCTTTAGGCGTGTGAAGCTCAGAATTGTTCCCAGCCCCACTTTTACTATATATATAAATTGGATAGCAGTAACTTTGTAAAATTTTATATACCTGTAAATCCAGATTACTTTCTTCCATTGCTTTACTAAATAAGGTCTGTGGTGCAAAGCCTGGAGAAGGAGCTTTCTGTGGTTACCTTTTTGTGAACCTTGGAGAGCCTGCAACTCTGTTAAGAGATCCCCACTGACAGAAACTCTTTATGGAGGATAAAGCTTGCTTCATTTGCTGGTGAATAAGCAGAAATGACAGTATAGGTCAGACCCTGTTGAATTTTGATATGTAACAGGTTGGCATTTTAGTCAGATGCTGTTAAAATTCACGTTTGCAGATAAAATGCAGTTGTTGCTGAGTAATGTAAGAGCAAAAGAAGAGTCCTAAACATCCAAAGTCTCTGTCTCTCTGTCTCTCTCATCCCCCTATCCCCCCCCCCCCCCCCCCCCTAATTCACATTTCTTTGCCCAAAGGACTCGGTTGGAGTCAAGAGAGTTTGCCTGTTTACCCAGGAGCCCAGTGTTACATGTAGTTTTTCAAGTTTTCTATGTGAGGCTTTAAACTTCTGTTATTTAATTTATGTGGGGGGAAAACTTTCCCTGATTAATTACAGATGATCTGTTTTGTTGCTCTGAATGTCTGCAAAGGAATTGTACTGGAAAGCTAAAATAATTGAAAAGACTTGCTTTTTACTAATTCAGTGCAATAAAACAAACTTTATTAGCAAGGCTAGAGTGAGAGAATCTCTAAAACTGACAATGACAAACTGATGGGTCAGATCCTGTGTTTATTATCAGCCAAAAGTTGTCAATAAAGTCAAAAGCGGTTTTGTCAGAGCAGAAGAACTTCAGGATTCTACCTGGTATTTTAACAATTGTGAATCTGCACTGTGTGAGCATTTTTTTTTTTTAATAAATATTGGCCAAAATTAACATCTTCATATGTAGGATTTGCATTGAAATCACATTTGGAATATGTCAGAATATAGGGTTTTACATTGGCCCATCGCTTATTTTTACAGTTCCCAAGGTACAGTTCAGATTTTCAGAGGCTGAAGAGGGAGAAAAAAGAAAATCAGTATTAAGGATGATTAATAGCAAATGGTTATAATATTAGAACAGTTACAGAGCTATAATATTGCCACTTGTAAAAACATTTTAAAGTGGAAAACATTTTACATCATTAGAAAAACATGTTAAATACAGCTTTGAAGCATATTGCTTTAAAATAATTTCAGTAGAAATCACCAATGACTGGTGGGGTTAAAAAAAGTATTCAAGGTTACCAATGCCTGAAATATCTTTTAAATGGATGTTATACACTCTGATTCCCAAAGAATGTGACACTGAAGCTTTTAATTTAACTTATGATATAATTAATAGTACTGAAATATACTATAATTGTATAAATAGCTGGGATTCCACAAAATCTAGTAAGCAAAAATGTATATTTATAATTGCTAATTTCTCCAACAAGGCTAGAGCAGGGATCTTTTGGATTTAGTTGAATCTCTCCCATTCATTGTATGCTTCAAATCAAAACAAACTAAGGATGCAAGTTCATGTAGCCACACGATGCTTTTTGTTGTCTTGAGTAAATGGTGTTCCTGGAATTAAGTAGTGATAAAGACACTGTGTCTGCAGGAAAATCCTTGTAGCCATCAATACAACTAACAACTTCTAACAGAAAATAATTTTGCGATGCTGCCAAACACCATCCAAATAGAAAGACGTTTTTTAATACAAATACATTACTTTTAGTTTATCTGCAGTCTTATGCCTGTGGTTTAAAAGGACGGTGGCAAAGTAAGATAAAGGATAATATCAGTGTGAGATTGAAATCTGTGAAATAAGATGAAAGAACAGTAAAAGAAGTTGTTAGGCTTAAACATTTCAACTGTTATATTCTTAAAGAATCATTGAAACATTTAGGTGGGAAAAGACCGTTAAGATCATTGAGTCCAGCCAGCGGCTGGTTAATCAGGGAGCACCTCACACAGACAAGGCTACCTGAAAAAGCCATTGAAGTACCATTGGTAATAGCTGCAGCTTTAATCACTCTGGAAGAGGAGGATGTCTCTGTTCTTTTTCACTGAATAGGGAGGAATTAATACAGGAAATTAGCATGGGAATGGCTTTTAGAACCAGGGCGTTTTTTTGTTTGTTGTTTGGAATTTTTTGTTGGTTGTTTGGTTTTCTGGGTTTCTTTTTCTTATTTTCTTATTATTTTTTCCCCTCCCTGTCCGATATCTGCTTTCAAGCACCAGCTAATATTTCAAGTGTAAAAAACCACAGTTCATTGCAACATTTGTCTGGAAGTTGACTGAGTTTGCTCAAGTGTGGGAGAAAAGATAGACTTGCTATGGGGTTGTTTTTCCTGATCAGTCCGTTGCCAAGATTGCAGCCGAGTTTAAATGATGACAAGTTTACTGCCTGGATTCTGGTCAGAAACACTTCAGTAGTACAGTGCAATGCAAAATAACTGCTGCTGTAGAGGAAAAGCTGTGTCCTGTGATGTCTTGTGCACCGGGCAGCGTCCGGCTGGATCTGTCAAGGTTGCATTTTAAGTAAGGCGAGAGGTTGTGCAGGCTGCAGTGGGGAGGCTTTCAGCAGGGTATGGCTGCTGCATGGGAGGGAGGAATGAAGTAATCCTTTAAAGCAAACAGAATTGGTTAAATAATGCCATGAAACTTCCAGTTCTCAACAATGGTCAGCGATCAAGCTGTGTTTGTATATACGGGGTTGAAGGTTAACCAGTAACTAAAGTCTTCTCTGATTGCCATAGGTTTACATTTTCTCTGTCACTGATGTTTGCCAAGTGGGATTTTGTGAGATTAGAAAGAATACAGCTGGGCAAATGGGTATATTATAGGGCTTACCCAGAGTCAGAGAGGAGGACCACACTGATGGTGAGTTCAGACAGCTCCGAGAGGCCTGATGGACTGTTTAACCAGCAAGGACTGAACGCAGAAAACTTTAAAGGGAACTCTGTAGCTAAAAGACCACATTTCCTTCTCACTTTGTGTTTCAAAGAAGTTGCAGCAGTACATCAGAGTACTGCAATTGAAAGATACAAAGGGATTTTTATTTTTTCCCCGTTTTCTCCAGTGTATTCTCTGTGCTGTTTGGTAGCCCTTTTCAGATAGTTTCACTCTGCAGTCTCTTCTATTCACACCACTTGCTGAAAAGATCCTGGTAGTCAAACAGCAGTGTGAATACCTTCTCTTGGTAAACAGCAGTAATGACAATAATAAGAAGCAGCACATGATATGTGGTCGCAATGGTTTTGTCTGGTAATTTTCAAAGTACTGATAGCAGAGTGAAAGATTGTTCCCCTTATGGAAATTCTTTCCTTTGGCACTTTGTTCTTTCTCTTTCAGCCAAGCAGAACTGGCTAATTTATCTCCATCTTTATGCTTCTGCTATTTCTGCAAGCTCTGATGAGAGCTTAATAAATGTTTGTTGATAAGATATGTGACCTTGTTGCCATCTCATTTGGCTGTTGAACAATTTTGCTCATTTTTGTTTACAAGAATTATGTATATTAATCTAAACGCTGCTGAGGTAGAAATTATTTCTGATTCTAATAAATGGTCTGGCAACAAACACAAAAAACACTATTGAGATGTGTAAGTCTGTTTCCTATTCCAGCATGTCCGTGCATCCAAGCCCAGTACAAGGTGACTCCAGTCGACCATTGTGCTGCACGGAGGCTCTTGTATTACTGTCTACAGTTGATAAGTAACAGTAAGGATTCATGCAAAGGGGTGAACTTTGGTAATCATTTCTTGCTCAGAAACTGTGCTCGGCAGACACTGAAAGTAAATACAATTTCTCATGTCTAGCAGTAGGAATTACTAAAGGTTGCCTCAGTGTGCTTAGCATGTGGCAGGGTAGCTTTAAGACAGCCTTCTGCTGAGGGGAATTACTTGCCTGGACAATACTTTTCTTGAGAATATTCCACACAAATACTGACTCTCCTACTATCACAATACAAAGTTGTGCCTTGTTAAGCAGATACATCAATGGACTATGATATATTTACTTTTTAAAGCATAGCTTATAACCCTGAGTAAATGAAGTCTCCTAAGCTTGTCTGCATTGTGAATGTATTAAAGGCAGAGAAATAAAACAGGAGGCAATAACAGAAGTTCAAAATCTAAGCTGAATTCCTGAAAAATTATTATTTCTTTCAAATGTTGTATAACATTTCTAAGAAACAAACTCCTCCATCCATACCCTTGCTGAACAGTACTTTACTTTGGACTCTCAGAGAGTAACTAACACTTGACGTAAGTATGAGTACCACACTGCCTCTCAAAAACATCTTTAAATTTATTAAAATTCTTTTCACAGTCTGAATCATAGAATTATGAGGATCTGCTAAATTGACAGCCCTTATTATTTTGAATCTTCAACCCAAACTGAACTCTCCTTACTTTTGCACTTCTTAACTCCTGTAAAAATAAAAACTTGAATGAGACTATTTGGGTAGTACAGCAAAGGATCATAACAGAGCCTAGACCTGGTACAGGGGGCTTTGTTCTGTAGTGACAACTGAACTGTATAACTGTACCACATGCTGAGTTTCATGCAACTGTGCATGAGTAATTTCTGCATTATAGGTTCCATTTCTGCATCACAGTTTCCAGGAAAAGAATTTTTTTCCTTTGCATTTTACTTGAATCTGACTTTCAAGAATTTTGATGGTTTTCCTTAAATTAAAAATATTTACTCTTAAACATCTGCATTTCTGTTCTCAATTAATGTCACATAAAACATGTCCTGCTAGGTGCTCAAATCTCTTATCCCCTGTGCTTCTGTTGCAATGGAGTGCAATCAGGACCTTGCAAGACTGGTATGAAAATTTCTCGCAGTTTTGGGTTTTGTACACTGCTTCCAAAGGGCAAAAGACTTGAGCACATATATCTTCCGTTTCATATGGTAAAGTCGTTAAAAAGCTGGGACTAGATCATAAGCTTTCCACTTAATTCCACTTGGTAAAAATCAAGGAAAAAATTGAAGAACTTCAGAACTATAAGGTCAAAGTTCACTTATTGTAATATTTTATTTACTGACGCACAATAGAAAAAGTGATTCATGTTTTTTAAATATAATATGATTAAAATGCTAATTATGTATTTCATCTTAACAGTCTAATACATAGTCATCAAAACAAAAGCTATAGAAGCATTTAGTAAGTAAATATTTGTGCATGAAGGACTAAACAAAGATAATATTAAGGCTTAGTTACCATTAACTGTTGCTTACTAAGTGTAGTTAATAGGCTAGATTCAACAACAGCTTTCAGAACACTTCAAAATTACTCTCAGCATTGTCAGGAAGTACATAGCTTTTCTTTAGATATTCTTGCTTTAGTAGCAAAGCAGTATTAAGGTTTCAATGCTAACACAGTTGGCTACCTTCTCTTATTCATTAGGTAAATTTTTATAAGGAGCAGTTAAATGGTGAAGACCTTGAGATGATTGAGAAGGCAATCACATTTTTCTATAGTGCATATTTTTTTTAAAACTTGAGCAAATGTAGCTGCAATTCTGCAGAGACCACACAAGAGACGTCTTCATAAGGTTGTAGTCAATCAGTTTATCACTCCATGTTTGTGTACTGTTGAATAAATTCTTAACTGGGATTTTTTGAGCGTTCTCCTGTGGGATTTCTTCCATGGGAATAAGTCAGCTCAGATCATTAATATGGGCCAAAGGTTCCAGATAAGTATTGACTAAATACCGACCATATTGACCAAATTACTGAGATAAAAATATACTGTCTGTGTCAGCAGATTTCACCATTAAGTTATGTTATTGTGATAATGACTTCACTACTAGAATTATATACATGAATTTTTTTATTTTATGATTTTAGTGTTAACAGTCATGGAAAAAAGGTCATACTTAAATGGCTGATTAACACTTTTGTTCAAGGTGGTGCTTTGTTTTGTCAGGGAAGTTCTAGGTAAACATACAGTTTACAATGGTCCCTTTATATTTTGTAAAACCGCTCGAAAACATTGTGTCTCCATCATTATCCAATTTACAAAACGATCCTCTAATCTCTTAGAAGGTGAACCATTTATTTTAATGGGAACTATCTTATAAGGTAATAGAAACCTGATTGCACTACAGAGAGAAAGGTGGCTGGTTTCAGCTTTTTTTTAATCCTGAAATAAGTTTAAAAAGGAGTTTACAGACTGCCTGATGATTAAATGATAACAAGCACATCAGCAATCAATTCATAGATTGTTTTGAGGGTCTGTCTGTAAAATCACTGATGTATGTTAGAAAATATTCATGTAAATAATCCCATTTCCATTAATAAAATTATTCATGGGGGTAAAGCTGCTGACCTAATGCTTTGTAGAAGTAGGTCCATGTGCCCAAGCTAGTATGGATTTCACTGATGGAACAGGCAAAGCAAGGCATGATGCAAGGATCAGAATATGTGGAAGAACTGCAGGAGTCCAGTGACAGAGAAACAACTGAGTCTGCCCTGCTTTCTTATTTCTGTTGAAACCTTGGTCTGCCCCAATTCAGCTACTTTCAGGTTAATCTATTTCCATTTTGTATAAGTAGCAGAGGGTTGGGCCAAAATTTTGCCTATTCTTTCCCCATCTGTGGTTAGTAAACAAGGGATCCAGTTTTATATAACCAGGCTCAATACTCGAGAAACTCACAGGGCAGATTTATTGCTTCCACTTGCTTCCCCTGTGCAGTGTAAAGTAGAGCCCCACCATTGTGGATTAACTGGCTGTTGCAATGCTTTTGTCCATACAGCTCATCAGTTCATTTTGTGCAGGTGTTGTTACCAGCAGGAGCGTTGTGCAGTATTTTTGGCTACAGTTTACTCTGTGAAAAATGTTGCGTGTTTGAGGTAATAAACTTTGCCTGCATCAGGAGTGGGTTCTAGTTTTTAGATTCAAACAGAAAACTACCTGTATAAGAGGTAACCCTAAGTCTGAGAAACTATTTCAAATTCCTGTGTTCCTTTTGTGCTTTGTGTAAAGATGTAAGTGTTCAGCTGCATTCATGGAAGACTTTTTACAGACTGCAAAAGGAAGCTGAAGCTTTTGGGACAGCTCGGTTTACTCAGAGGTATTCCATACCTGTAGGTAGTCCCAAGGCACGTTTAAATCCCCTGCAGAGCAGCCAGGTTGACAAGGCACTGTTAGACTATTTTCTGATGTGCATTTGAGGCAGTGCGTTTGGGGTTTTTTTGGTGGTGGTGTGGGTTTTTTAGTTCTCCTTGGAAATATTAGCAAATGAGTTAACATTGGGATATGTGCTTAATTAAGGTAACTTCCTGAAACAGGAGGTAGATGTTAACCTCTCATAAAACACTTAAGTTCACCTTTGGAGAAATCGGGTTGCAGGAGCTTAGATTGGTTCAGGTTTATCATAGTACTCACTTCACATGAAATATCCAGCTGAAACTAATGGATAGTATTCTCTCCTCTTTAGCAGCAGTTAAGGTTTATATAGTTAAAGGTCAGCCATGAAACCTTTCTGAGATGTTAATATGAGCAGCTAGGGCATTTTTACGGCCCACTTTTTAGTGTAGACAGTATCATTCGTCACCAGTGGAGGATTCCACCTCCCAGTTAAATCAGAAAGAATAAGTGCTTTTAAAAGATGAAGTTTAGCCAGGGCTGAATTGTACAGGATGCCTGTCAATATAAAGGAGTTTATTCTGCTGAAATAAAGAGCAGTTTCCATGAAGCGTAAAGTCCAAGTAGTTAACTGACAGTAAGTCTTTGATCAGCTCCTAAAGCATGTGAGAACTTATAATAAAATTCTCTACTTGGATGTGTGTGTTTTCAGAAATAATTTGATTGAACAGTTTTATCCTGATAGTCCTGTTCATTTTTTAGCAGTGATATCAGGGCAAGCTGTTTTATTTACCTCCTTGAAGACAGGGAAGTCTCCCATAAAGGCACTTTGTTTCTTTGCCTGGCTTTGATATGTTTCATTTGTTGTTGTTGGTGGACTTTTCTGATCCATCTCATAATGCTGCCTACCTGTATTTTGGTTTTTCATTGCTAGCTCAGAACAGACTGTCGCTAATAAGATTAGTAGGAAAATATAATTCAGTTAAAACATGTATTGGTATTTTGAAGGTTATACCTCTTATCAGTGTCTCTGATTTCAACAGGATTGTCCTATGTTTGAAAATTCTGCCATAGGGGTTGAATTACAACATCCCAAAGAAACCTCCACCAGGTATGTAGCTGTGTCGGTGGAACATGGTCTTAGTTTCTTAAACGTGAGGGGCTTCAGTCTAGTGTTTTCTGCCTGAGAAAATGCAGAGAGATTAATGAAGGTAGTGTGATCTCTATGAGTCTGTCTGTAGGTAATTAACCCTTTGAGTCATCTTCAGGCAGTCTGCCGAGCGTATTAAAAAGAACAGCATGAAGTGTATGTGTCCCCTGGATGCTAATGGTGCCTTACTGTTTTACATTAATATCTGATTGGGGCCTTGATAGACATACTTCTGTTTGCCACTACTTTTCTGCTTTGTAAATTTTCTTCTTCAAAATATAAAAGATACGTTAATATATAAAATTACATAATAATCCAGAAAGAAGTTCAAACCATAACACAATAAAAAATTCAGGTATCAAGATATAGCTATCCATTACAGTACTGACATCTCTTCCACAAGACCTCGTTTATCAGTCAGCTCCTTATGCTTTGAAATACAGAAATAAGGATTTTGAGAGAATGTGGTTTTATAAAATGCGTAATATTGCATGGTGATAAATTACCTTCTCTGCATTATTATTCCCATTCTTCTGTCATTACCTTTATTTGTAATTCATTTGTGCACTTTGCCTTCGTTTAACTGAGACATGCAATGAAAAGTTAAGTTATAGAAATGATTCACTCAAGCAGTGGCTCTGGCAGTCTAATTAGCCACACTATGTCATGCTGTGCCATTGTGTGTTCTATATAATTATTTGTGTTAATAAAATAATTATAACTCTGAAATCTCTACTGGAACTGTTATGAAAAATGATGAGACGTTCAGTGGTAATTTCTGGCTAGTATTTGCGGAGAGAGACATTTTCTTATGAGGGAAATACAGTTTTCTAATTTACGGTTATCTGGGTGAGCGGGGAGTGAGCAAGCGGCTGCATGGGTTTTGGTTGCCAGCCAGGTTTAAACCATGACAGTGTTGGAATGTTTCAAAACAAATAAACAGATTGTATCTTCAAATTTCATTTATATTTCAACAAAATAATAATTTTATTTCTGTGAAAAACATGTTTTGGTAGGTTATACAGCAGATGCAAAAGCCAGGGCTCATTTTCAATAAACGAGTAAAATTAAACTTTTTCACCAAAGTGAGTGTAATGCTTTTTAAATAATTGTTGTCTTTCAGGCTTATACCTTAGGTAGTAAGTAAAATATATATCAATGACATAAAGGGAAGCAGAATACAGAAATGCCTGGCACTTAGGAGTTAAGCATAACTTTATTCAATTAAATTGATTTAGATGTGTTACAACAGAAAGAAGATCTTAACATATTTCTTTTACAAAAGATCTTAATGCTGCCTTCATTTCCATATCATTGGCACTGCTTTCTGGACAGATGCCAAATGTTGTGCCCATGATGTGTACTTTTCTCTTTCTCTCATCTTGTCCCTAAGTTGAAAATTGACTGGACAGTGCAGTGCTCGGTTTTGTTAGAATTTGTTTTTAAAAGCAATAGGTCAGTTTAAAAAAAGGATAAATTGGATGTTAGAGAAGGTCAGGACAAGAAAGATGTCATGCATTTGGAAGGAGAGGTGGAAACGCTTGTGTTGACTCATAGTTCCTGATGGAGCTCATTCCTCAGTTTGGGACTGGCCCTCAGAAAACCTTCATTTTCAGCACAAACAAGTTGTACCTTTGCATTAGAAGGTATAATGATAGAAAATTCCCGAGTATTTGCTGTCAGTGAGTATCTTTTCCCGTTATGTAAGTGGTCTTTCATATTATCTTTGTCATGTGTCACTGAGTGTTTTGAAGCTAAAGACCTTCACTTGATTTCAAGGAGGAAGCCAATGTAGAGTGTGGAGAACAGGCATGATGGATTATTTGTGATCCATGTTGCTGAAGTGCTGTACTGACAGATACTTTAAAAAGCATTATGCATTGTTGGAGACAGGAGGTACAAATATTGCACATAACTAAGGAGAAACTGGAAGATTTTTCTCTCGCATGAAGATGACAAATATATAATGAATAGATGTAGCTGTACAAGTGTTTGGTAACAAAATAAATTTTGCAGCAGTCCTAAATTGTGTACTCAGATGATCACTGATCAGTGCCAACTGTATGGTTTAAGGCCGTGAAATACAAGCAGAGGTATATGCCAACTTCATGTTCCTGGCACATCTATATAATTTCCTTAGTTCACATTGATGCTGAAAATATCTGGGCAGAGAACAGGTCTTTCTGACAGTGTAAATGAAGAGTGTGGGGGTGGATGTGCAGTTCCTGTTACTGTTGTTTGGAGAGAATGATTTAAATAATTTCAACACGTTCTGTCTGGATCCCTGCCATACCTTGGGACAGATGGTGTTGGATTACACTGGAAGACTGGGAAGATGAGAATGGATATCTGCTCACTGACAGCAGATCTTCCATCAATCTCTCTAAAGTTTGTCCTGTCCTCTGTGCTGGCCTTGATCCCAAATGTGATGGATCAAGGGTATCTACTTCAACTGAATGAGTTATATTGCTCCCCGGCTGCCATTTCAGACCTGTTCAGATTTGATATAGAGTAATGCTAAGACAGAATTTTCCTACCTGAGGATTTTTCAAATGTTGGTCCGAATACTGCATGCCCTGGGGAAGAAAGGAATGTATCTTCCATAACTCAGACATGAGTTATTTCAGTCGTGAGTGGCTGCAGTTGCTTGTGACATTCTTTCATAAGCTAGGCAGCTAATCCATTTGCAACAACTTTTGGGGAAGGCTCCTGAGCAATTTCCAGTATTCCTTGAGCAGTGTGAGCTCTTCAAACACTCCTGGAGTGTTCAAGAGGATCTGGACTACTTAAGAAACCTTAAGTGTGTGTGGTGATGTCACCAAAATCGGATGAAGATTCTTTACATTAACATGCATTTGTGAAGTATCTCCCATATCAAAAGATGCCAAGTACTTTACATCTCAGCCAGTCAAATTTGCAAGTTCTGGCCCTGATCCAGAGACCTCTGAAAGAAGTCTTTTCATTGACCTCACTGGACTTTGTAGTCCGAGCTGTCCAGAGAGCAATGATTTCACGTGCCATGCAGATGAAACTACTTTTGTTGTGTCTTATGCCAGCTTGCAGGAGAGGACAGCAATAATGTACTGGTTCAGTAAAACAGTTCAGTAAAACAATAATGTACTCGTTCAGTAAACATTCAGCAATAACTGAATGAGTTATTTTGGTTGCCAGCCAAAACCAGGAATGTTGCTTTTAATTGAAATTACAAAAGAAATGCAAATAGGTAAAAAGGACAGTAATCCTCCAAGCTGTCAGTTACCCAAGGCTTTGGTGTTGAAGTGGTCCTCTTTAAAGAAAAGAACATAACTGATAAAGAGTAGAATGGCTCGATGTTAAAATGTTGCCTCATATTAGAAGAAAATTTTCTAAATCACCAATACCAGTTTTATCATCTTTGGTTGTCTTCTAGTCGAGCTCCAAACCCAGTACTGGCTTTTCTCCTCAGCTCAGCAGGCTCAGAACATGAAGCACTGTTTCTCTAAAATGAGTGGAGGCAGTCTGTACCTACTCAGACTATGCTACCAGCTGGTCAGGGACAAGTCACCTTTGGTCTAGAGTGGACGTGGCAGGGTTAGCCATGTGTTGTGCTTCACTGACCAAACCCCCACAGCCAGTGCTGTTTAACATGGACTCTGTAACACGTTAATATGACCAAACACGTCCGAGTCAAAAGCTGTTTTGTTTCCAGTTATCTGAAGTGTTGGCTGAATGGCTTTCTTGCTAAATCTAAGCGTATAGACATTAGCAGCATCAAGAAGAAAAAAGTTTTTATTCAAATGACTCCTAGTGTCTGCAGATGGACTAAGGTTGCTGCTTTCTCTTCTTTCTGCAGATTAATTTGGAGTATTTGTCTCAGCCTGGTGGTTAGCAATAAGAGAAATAAACATGTCCTAACAACATAACAACAGACACAAAATGTACCTCATATTTGCTGAACTCTCCTGTACACCTCAAAAACATGTAAGGATTATGTGGTATACTGATCCTATAACCACCTGCAAATGTTTTAGTTGGGCAATCTACGTGCTAGGTTACATTTTGTTTTTACATTCCTTACGGTATTTGCAATACATTTTAAAAATAATAATAATAATAAGCTTATTTTCATCCATTAAAACCAAATGTCTCCCTTCAGGAAGTTTGTTTGCTATTTTCAATACTCATGGTTATATTTGGTTCTCTTTCCAGAGTACACATAACATGTCTGGAGAATGTTTCCTAACCAAGTGGAAATAGATTATTTTGACAAACGGGCCCTTGCTCACTAAAAATGACAGCTCGCCTCCCATGTAAACTAAACATAGATGGGCAATTTCTCCTCCCTAGCTAGGTGAGCACAGCTGTGTGACAGAAACAGGGACAGAACCTTCCTTGTCTCCCTTCTACCTGCAAGGATAAAACTGCTACCAGCTTCCCTATACATCCCCTTCCTCAGCTGCTGCCATTTTCTTTCTTTCTCTCTTTTTCTTTTTTTTTTTTTCCTCTTTCCTGCTAACAGAAATTGTAGACAATCCATTCCATTACTCACTGCTTGCTAAGGAAAATCCTAGTCAGAGACATATGGATTGATTTTCCACACATGCACCATGAGTCCCATGAAAGGCAGAGAATGTTGTAGTTGTGTCGTTGCAGTGCTTTAACTTGTGTATATGGATCTATGCATTCGAGTACAAGTTCATGCCTTTGAGTACACATACTCAAATAGAATGGCATTTTTTAGATTGGCTCTGTGGAGTTTAGACTCCTTTATTGTTATGGACAAAGTAACATTTAATGTTGAAATATGCATGCTTATACATCAATATCAGTCTTTCTACGGCATATAGTGTTATTGTTTAATGATATTTTAGAATTTATCCATAAAACAAGTCAGGGTACAATTCAGACCAACATCTTAATCTTGTTCTTTTTTCTCTGTGATTTTACTGGAAAGTTAACGAAGATACGAGCCTGAATATATATATCGCTGGCTCTAACTGTATGGTGGGGATCACATCTGGTTTCTTACTCTTAAAAGATGGTTGAATTCTTGGGAAGGTATCATATGTACCTGAGCAGGCTGGGCTCCTTGTGCCAAGGTTTTTACAAGCTTGGCAAGGAAACTAAACTGGGTCTCGCTTTGGCTGCCTTTGTAGTGTAGTTCACAGCTTCAAGACCAAAGCTGAGGGATGGCTTTTAGCAAAGTCTGTTTTGGGGTTTTCTTGTCATGTGAAGAGGATGATCAGACAAAGTATTCTTAGTGGCATTTCACTTTCAGTACACATAGGGAAATGATTAGTGTTATAGTCAAGGGAGAGAATCTACAGGAATGGATTAAAAGGGCCTACATAAATTAACTGGTGAAATACTATGAGGAAAAAAAAGAATTTTTTGTTTTATTACTCTTATATTAGGAGAACAGCAACATATTAATGATTTCTAAATCTCCCTATATGTTTTCTATAAATGTTTATTCCCACTTTGTTATTTTCTGTGCATCCTATTATGAAAACTGTTTTTAATGTGGTGGAAGAGAAATAACAAGTGTAACAGCATTAGCCATCAGAAAAAAAAAATATAATTTCATCTGCTAATACACGTATGGTACATACAATAGAACATATGCTATTCAGAGCCCTAGGAAGATCAAGTTTCATCAGTGAAATATATTGCTAATAAACAATTAGATAAGGATGCAATATGATTGTGGATATATGATGATGATTGTTTTGATTCTTTTATATCAAGAAGTGATTTAATTTTAAATATGTATATAACTGACAAATTTAGGTGCTTCCAAATGTTCGCTGAGGTGACCGTTGTTATTTAGACGACTAGAAAAGAATTTACATAGGTGTGCAAACAAGACTGTATTTTTTTCAAACCTATTTGTGACACATTCCTTCAATCCAGTTAAAACAACAGTATGCAGCTTTACTTATGGTGTGGCTGTTTGGCATGTCTTTGTAGTTTTCTGAAGAGAAACAGGCAAAAAGGATTTATAATGCCTGAAATATTCAGATTCTGAAAACGCTAACCAGCTTCTATTTGCAAATAAATCTATCACATACTCTGTAACTGAATATAGCTGACAGCTTAGGAATTGGGTTATGGCAAGGCTTAAATGGCATACAAAGAACAGAAAAGAATCATATTAAGACTAAGAGCTGTTTTTTACTTGTTTGTTTGCTGGTTTCTTATTGATGGACAATTGTTGTGTTGTTTGAATCATATAGTGGGAAATATTTCCTACAGAAAATAAAGCAGGTAAATTTGTTACATAGTCAGAGTCAGAAGGAAATCCAAATATGCTTTCCACATTGTGAATTTAGTGATAGTCGTCTCTCAGTTTGAGTTTGATAGGGACAGCTGATATATTCAAAGAACAGGAACTGAAGCAGGAGCATAAACCAGGCAGGGGATGAGAGGAAAACATGAACATGCCTATAAGGCAGTTGATAGTGCAGAAGGACACGGAACGATGAAGGATGTCAAGGCAGGAGCTCCTGTGTGGAGGAGGAGCTAGGGTCAGATAATGTGAATTTCCTAAAATAATGCTTTTAACTGTAGCTATTTTTGTCAAGTGTAGGGGAACGTGTTCTAAAAGAGGCTGGAAGTACATTCTCTTGCACATTTTTAGACTCTGAATATTGAACCATGAATATTTATTTTTATTTTTTAAACATAAACCCTCCACATTCATGTTCACTTCAACATGAATTTGCAGTAAATTTTCAATGTTACCCAATTACAGTGTTACAAAACCACAGGAATAAATTTTTCCAAGTAATGCTATACCATGGGTCAGTGTAGCAGAAAGGACTGAACAACTGCTTTCCATCAAAGATTAAACTGCCTGTCGATATGGTTCAGTAATAGAAATGCAAGGGACAGTTACTGCTCATTTGCCAGGGCTGCATTTGTTCACGCAACATTACTTTTTGTAATGAAGCACTAAAGGAATATAAAACATCAAGGGAGGGAGGGAGGGAGGGAGGGAGCGTGATCTCTTTTCAACCCTTTCCAGGGACTGAAAGACATCAGTACCCGCTCTCTTATTAATTACAAAGAATTTGGCATCTCTGATATGGTGCTGACCAGGTACATCCTATATCTCTTTTCTTCTTGTAGAAGCACCTGTAATCCTACAGATTCCATGCAAAATGGTAAACTTGCTAAGGATTATAATGAAACTTATGAAAAACATTTTGGTTTACCCTTCACAAGACCCCATTGTATCATAGTTCTGAAGACTCAAGCAAGGATTTTGCAGCTAGTACTTCAGGGGAGGGGAATCAAGGCAGCATTTTGCAGCATCAGTCATAATGGCACATTTTCTCAGAATTAGGGGATCTAGGTTTGCTTCTTCTACTTCTTATCAAATAATAAACATACTCTGTTTCTGTTTTGTCTTCAAATTGGGGGGTGCTTTTTATGATATTAATAATTTAATAATTATATCCCTTCCCTTTGGACTTACATCTGAAAATGATGTCTGAAGACTTACAATGTTTTTATGTATATAGAAATTTAAACAAAAGGATGCATATTTTTAACTCATACAAAGTTTACTTTCTTAAGATACATTTTCTCTGTTGGTTCAGCACTCTATCAAGAGTCTATTTTTCTTGTTTTAGTAATGACATGGAAAAAAAACGAATTGGGTTTCAGTTTTTGAATATTTATTTTCACATATGGTTTCATCATGACCAGTATAGATATTGCCATGGAACCAACAGCTCTCAAAACTAAATGCAAAATTTGTTAACATATATACAAAGGAGACTACAATCATAAACAAAGTTTTTGTTAAAATGATTAGTTGTGATAACATTTGTTAAAGCAAATGCACCTTTTTGTCCATTGTTAGCTCCTTGTTTTCTTGTGTTGTATGTTGCTTAGCTTTTTCTAACTTTGTTAAATATTGATCATAAGTAAAAATATACCATAAGTAGGATAAAGAGTTTCAAGACCTGATTGATCATTTCTCTCGCTAGATTTTTCCCCCCACACCTTTTATACTGTGTGTACATGTGATTCCACAGTGATGAAACACATCTGTATTAGCTCACAAAAATGTTAAATGTATCCATGCTCACTCTGTTCTCCTCCCTCTGGAAGTGAAATCAGGGTGCTGCAGTGCATCAGGTTTTGATGGTGACAGTTCTAAAATACCTGTGTGAACTTCATCCATCCAAAGGACTGTTTACATGTTGAGTATCAGACCTGGAATGCTTTGGATTCATTCTTTGTAGCCTTTCCTGGAAGAGAGTTGAAGATCTTCCTGCTTCATACTTAGAAGGTAGAGGAGCACCACCACAGCTCCAGCTCCATACTTCAGATTTATTCTGTCTCTATATCCATGGAGAACTTCAGACACAATAAGGCAGCTGCAGATACAGCTTTCAGGTATATCAGTAGATCCCTAGATAAAGGAATATATTTTACATTGACTTAGAAAGTTGGGTAGCTTAAAGCCGCTAACCTTTTCTGCGCTGTTTTATCATCTACTGGTTCAGCTGCGTGCGTGGGTTTAAATGGAAGCATGGGTGGTCGGAGTTGGATCTTGGACCCCTGTGCATGGTATGCCATCAGCAGGGTTTGAGGGCTGACATCCTTAGTTACTTTGGTTGCCAATAGAAGTGTTCCGGACAATGATGAAATAAGCCTGTACGGAAAACATCCGCAGAGCCTCTTTTGTCTGTCCTGTTCTTCCTCATGTCCATAGCTGTTTGCTTCTCTTTGATAAATGGGTGTAATCTACTTAAGGGTAAATATTGTCTCAGACTATAAAAGGGGTAGAAAAGGAGAAAAGTAATAAAAGGTAAAAATATACTGAACTTGAGCTAAGGATGTGGGGATCTGATTCTTTAAAGAAAAAAATCTTTCAGGTTTGAAGAGGAAAATGGAGTGTTCATATTATGCTTTCATGCCTTTGAGCAAAAGAAGCCAGGTCTTCACTTATTAATCAGGCTGATCTGAGGAAGACTGCGCTGTGTTTGCATAGAAGTTACTAAGAGCAAGCAGTTAACTTGGTTACACTGGCAGTTGGCTGTACCTTGTGTACATATGAGCCACTCAAAAACTTTATCAAGAAATCTTCGAATTAATTCATAGGACAAGTTAAATATTAATGCAGAAGTAAACAGTCTGTTGACTTGCTGTGTGGCTCATTAGTTAGGAGCATAGCAGCAGTGTTGAAATACTGATAGTTTCAAGAAATGCATGCTAAACCTAGCTCTCTTTTCACAAAAGAGCTATGTACCTGAAAGGGATCATCATAATTTCCACAGTAATTTGGGAAGGGGAAGTCCAAGCCAGATTCATGTTCTTTCTCTGATCCCAGGCATTTTTAGCTTTGTAATGTATTCTGTAGTATGGAGTATGGTTGTGTTTATTCAAAAGTTATAAGATGTATCTTCTGTTTTTAGAACAGTAGTGTTGCTGATGCTTTTCAGCAGAATCACAGTGTAGCTGGGGTTGAAAGGCGTCTCTGGAGATCGTCTAATCCCCAACCCTTCTGCTTAAGGCTGGGTCAAATAGATGAGGTTACTCAGGGTCATGTGTCCAGGCAGGGTTTGAGTATCTCTGTGGATGGAGACTCCACAGCCTCTCTGGGTGACCCGTTACCAGTATATGACCAGCCTCATAGTAAAAATAAGTATGTTTTTTCCTTACATTTAAATGGAATTTCCTGTATTTCAATTTGTGCCTATTGAATCTTGCCACTGGGCACCACTAAATCTTGTCTTTTCACTGGCATTCCCTCCTCAGCCATCAAAATTCCTGGTTCAAAGAAAGATAGGAGAAAAATTTCCATGTAGCTGGCCAAACTGCTGGTGGCAGGACACTTACTGGGAGCTGGAGTAGAGACATAGTGTAGAAGAAGGGGCAGGGAAGGTAGGTAATGTGCAGCTGGCTAAGGCCATGGCAGCAGGACACATCTTTTTGCAGTGTATGCCATGGAGCAGGGTATGGTCCTTCAGATCCAGCACTGTGCATGAGAAGGAGCAAATCTTTACAAAAATGAAGTGCCATCACAGGGAGGCAAGGCTTTTGCTGAACGAGAATCTAAAGACTGCGCTTGATGGAAGCCAGGCTCTTTCTAGGTATCTTCTTAGATGACAAGCCAGTGACTGTTGTTTTGTTGTTTTGGTTTTTTTTTTTTGTTACCCTGGACTCTGTGTAGGTTGATGAAGGTTCAGGAACATGGCTGTGCATAGCAGCTACATCTAAGTGCATTTCCAAATGTTTTATCTATTTAGATACAACACGCACAGAGGGAACATTTTGGTCATGGGAGAAAAGGAAAGACAGACATTTTAGCAAATTATTTTTCTTAATTTGTGTCTTTAGGGTTTTTTTTCTTTAGATCCCAGTTTTATTGCTTTGGGGACCAAGATTTGAGGACCAAGATGAGGCAATGTCTATAAATAAGACTGTATATAAAATTCACTCTCCTCCAAATTGTGACAAAGACCCTGACAATTCAGATGAAAACTGAAACCCTAATGATTCATTTAAGATCTTTAATTCAGTATGTGTTCTTCAATTACTGCTTTTACTAATGGCACTTCAAGGAAGTTGATGATTTATTTTGATTTGTTATTGGTTGTCTGATATGACCTTATCTAGATGGTTATATTCCATCACTTTACACTTCTCTGACTCTCTGTTGTCTGGCTTCAGTGTAACTCAGAAAGGACAAGTAGTCCATGTTGGCAGGGGATAACAAATAAAGGAAAAAATCAGATCTTAATTTGATATTTTCACTAGGGATTTATACTTTATTAAATTACCAGAGTAGGACTCCACATATTTATTGGCTCATTTTATTTTCAGGGATACATCCTCTTTGACAGCATGTTTTATATAAAACTTCTTTATGGTTCTGTATTATATTAACCAGTCAGACACCTGAATTAATAGGAACTGAAATTAGAAGGTGAAATGAAGAATTTGGTTTCATCAGTTGTTGATCAGTGAGAAAATTTTCTTGCCTCATTGAAGTTATACTATCTTCTGAATAACCAGCTCCAAAACAGGCTTTGCCAAACCATAGATCATTTTAATGTGTCAAAGATCTTTGGCAGTTTCCAAATCCTTTCATGGATTGGAAGATGAATTGGATTTTATATAAAACTGCTTCTCCTCTTCTTTAAAATAGATGATCTAAAAGGCAACAAAAGTCTCCTAGGTTCTGAAACTAATTTTTATTACATCAAGACTTATTCAGACCAAGGCAATTTTCTGAATAAAACAAGTTCTGGCCTCCTGAGCAAGAAAGAAGCACTCCAAAGGTTTGAAAAAGAAGTCTCTCCCCAGCACCCATGCCTATGGAAGAAGGGCCCTGCAGATCTGTCTTTCTTCCTGGCCTCTTAGCTTCACAAATCTTTCTGAATCAGACATGGTCAACGCAGCCTCCTGGGGCTCCCCGTGCCCCTGGATCACTCCCCACCCGAGCAAAAGCCATGACCTTCTGGGAAGCTGTCTTGCCCTGCCGCTGGTACGTGCTGAGGCAAAGCAAACAAAAGCCTTCATTTTGGCTTGCGTCAGGATCTTGTAGCAGAGCATCATGTACAGTAAACTGAGAAAAAACAGGCGAGGCAGGTCTGCTCTCTGTCAGAATGATGTCAGGTTCGTTATGCCGCGCCGTGTCAGGCTTTCTCACTCTTCCCCATGAAGCAGTTGGGCAAGCTCTGCCTTTGACTGCACTTAGTTCCAGTAGTGTGAGAACACAGCTTCAGAGGTCTGGGGGCTGCTGGCTATTTGCTTGGTGTTGAGGATGAAAAGGTTGGCTATGGTTTCAGAGGTCACCATACAGAAGTCAGCAGCAGTTTGTTATGCTGAATTTTGTGAAACGTGATGGCTGGGGCAGGGCATTGATTTTTTTCAGGGAAAACTCACATTGAAAGTAAAGCTCAGAGATAAAAACTTCCACAGCTTTAAAAAAACAAACAAACAAACGCAAGTCTTTTGAACTGAACCCATCATGCCAATTATAGATTTCATTCCAGTAATTTCTATTACATATGTTTTTCCGGCAAAGAAATGCAGGAAATTGCAGGTATTGTTTTAAAATTTGCTTTCTTAAATAGCATAGTTGTCTTTCCTGGTGACCAAAGCAGACAGATTTAATCTGCATCCAGACATAAGTATGTTTTGCTGTAACAAATCAGCAGAGTTAAATAAAAGCACCATGTTATGAAGCAGAACTAGTAATTTCATTTACACTCTCATGAAAATATTCCCATTTGGGTTTTTTTTAAATGTTTATTTTTACTTCAAGTTCATTAAAAATACTGACCTTGAATTGAAAATAAAACCTGAAATCAACTTTAAGTATGAATTCCATCTTTTCAACTTATATTTAATATTTGCCAAGATTTAGTCCTAAGGGAAGAAACATTTCTGACATCATTTTAATTTACCTGAGTGGCTCATGCTGGGACAGGAAAAATTCTCTTTCCCCATATCTTGTTAACGTGTATTGCTAGATAAGCCAGAGGTGTATTTTTGAAATGCTTTTTTCTTTGTAACTTGCCAAAATGGCTTTTGTAATGTTCTGTGCTTACTGTGTCTCACAGGGCTCCTGTTAAGCCACACTTACTCTGTAAAGCAGAAAGCTGAGATGGCTGTTTGCTTGTTTTCAAGTCACTGATTCTGAAATTTCAGCTTGAAAAGTGAGAGACAGTCACATTTTCCATTTTGCATGTCAGCAACAATGATCCTGGAGGTTGGTTGTGGCTTTAATAACATCCATACAGCTCTGCTGCCACCATGTTCTATGCTTGGTAGCATCTGTGTGGATTCACTGCCTCCTAAAAATGCCCCACGCTGCACCTAATCCTGAATTTGCCTTGTGAGGTTTTAGCTCTAATCGTCCCCTTATCTAGGGTACTCTGAGTATTAACAACCATGTAAGTGTTAGGTTGGGCTGAATATGTGACTTAGGTGCCCCAAAGTAATATGCTTTCTAGTCTCTGTAGTGTAAGTCCTGAATCCTCATTTATACACCGAAGTTCCTTGCACAGGGCAGGACCTCAAAGCTGAATCCAAACAAGGTGCTGGCTAATTAGGGACTATAATACAACTGGGGTAAAAAAAAGAATTAAAAAAACCCCAACCACCACCACCACCCCACCCCCCAAAATACCCCAAAATACCCCAACCAACCAACCAACCAAGCAAACAAACAAACCCAACAAACCAACCCAACAAAGGTCTGGGGGCAACAGTATATCTGAAAACCCAGACTCACACAGAGTTTAGCCTGTGTGGTACAGTGTGTCTGCTTTAGACATACTTTTATCAAGGTAAATATGTTGCTGTGGCTGTAAACAGCTCCTTGCAACACGTGAGCTAACTTGTTTAAAGCTAGATTAAGGCTCTCTGCACCACAATGTGTGGAACAGACATCTTGGGCCTCAGCAAATGTCTTCTTCACAAAAGAAGCCTTTCTGCCAGAGGAAAGCAGCCCTTTTTTTTTTTGTTTCTTTTGAAGCATTGCTGGAGGAGAAGGCAGGGACTTAAATGGCTTAGTAGTTAGGACTGTCTCCTTGGAGGTTTAAATTCTGTTTGATGGGAACACATAAATCCCCATGACTGCCACGTGAACCAGGATGGTGGAACATCAGGCTGTCCCTTGCTGGCTCTCACTGGGCCATTTGACGGTGGATCCCTTTCTCTAGAACAACTTGGCATCAGTTGTGCTGCAGTGTGCACCCTATAAAAAGGTTGGTGGTTATGGTGCTCTCCTGGGAAGGGAGACACTAGGCTTTTGAAGGTCTGTAGGCTTAGGGAGCTATTGAATCCAGCCCTCATGCTTGCCGAGTCCTGCAAGCATTAAGCTGTTGTGTGAAAGGTGGAGATTCCCACCCATCCTTTTAAAAGACAGTGAGCAAGCCTGCATTTTCTGAGGAACCTCATCTTGTCAGTGTGCTTTTGGTGTTATTCAGTAATGATTAATGTTTTGGATGCCTTAGGGGACCTACACATTCCTTTGCCAAATTTCTAGATCCTATCTTGGGAGGGATGTGAGAAATAGGCCCTGAGCTATTTAGGTTGGGGCAATTCTAAGCATGTACAAAGCAAACACGTAGGAAACTTTCAGGTCAAATGGGGAGGAGAGCAATATGTTTAAGCACACTTTGGAGCACGAAAATCTTACTAAAAAGTATTTTGAAATACACTTTGAACGTCTGGGTCTCAGATCTGAGTCAATCCCATTTTAGAAATTTGTGTTCATTGCCTCATGTGGATAGTGGTCACTGAGGACAGTTGTACTACTCTAGGGATGCACAAGAAGCAAAAATATTAGCGAGTATGAAGATGCCCTTTTTTATTTCCAGTTTGAGATGTGCTTACATTTTTGCTAGTTTACTGCAGCTGAGTTAGTTACTACAACATGTGAGTAGTTACTGCTTTTTGATGGACTCTTTAATTTCCTGATACTCAATTTATAGGCTCCCTTTTCTACTTAATAATGCTGCCTTCCACTCAGAAACAAACTTCAGCTGGCTCCGATGTTCGCTGAAAAATACTGAGAAGCTTAAGAGTGTAAGCCATTAGGAGTTCTTAAGAAGTTAAAACGTTTGGTGCTCTCACATATCCACATTAATAAATTAATCAGATGTACTGCATCTGTTGCACTTGACTCTTCCTAGTGTTTTCATAACTATTGCTCTGCAGTGAGAGGTTTTATACAACTTTACATATCACAGATAAAACAATATTAAGATTTTAGGGTAGGTAAAGATTTCTGTATCAGAAGGCTTCCACTTTTTTGGATCAGCACTTACACTCTGGACACAGGCAGAGTGATTTTGAATTTAATCTGGCTATCTGGTTCAGAAGCTGTTTCCCATGAATTCACACCCATTCAGACGATCTCGCTGCGTGAAAGCTCTCACCTTTGAAAAGCAAAGTTCAAAGTTGAGTACGCTTTCCTGACTGGAAGTATTTGCAGCTCACTTTTCCTTGGCTGAGAGATATAATAACACATTCTTGTCTGGTTCCCACTGTTCTAAAGGTATCTACAGACTTACTTTTTAGAGGTTTGGTTGGGGTTTGGTGTTGGGTTTTGTATTCTTTTGTCACCTTAATGATAATGTCTCTGGTCAGTGGAAATCAGGTGCTATTTTTTCGATTTCTGCAACACCCACTTCATGGGAATCTGTGTACCATTAGCTCTGCCCATGGCTTTAGAAAAACAAATCTATTCCGCTTTGGGAATGCCAAATGAGACTAGCTGGGGTCAGACATAAAGGAAGCAGGAAGAGAACAACAGTGAACAAGGAAACATCAGTATGAACAGTTTCATGTTTATGAATCATAGACTTTGGTGAAATAAATTAAACAGTGTGTCCTGGGCACATTCAGAGAAAGTTGAAAGACAAAACATCTCCACGAAGGCGAAATAAGTTTATAGTATTATTTGAATTGCTTTCAAGAATGTTTGTTCTATACACAAGGAAAATGGGAAAAATTGAAAGTAAGTTGTGGGGTTTGGGTAGACACAGCATATTTTATTTTACTGTTACACTAAAGGAAATGGGTAATGCTTTTAAGAACATAAGCCTGTCATCAGGTGATAGAAAGTCAAACTCTTGGGTCTCATGGACAGGAAGAATGGACTGATACCAAAAGCTTTTCCATTTTTCCCACTATACCACAGGGAATAAATCAGTGTTTTCTACTACAACCTTTGGATACCTCTTGCATGCTTAGAGCATGATTGTTACCACAACGCTCTTGCAAATGACCTTCCATCCATTGCAGTCAGCTATATTTTTACTTCTATGCTGAGAATTTTGAAAAAGCAGAGATTTGAAAAAACAGAAGTACACCCGGAATTTGCTGAAATGTAGCTTTGATTCATAGCTTAAAGGAAAAAAAAATCTTTAAAAAATTAATGCAATTGTGTAAAATTTTGATATTATTATATACATTTCTCTATTAAAAAAATGTAATTATGCTTTCTGAGTGTAATCAGGTAGGGCTTTGCTGTAGTAGGATTTAATTTTTTTCTCCTGTAATGTTGTGGCTTTTTTCCTCTTTTCTACATAGGTTTCTATTGGTTGCACTGTAAAATAGGCTTGAGATTTTCTCTGTATCTATGAGGTTTTTTTCTTTTTTGTTCCTTTTTTTTTTTTTTTTGTTATTATACAAGTCTCATTTAAGCTGGAACTGTTGGATTATTTTTTTTTTTTTTTTAATTCGTGTGTCTGTGTTCTTGCCAGTCTTTAATGAATACATTAAGGCTTACTATTAAAGTGGAGAACAAACAAAATCATATTTTAAAACATCCTGTTCTGGCTTGTGCTGGTTTGCATGTAAATTTTAGGCAGGATTCTTTCTCCCTGATCTTTACATTAGTTGCTCTAGCTAGTGGAGGTTGTTGTTACCTTTCATTCAGTAAAAGAACCATAGAACAACTGTCCCATATTTCAACATTTTCGGGGCGGGAGGGGGAGGGGAATCGGTATTTGAACAAGATAAACACAAATGATTATTACATAGACATACGTTTCGGTGTTGTGTGATGGACAGGGAGGAGGGCAGGAAGACAGGCATTAGAGGGATGGTGGGACAAAAGACAAGAGCACCATGTAGTTGGGTGGCAGAAGAGCGTTCTACACCAGATTCTCTCATGGTGTAATAAACTGGGACAGTGTTGTCTTCTGCCTCCGTATAAAACACTGATGTGTCAAATATCATTAAATGCTTTGGATAAAACTGTTTCAATAATACACTATAAAATATTATTTTTACTTTCTGAGTTTTATTGTTAGTTAAAGAAAAATTCTTTTAACAGTTCTGCTAGCAGAAAAGAGTATTAAAATGAAAACCAGCATACTGTAGTAGGTTACAGACTTTCCACTGCCATTAAAGCTAAATGTTTATTCCTTAAACCCCAAATATTTTATTTGAAACACTTGGATTTGATGAATTTCTATCAAGGCATGCTTCGTGAAAATTTATTTGATTTTTTCTGAAGTCAGTAACACTGAATGTCTTGGGATACTTATTGTCTGGGGCAGATACATCCGGTAAGTGTCTCCCAGGGCCAGAGGCCACTGGAGCCTTTGCAGCTGTTGGGGAAGTGGACTTTCTGCTTGTCTTAGTGCAGAAGGAAGTAAGAGATGAGTAGTAGAGCACTTCATTAAACTACACTGGTAGATGAACACTGGTCAATTAGTGAAGATAAGATTAAAGCCCCAATTTTTTGGACTTAGACTTTCCTTGCAGTTTGTTGCGTGTTTAGCAGACATGAGAAAAAATTAGCTATTTTCTTCTAACTGTGGAAGCAGCTCTAAGGAAGGCAGGCTATCTCTTTACAGACTTTGCCCCTGTGAGAACATCGTTTTCATTGAGCAGTTGACAATGAAGCATCAGAATTTCCTGCAGACCTGGATGCACGTTGGGTTTTGACTACGTGTAATTTATGTCAATATTTTAGTTTTGTACCAGAGCAGCATGAAAGAGCCTCTATCTACATGAGAATAAATTCCATGAAGGTTTTATTGTTGCACTTGATGAAATGCAAATTGCACAAATTTGAACGCCTGAATCAAGTTTTAATTTGCAAAACTCGCTAGGTGGTTGTTACAAAATACTGCCAGGTTTCTGTTTGTGGAAGAATTTTCCTAGTTTTTCACTTGTATACATTTGTATTGCAAAGCAGTGTAAAAGCAGGAATTTTAGTTTTCTTCTGATTTTACATTTAGATGTTGCCAGTTTTGGGGCTATATTTGAATCTGGACTATCACATAAGCATTTCAAATTTTAAATTTTATATTAGTGCTTGAATCCAAACTTGCTTAAAAATTTTGGATGATGGTGGGAAATGTTGGTATTCTAGACCAGTCCCACCTGTATGGTACTATGAGGAAATTAAAATTGTGAGGAATGATTTTGAGGAAATATTTTTGTAGCAATTATTTGCTCCCTACCCCCAACCAATCTATAAGATCAAAATCTATTCAGTTGGGTGTTTTTTTAAATTGGTTTCAAAAACTCATGTCATGCATTGGAGGGGAGGGGGCAGGGGGGCTTCACTGCATACCAATCATAATTGAATATGATAAAATAAATTAAATATTTTTTCTTTTGAAAGCAGTATGTTTGAAACCTGGATCATCCAATGTCAGGAAGTGGGACAAAACTAGGACAAATAATGGAATCAAAGCCTTACATCCTTAGCACAATCTGAAAAAATAGATAAACCTGGAAGAGTGCCAGTATGCCTGTACTTGCTTGCAGGAGACTGTTTGCAGCCCCCTTGCTCCCATTCCTTGTGCTGACAGCTTCCAGCTGTGTGGAATATTTCAGCTGGGATATAATATAAGCATACTGCTAAACTGTACAGTACTGTACAGTGAACCTAATGCTGTAAGTTACATCTTTAAAGAGTGCTGAGTAAAGATAGGGGTAAATTAGTTCTTAAAATTTTTAATTACATTGATAGTGTTAAGATGGTTTTTCAAGTTTTGAAAGCTGTTTGGTACAGAGCCCTCAATCACCTGCTCAGCATCTTCCTCTGCTTTTGACTAAAGATGGTCTATGGTTATTTGTCTTTATCAGCTAACTTACCAGCACTTAAGATTTTCTTTTAAAAGTATCTGTCAGTTATTTCTTGTACCAGAAACAGCCCTTGAAGTTTTAGGCTGCTCCTCTAAAAATCTGTATTTATAGTGAAACCCCTTTTGAAAGCCTAAGCATGTCTTGAGGTTCTAATGTAATCTCTGAGATGGCTGCTGGGAGTCCCCTTTGAATTCCTGTCAAAGCTTTAAGTTCCCTTTATTTCCTTTCATCCTTCAAAGAAAGGCATTTATTGATTTTTTTTTTTTTCTTTTAAATAGAACACAACCAATCCGGGAGTTTATTATTGTTGCATCTAAGTGCAGGAAACATGTAAATTTTAGAGATTATGTTTGACTGCCAGACTTGCTCTCAAATAGCCCATTAGATTTCAAAGATGACTCTTGTGGGCATAAATGTGTGCTCATATATACATACATTTATTTGTCCCTCTTAGTTTGCATTTGCATATGCATGTTCATATATGTCTGTATACGTATAGAGAGATATTATCTCTATACATGTGTGTATACATCTAGATGTATTAAAAAAGTTTAAGAATTTGTATTACGTTTCAAATCGGCACAAAAAGTGTACAATTTCAGCAAGCCAGCAATCTGAAAAAATGTTTTGCTTTTGAGCAATCCAAACATTTCATTTTCATTGGATGTAATGTTTTTTGTGTCTCAAATTTCAAATCGAAAAATCGTTTCAAACATACAAATGGGATTTTTTGTTTTGAAAATGTCAAAACGGATCACTTCAGCAACTTCAGGAACTTTGTTCCTGAAGAAGACATTAATTAAAACTGTCTTTCCTCCTTTAATTTCAACCAGCTGATATTTTCTAGTAAAATAAATGAATTTTAAAAAAATAAATCATGAACGGGTGTGCTTTTCAGAGATAATTCTGCAGTGTTTTGTTAACTAATGGGAAAAACAGTATACAAAGATTAGTTATAACTGTCAAGTAACCTGGAGTGGCCATTTTATCTGCAATATGAGACATGTTATTGAAGATACAAAATGAAAATCATGCATCCAGTTTAGATAAATGTTCACATTTTAAGGGCTTTAAACAAAGCTAATAGCCAAGGATGGATGCGTAACCAACATACTATACTTCTACACTTAAACCATTTTGAGCTATGGAAATTGTAAATATACTATCAACTTTTTTTTTTTTTTTTGTGGTAAGCTCCAGTCATGACTGGAACATTGTGACTATATTTACGTGGTGAGCATGTTTCAGTCTTTCAGTAGGAAATAAAAAAGTGAATTGTACAATAATGTCTAAATTGGTTCCAAAACTTGAAGAGTGATTTTATATTTATGCAGATGCTTAAAGATACATCAGGCCTGTGCAGCGGAAACAGGGTTGCGATAATAGTTGGGGATGTTTTAGGATGAAAAGGGTCAAGCGATGTAAACCACTACAGAGTCTGCATGTTGTCACTATCAAATTCAGTAAGGGTATTCAGGACAATGGTATGATGGGGGAAGGTGGTTTCTTTATTTTTTGGCTTTGCACTCAGAGTACACAGTTTTTAACGTCATTTTACATAATTACTCATTTGAAACAGGCAAGATGTATGAGTGGTCTCAGCAGCAACAGTAAAATGAGTCCCTCCATAGCAAGCGCAGGGACAATGTGCCTGCAGCTCCGAGGTGTAACTGCTGCTTTTCTGATGAATGCTTATAAAAACATTTTACGCAAGTCATGAGTAAAGAGATGGAATAATTACTATAATCAGAACATCACAAGCTGGGCCCAGGCTCAGCGGCATGTTACGGAGACCTTTCATGAGTGGTTGTCTGGTGTTTACTCTTTCTGTAATAGCAAGGGCCGTATATTTCACATTAACCCTTTATTTAACATAACTGGATATTTAAAATACAGAACTTTTGCTCTGCAAAAATAATTTCCAGAGACCTTTTTTTTTTTGCATTTCAATCCGCAAATGCAAAAAAATTGCAGTTACAGTTTTTTGGGGTTTTGTTTTTGGTTTTTTTTTTTGTTTTAACGAAAGCCCCTTTAATCAACCCTTCACTGCTTTCCATTTTTGTCCAAGCAGCTCTTCCAGCAGGTCCTGTTGTTTTCCCTGAAAGTAGGAAAAATTGATGAAAATGTTTAGTGTCTTTAATGCAATCCTGGTTATTTACAAAGCATGTCCAAAGGCTATTTTCTTTAGGTAATGGAGGAGTCAGGAAAGAAATAAATGAAAGATGATTTCATTTTTCCCAGCGAAAAGTCCATTTGAGCCTGCAAGCATATCCCAAATATTCCACAACTTCAAAATACGCTCTCCAGATATTTTGTAAGAAAACATACTTTGATTTCTCTGAAAAATAAGTTGGAGTATTTCTGGCTTTATGTTACTCGTATGACTTTCTGAAACAGATGCTTGGGTGAGTTAAGCTAGGCAGCCAAGTAGCATCCTGAGGCCAACACCAGGCTGGATCTCCTCTTTCCTGCTAAGCAGGCAGTGACACTGTAACAGCACAGAGCATGAAGACACTGAAATTCCCAAACTGGGTTTGCTGCTGGAAGGCAGGGGAGCGCAGCGAGCTGGGGGCAGCAGGCATGTTAGCTTAGAGGCATGTAAGAGGCTGCAAACACTGCCTCATGCTTTCTGCCTTTAGCACTCTGTTTTCGCTTGTTTCCAGCCAGGTCATCGTAGTAATTCAAGCGGAATTTTTCCATAGATTGTTTCTTCATCACCGTAGATTTATTTATTTCTTTTTAAAAGTTTCAACAAAAATAGGTCATTTGTTTCCAAGAAAAAGGTTGGTGAAGAACAAGTGTTTTTGCCAGTGCTCATTTTTTTCATTTGGCTTTTTTGAACAGCTGTGTATCCTCTGTGGTTTGGAGGTACACACTGAAATTTGGCAGTGAATTGCCTTTCATGATTCTCATGAAATTCACCCTGGTTTAGTCAATTTGCAAACAGGGGGCAAAAGTTGCCATTTTCCTACATGCAGAAGAATTTTACGTCTTTTATTTGTTTGTTTTTCTGATGGTGTTACTAATTTTCAGAAGGCTTTATCTTACAAAAAACAACAACAACAAAAAAAACAAAAAACCAACCCAAAACGCTTTTCCACAGTAAAAGATTGAAAAGTTGATACTAACTTTATTTTGAACTAAGACACAGAAGCTGGAATAGGGACATAAAATTAATATAGAATTATCAAAATACTTCATTTTGCCCAGTTTAGCTCTATGTCACCTGGAAGTACAGTGGTGATGTGTGAGAAGGTAACTAATATGATAAACCACCAAAGTACAAAAGGACAGATGTGATGCATCATGGAAAATAAAATTTGTTTCAAGAAATATTCTTCTGTAGAAAAACTTGATTTTGTGTGTACGCTGATGATTTCTGTAAGAAACCTCTGTAAGAGAGATTTTCTCTGTTCGGTTCAGTAGAGACTTTTACCAGGAAGAATGATAACCATTTTTCAAAACTGAGCTTGAAATGAGTATTGAAAAAATTAATTCTGTAACACTTTTTAAGTCACCTTGAGCATGGTAGGAATAATGTTATTAATAATGAAGAATGTGATGTATTGCTCCAAGAATGGAATTAAGAGAGAATGAAACTCAGAGGTCTGAGTGCTGCTCCAAAGAAGTCAAAGAAATAATGAAAATTCATCTAAAATTAATTCCTGCATTTTCCAGGCCTCCTTGATATTTCCTAACCTTTTAATGGAGCAGATGAACCAGGAACCAGCCTTACTAAGAAATTTCAGACATCTGTTTCAACTTAAAATGCCTCCTCTGTTTCCTACTTTCATCAAGTTTCTTAGAGAGAACTTCTCTTAGCCAGACCTCCCCCATGTTGTAATCTATATGAAATAATTAATTGCAGTATGTGATTACCTACTGTGTGATATACTGACAAATGCAAAATAGACTAGGCACAACACCGATGTCTTGTTTCTATAATCATTTTACGCTTTCTCATAGGACTTAAATTTATGAAGGCCTTAGAGATTTACGCCTGCAAATATAACACTTTGTTTTATTCATTTCCAATTATATTTGAAAATTGTAGAAATTCCTCTGGAATATGAGCTCCTATAATGCTTTGTCTGTGATGTACATGGTCCACAAATTCTGGTATTTTGTAGGGTTTTTCTTGTTAATTTTGATTTTAACTTCTTAGAAGAAGCTACAGCTAATCTAGTAATAGCCAATGCCAGCAATGTTTTTCATAGAGTTTTCACCAAGGTATTTATGTCACCATAAATATTAGGGAGAAGGTTTGTGCTGGTGTGGGAGAGTGGCTTGGCTGAGAGGTTAACTTTATCTTTAGTCAGTTTGAATGAAGACATATAAGAAACCAGCTTGTACTACTTTTTTTGGGGTTTTTTTTTTTTTTTTTGTTTTCCCCTCAACGGTCCAAGTTTAAACCCAATTTTATATCAATGCCATGCAGACATAGTGTTCTAAAAGGGCCAGTAGCCTGATGCACTGTGACAATCCTCATGTTATATTTTTACCGTAGGGAATCCTTTAACCACTGAAATACTTTATATGCAGTGTAAAAACATGCTAATGAAAAAAGTAAATCTTTTTGATTTCTTTTTTTCAAAGCTATTTCAGGAGGAACCGTACCCCTACAGCTACATGATCACTTTGATCCATGCTCATGCTGAAAGGGGCAGTTTCACTCTCTCCTTGCTGCAGCTCAATTTCTCACTTTTTCCACCATCACTGTTTGTGCAGCTTTGCATTGAGCTAAATCACTGTAGCGCAAGCTTTTTTAGGGGTGCCAGGGATGGGGACAGGTTGGAACACAATGGGGTTTTTTGCATAATGGCTGAAAGCAATGTGCTGGAAATACACGTTTTGGGTACTTCATTGGGAACTACTTCATGATATAGCATGCAAAAAGTTAATTTCACTTTGTTCAGATAAAAATATAGGCAAGATGAAGCCTAGATAAAAGACTAAATGGTGTGAATGAGAAATGAAATTATGTTAAATACATTGAGAGAATGGCAGGTGAAATCATACAGTGGTGTTAGTAAATGCTAGTGCTAGGACCTGTTGCATTTGTTATCTTTTTTACTGACTTGGAAAAAGGAATTAGCCACTAAGTAAACAGCCCCAAAAGTGCTACAGGTTTGAAGCTCACTCTAGAAAATGACATCTAGAAAAGATGTCATGGGAGAAAGGAAAGCTGGGAAAGAATTAGCAATACAAAGTTATTCTTTTATGAAATAAACAAAACCTGAGAACTGAGAAACTATCCTGAAACATTTTGTTCTCTACAGGAAAATTATTCTGGGGAAAACAATACTAAGAGACATCAGGTTATATCAGTGTATGCCAAATGGGCATGAATTTGTCAAACAGTAAAGATATGAAAAGATTTACACAGTTTTGGGCTGCTTAGGAAAAGTCACCTTGGTGCGAAAGCAGCAATTGCTGTGATGAGCCAGTTACTGGGGTTCTGGACAACATTCTACAATAAAGATACTGCCACACTAGAAGGGGTTTAACTAGCATTAGTAGAGCTCTAAGCGTTAATTTCTGAAGTTTGAAAAGCTTAATGTATACAATTTAGCACGACTTAAGTTAGTGAAAAATGTAGGTCGTAAACACCTGGAGAAGACCTTTCCATCAATTGTCGTAGCTCCATTGACTTGATTTAGTTGCAGCTCCCTGAGCCAAGGTCAAATTATTTAGCTGGAAATGTGTGGTCAAAAGCAATGACATAGAGTAAACGTATGTTGAAGATACACACACACACAAGATCCTTACAGTGTGATAAAATTGTTTGTGGAATGGTCTACTTAGGGAAAAGTATAAATTACATTGTTTGGAGCTTTTAAAGTGATTCTGAGCAAAACCCAGTGTAGCGTGCTGAAGTGGAGTGATCTTCCACTGGCTGGAAAATGGGCTGTATTCCATAGTCTTTCCAAATACTGTTACTCTTTACAAGAAGCCACATAGGAGAGGGATCACATTTAAGTATTTATGTATGAAATAAGCCATAGAGATTCAAAATTGCTTTCAAATCAAAACCAGATTTATGAATCACTATTGCTGTACTGTTTTGATTGAAGACAACACTTTTACAGGCTACTTTGCCCATCATTAAGGTTTTGATACCCAGCTGTTGATCTGTAAGTTTGATAAGACCTGTGATAGTAAATTAAGGAATCAGCTTTTCAATTTATAGAAAGATCAGATTTGAAAACCTGATAAGTTTCTGCAATTTGGTCTTTTCCTTTAAAGAGATTAAATTAAGGTAGTAGCTCAACATGTCTAAAAATCATCCTGAATTCAACAAAGGACCAATAAACATTGAAGATACATTTATAAATTTTAGTGCTGTTTGTCTTGAGCACCTATCAGCTAAATTCTGAATTTTCCTTACACCCATTGCTCTTTATTCAGCTTAGAATTGAAATGGCTTCTCTCCAATGGCATCACTAGTCATGCCCAAGAGTTATTTGGAGTTGCAGAAATATCTGAACTCAGATTTTGAGGTTCCTTTAGATACAGGAAAAGAGATATAGTAGTTGCAACACAGTGTTCTGCACACCCACACATGGTAGACAAAACTAAACCAGAAGGAGAAAAACATGAAGCTTGGCAGAGATGAGGTAACTTGCATAAGCAAAAGCTATGCCTGTAGCCACCATAAAAACTTAATATTCATTTTGAGATTCGGGTGTTTCAATTCGTTCAATATAGAAGCTAAATGACAAACACAGTTAACAAGATATCCAGCATCCCTGGATAGTAAGGAGAGAGTGGAAAAAAAAATGCACAGAAATGTTCTTGTGGCTCTGTACTGTTGCTTGTATTTGGCTTTGAGGGAGAGGCTTCACTTTCTTGATTTGCAGAGGATTTCTAGACTGCTGAATTGCACAGTGCTGCAGTAATGCTAAGCTTTAAAACTGGCAGCATTGATAGAGGTCATTCAGTCACTTTGTTTCGGTAGTGTCAGTGTTACTCATTGTTAAGCCAGAGCTGCATGAATCAGTCAACGTGTGTTGTCCTTGTGTTTAAAAGAGTGTTCTTTAGTCAGATATTTGGATGCAGCACATGCTACCTTTGAAATCTGAAAGAATTCCCATTTTTCCACTGCAGCAATCGTTGTAAACAGATGTCAAGGCTTGAAAAATGATTTCTGACAATACCATGGCTTCTTACATTTCATCATGCCATACTTAAAAAGAAAAGGGAGAGGAGGCAGACCGCTGATAACCACTCAAAACCAAGCTAAGATATATGGTCAGATGGAGAATTACAATGAAATATGTTGATGTTAATGCCCGTTTTTCACTACAGGATAAGCAATAGGTTTCTCAAGAGCATTCTGTTTCTACACCAGTGAAATCTATGTACAACGGGACAAGTTAAGGGCTTGTGTCACGGATAGCGCTGTGCACAGAAGACAAAATGTCGAGCGCCAGAACAAACATCAATTACTCGCTTCCCCATAAGTATGAAGTGTCTCACTTCAGGGAAGTGGATTTTACTTGCTGATCTACAATTAGGCTGCGCATAGGGCAGATACCTGTGAATTTCCAATTATCTCCTGCAGTGGTACACAAGTTTTCCTAATTGCTTGGGAGATAAATTTAGTGAGAGGATGGGCAGCATTTCTATGCATGCCAGAGGAAGTCTCCATCCTGCTGCTGATCATCCTTTCTCAAGCCTCACTTTCTGACAGCTGGGATGAACCTGCCATTCCCAGAGCAGCACGGCTGTGTGTGGTATTAGAAGCTGTCCAAATGCAGCTTGTCTGCCTGGGAAATTGTTCCCCTCCATCCCAAGAAGTACTTGCTAGCTTCAGAAGAGGTGAATAGCAGCATATGGCAGAGAGCAGAGCTATGCAGATAGTTTTATTTTAAAGCCGAAAGCAATTTGTGTTAGGTTGTTTTACTGAGTTGCCAGGAACTTGCTCTGAAGTTCATTGCGTTTTATTTTGTGTGCTTGTTACCATGTAGCAGTGCTTAAACAGAAACCCACAGGTTTGTCCCATGCAATCTTACCTCCCGGTGTGCTGTCCTGACATAGAGTGACACCTTAAAAGCAGTGACAGCCAGATAGCCTGTAACTTGCTGGAGGCAACCCAGTCATTACTACATTAAAGTACATCTTTGACTGACAGCTTGCTCTCTTGCTTCCCATCATGATGAACATGTAGCCAAATCCTTGGTCCTTACAGAAAACTGCAAAAAGGCCCTTCAGTCATTTGTTATGAAGGAACACTGATGTCCCCAGGGGGAGCCAGGCAGGTGTCCTTCCTTGAAAGCCTGCACTTATTTTCAGGAGAATAAAACCATTTGTTCTGTTTCAGCTTACTGTTTTTATTGTGATTCAAATTATAGCAACAGTTGTTTTCCAGGGCCTTACATGCACGTTTTGCCTGGCTTGTGGAACAAGGTGTTCAGCAAGCCCTGGGATTCCTTTGCATGTCTGTCCTTTGTAAATGGTCTAGCTGGGTCATAGGACAAATCCTTTCCAGAGGTTAGATTTTCCTGTCTTCTCTTAGCAAGTCTAAGACTTCTGGAGGTGTCTGCCTGCAAGTGAAGTGGTTTTCAAGGTTACATTTTCAAGGTTACAGCCCAACACCCCATTCAGAAAAGGGGAACAGTACTCTGAACAGCATAATGGTTCTGGTTCTTGATCATTTAATTTCTTCTAGCAACATGTATTAGAAAGCTCACATGTGCCTGTTGCTCACACTTAACTGAAAATAAACTACAATAGCTCCCAAACAAGGCTGAGCACTGCCCCACCTGCCCAAATCCCATTAGAGACTGGTATGTCAGCCTACAAAATAACGCTGCGATTGCTGAAGGACTGCATGCTATTTTTCCATTAAAATTATCTCATTTTTTTAGCTTACACAGCTGTCTTTTTCTGTCTTGACATAACTGCTTGTCGATTAAAATTCTTGGCATAGAACAGCCTTTACTTATGTATACATCATTATTTTGATTATTTCTGTTCCTCGGGGAAACTGAAAGCGTATAATCTCTGATTTGTAAATCGGTCTTGTTACAGGTATCTTATTTTATAGAATTTAAAATAAGGACATTTTGGTACGTTCCTTTCATTTAAAAGAATAGTCTAGTAAAATATGCGTTCTTATAAGGTGGTTGTGAGATGGTTGTAGCCACAGACCTAACCAAACACATGTACACTGGTTGCGCAGTGACTCGGCTTCTCCTCCCCACCCCCAGTTTGGTTTGCTTTTCTTTTTCCTTTTAAATGCAGTCTTGTCAGGATGAAGTCTGTCCTGAGTAACTGTTTAATGTACCTTCATTCGCGACTGGAAGTCGCTGATTTCTTTCTAAATGTGCCTCTTGCCCACAACAAACAGTTTCAGCCTTTCTTTGCTCTGCCAGCAAAACACGGGTAGCGAGTGGTGGGTTAGCATATCAGCCAGCAAAGCTGCTCTATTAGGGTGCTTAATTTTGGGAGCTTAACTTTAAACACCAAAGCTTTAAGACAGCTCTCATTAGTGTTACACACTTGTAAAATCTCTGAGGTTCAAAAGACTGTGCATCGATAAATGCTTTCCTTTAATTTAAACCAGAGCTTTAGAGTTATCTATGCATCAAATTATCACCTCACTGAAACCAAAATTAGGTGTGTTAAAGTATTAGCATTTTTTGCTGTGGCCAAGTTAGTCTACTTAAAAGTTGGTTAAATGGTATGCAATAACTTTCATAGAATATGTGGAAGAAGTTACCTTCTGTATTAAATGTATTTAGTCAAAGTCATAAAAGATAACGTTTAACAGGAAAAAAACTATGGAACTATACGTAAATTCAAGTTCATCTAAAAATGTTGGTTTGTTGAAATAGAAGTGTTTTGCAGAAAGGTTTTGATTTAGGGAGTGATTATTAAACACGAACAAAAATAACAGCAACATCTTTAAACATTCTGGGTTTTCCACTCTGAATCAGTTTTTGCTAAGTGCTAAAATAGAGTTTAATGCTTATGTGTCATCAAGACAAAATTTTGCACAACCCTAAATATTTTTTCCCAGTTTAATTTCAAGAGAAGCACAGAGAATTTCTTTCTGTTGAAGAACAAAAAAATATTCAGAACCCTGAAATTCATAAAGGAACAGAAGTCTGATTCTTATGTATGTGTAAGAGTTATGTACCTATATACCTTCTCATTATATTGTTTTGCAGTAAATTACTTCAGTCTTAAAGCCTGCTTTAAGAGCAGATTCGTTACTAGCTAAAGTTCAAGTTATCATTCTGTAAAAATCATGGTTGGTGTTTTCCAGTCAAAATGCTTCAGTAACCTGAACTCAGTTATACACAAAAGTCTTACCTTGGGTTTTCTGTGATGAAACCAATGTTCTTGTATAAGAAAGTTAACTCCAGTTTTTGTTTACGAAACTGATAGACTAGATGTTACGGGCATTGTGAAATAAATAGTTTTGTAGAGCCGCTTAATTTACAAGTTCTGTCATTCATTAAAAAAAAAAGGAGAGAATTCCAGCATTTAGTTATTACATCCAAATGTTCATAGTGAGAAAATACTCAGTTTTATCATTGAATTAAAATAAGGTGTAAAGTATCTGCTAGTGTGCTTATGGCAAACAATCACACCGAGACACTTGTATGCAGTATCAGTACCTATGGATGCAGGAGTTTGGAGAAGTTGGAATGTCTGCTGCTAGCAGATGTTCTCAGGTTGATTTTCCTTCCCAAGTTATCAATAAAGTGGCACGTTGATGACATTTTCTTTGGAAATATTGTGATTAATGTTTTTGAAATATTTTTATTAAAACTCTACACAACAAATTGTTACATAGAAACTAATAGAAACAGGCTTATGCCTGGTACAAATTCATTACTATAATTAATTAGCTAAATTCAGTTTTGTATGCATGCAGCCAAGCTCTTTTGAGTTCCTAATTACATGCATATATGTAAACTGTTTCCTCTTGTTAGCATACCCTGTTTCTTTAACCAGCCATCATCTTTCTTTTGTCTCTTCTGAAACATCCATGTTTGGAGTTATTAATATCTATAGAGGGAGGGAAAAAAAAAGGAAAGCAAGATGATATAAAGTCAGTGAGCAAACAGAAAATGCAAAAGCAAAATAACAGTCAGAACCACATCCTGACTTTTGTGTTGCAAGTTTTCCAGTGCATGTGAAAACTGATTGTTGGTACAAGTGACAAATATATAGTTGCAGCCGTGTATTTTAAGTGTGTGTAGATATTAAAAAATGTGATCCATGAAACACAATCTACATTGCCTACACTGTCTATGTAATCTATACAGTTTTTACCATGGAGATTTTAACAAGGAAGTCCGTGGTTTTTTTTCTTGTAAAGTTCAGCTTACATTTCTTGAAATTCCCCTCCTTCCACATTACCATTTAGTCATGTAGAAAATATGGGCAAAGTTGTCCTGATCTCCTGAGTTTAAACAGCTGGCAAATACTGTAAATGTTTCAGATCTCTAACCTGAAGAATGTTTTTTTAAAATAAACACTTTATGAACTTTTAATTCTGAGCCTTACTTTTTCCAAAAAATGAACAGAGTGAAACAGATGATGTTAATAGCTATATCCTATAATCAGCTAAATTCCCTCTGTGGTTCTGTAAACTTCACCCAGGCTTTTCTCACTTGATTTTTGTCTTGGACAGAGATGTTTCATTGTGTGAAGCTCAGATATTGTTGTACTGAATGGGAGAGCATGGAAAGAACAATCAGTGGGCATCTTTAACCTCGCTTCAACCCACACTGGTTTTAAAATACAGCTGAATATTCTTCAGCAGAAAAATGATGATAACATCAAACAGCCTGGAAAGTGAAAGAAGTGACTGCATCTACCAGTTATTCAAAATAATCCTCTACATTTTAGGGTAATGTACTATAAATCAAGTTATTTAGTGGCCAGTTTCATTTATATCACCCTGACAGCCAAAGAGAGACAAGTATTTCGTCTTATTTCTTTATATCCTGCTGGAAACACTGGCAAGGTCTTGCCTCGGTGTGAATCATGGTCAAGTCTTAAAGGTATTTTCTGCTGTCTCTTGGAGCCTCGTCTTGCTGCTGTTGAGGTCAGTGAGAGTTTAGTGATTGAAAATGTTTGCAGTGATAACATCCCTCTACTCTCCTAATAATCAATTCAAACAGCTAATAGCTCTAAAGGAGCCCTCTTATGTCTATCTCACTTCCTCAGTTGTTGAACATTTTACTTAAAGAAGTGCTAGCTTCTTAGCATTCTTATTAATTGTTATTCTTGACCTCAAGGTAGGCTTCAAATAGTACCTTTTTGCTGTCTGTGACATGCAATACTACAGTTCTCACTTTCTTCGCATGTCTACTCTTAAAAACACATTTTTTCCCAGTATCCTTTATAAGTAATATACGTATGACTGGATTCATTGATTCCAGTTTATGGTCGTATTTGGAATGTACTGAGCAGATTTAAGGTTCAAGTAAGACTCTTCTGTTGGAAAGTAAACTGCAAGCTTGCAGTGATGTTTGTGTTATGACATACCGTACTGGACAGAACGGCAACTGCAGTCCATCGTTAAATGTGTCTGGGTCAGCTCACTTTGGACATTACAGGGCGGCATCAGGGAAGTCCAAAAAGCAGAGAAAATGCATCCATGTGATGCACTGTATTGCTGTGAATGATCTAGAATGATCCAAGTTTTCTAGTTGCAAACTAACTTTTCATGATGTTGAAGTAATTTGTGTGGGTGCAGTAAATGTCGTTTACTTTTCTCTAATATGCCTATCCGCCTTGTCAGTTTTCAAACAGCCTCTCTCCATTTTGTCTCTTTGACAGACATTTGCTGGTTTTGCCCTCCATTCTAGGAGGATCAACCTCCTTCTGTATTCTCACTAATGCAGTGGCTCAAAGTCCAGTGAATTCTGAAGTCAGAACTTACTTGGTTTTCTTTAAATACATGTAAAGATTTCTCATTATTGTTTTACCTTGACTGCCAGGGATGTGATTCTTAGGACAGAAAAAAAAAGAACATACATTTTCAGATTGTGTTTCTGTACTTTCAGTTTTGTGGCTTCTTTCTGATGAATGAACAAAAATCATCACATACCAAGTAAATGTTAAAGGAAAAAATGACTCCTGAAACATATTAGCTGCCTACCGTGACAGCCCAGGTCTCAGTTCAAAGAAAGTTGTCCTGAGCATCACAGACACGTTGGAATATGTCCTTCCCACATTCCTCTGAAACCACAGACAGGACATCCTGCACCATAATACTAAGAGCCTGGGGGCTGTTAAGAGCCAGGAAAGAGCAACATTAGAATAGAGGAGAGAATATACTTGAACAAGAAAATGTCAGACCTTTCTGCTAGACTCCAAACTAAAAAACTGATTCCTGAATCAAGCTCAAAAGACTTATTTGTGTTTTCTACATCATTTGAAACATATTTAAAATGGTATGATATGATGGTAGGATGATACATACTGTTTTTTTCATAAGGGAACTGTCTCAGTTATACTTTCATCTTGATTGTCCTTGAAATTTTTAATAAGGTCTTGAGAACAAACCAAGCCTATAGGAATAAAACCTGTAAGTAAAATAATATGTCCTTTGCAGATAAACATACATATATATGCTATGCTATTTACTGGGTTTTGGTCACAAAGTGAAAATTCATAATTAATGCTGGATTCATAATTGATAATTAAGTTATTTCGCAAAAATCTAACTGGAAGATATTTTGGGGACACGGCATTTCTAGTGTTCTGAGATCTTTTTGAAAAGCAAATCTTACTTCTCTAGGCAGTGTGTACTCTGTTCTCTTGTTTAAGAAGAGGGCAGATCAGAGACTAAGGAAATGTCCGTGGATAAGCATCCAAATACAGTCCTGCAGTGTTTGGTGAATAGCAGCTGTTTATGGGTGCTATGTACTTTGGATATAGTCAAGAAAGGCCCCACCACTAAATTACATCTGTCTGAGGTCGTCTTCATGACATGAGCTTCACCACCTAAGAAATATTCATACTTTCCTTTAAATAAGCATGTCTTTTTTATTCATTATTTACTTTGCCTGCTGCATTCAACATAAATTTGTGATATATTTAATGCTCATTCAGAAAAAGAAACGTTTTTCCTTCCTCCATAGGAAGGCTAAGAAATTAAAATGGTAATAGTAACTCAAAGAAATAGACTGGAAACAAGTAGTTTTAATTATGTGAATCCTTCATAAAGAGAATGAAGTATTTCTCACAGTTTTCTCATTGAGTTTTGCTTGAAATCTTCCTTGTAATTTTTTTCCTGTTCCAAAGTGGCTTTATGCAAACCCACACTACAGGATAGTCTCTACCGTCCTTAATGCCAAAAGACTGTTAGGTGGTATCAGAGACAGAAAGCCTCTGAGAGGATACAATATTCCACTTCACCAAAAATGAAAACAGAATCCTTTGATTGTAGTAGAGTCTGTTTCTTTTAAGGACTGAAGACATTTTGGCAGCTATGCTGCTTTTCTTGTGATTTGTGGTATTGTTTATTACGAAAACAAATTGCTCATCTATTGGAGGATATTAAGCCAAATTTGCTGATGTCAGTGAAGATACCCTGCGGCTGAAATGAGGTTATAATCCATGCAGGAACTAAGGAGGCTTAGAAAACTGCTGCAGAGAAACATCCCAACTTTGCAGCTTTAGAACATTTTTAACTGGGAACTCCTGGCAGTGTAAAGTGAAAGTAGAGTCCAGTGTATGGGTTGGGCTTCATTTTTAAGCAGAAGAGGTAGAGCTGCACCAACATCTGTCAGCAGCAGCAGCCCCCAAGAGCAGAGGGTAGGAGTAGTCTTTGAATGAACAGTGGCTCACCGGTGGTGGATCAGGACATACTTAAAGTGCCCTCAGCCCAGTACCTGCTGCTTCTCTCAGAACCAGCAACACCATGAATGCCAGGGAAATCATTCCTCCAGTGGAGGGAAGCCCCTGCTCCATCCAAGCCTTTGCTCTGGCAAACGTAGATAAGTACTAAGAGAACAGCCCAGGCCTTTTCTAGTGCCTCCCCTGCCTTTGAGGACACTAGAAACTCTATGCTAAATTCTGACAAGAAACACAAATTAACTGCTTCTTTCCATAATAGTGTAGAAAAGCAGATTTCCTAAATGCTGGTTATTATTGCTGCCCGGTGGGGGAAATGCCGAGCCATAAAAGGTTGCATCAGAACTTTCCCAAGTGCTGAAAAGATCAGAAAAGGCACGACGAGGGAAAATAGGAGAAAGTTTTGTTAGCCTGTTCCATATTGTGCATGGACTTTTGCAGGACCTTTAGGCAAGGGACTGTTGCCCAGCTGCCTGCTGGGTGAAGTTCTGTTGTTCTGCATGCTAGGTAATGGGATAAGGAGAAAACAGCTCATTTGCATTGACAGCAAAACATCATGGGCCCCTTAATTGTGAGAAATACAATGTCTCTATTTTTATCTATTAACTAGCACTTGTACTGGCCACGTGTCACTACTGTGGGTTGAACTGCATCACCGCCTCTGTGATCAGGCATCACAATTGTACTGCGTACAGAGAACATTTTCATAGCGAACATAGCCTTGCTTCATATCTAGTTTTATTAGGCTGTGACATTGTACTTTCACAGCAATTAGTTCAGTCAGTTCCATTAAATATGACATGTTGCAAGCCTTTCAGCTTCACTCCTTTCAAGTCTGTGAAGCTGATTTCTAAGATCGACAGTGTGATAAAGAGACAGCACTGCCCTCTTTCACCTTGGAGTATGAAAATAGAGAAATAATACAGACTGTTTGTACTTGGTGTCTTGTTAAGATCTGTATCCTTTATATATATATACACCCTACCCATTCTATATATGTAATTTGTGAATGTAATATACTTTATTCCAAAACCATCTGTCTTGCTGGCCCAGTATCAAGCTGATATAGGCCACAGGGCTCCACTAGACTGCTGCTTGCTATCTCTATGTAAACCCTAGTCAAAATATCTTTTTTTTTTTTTTTCTTTTTAAACAGACGTGAGCTTGGATCACTAAAACAGTTATAATTTCACAAATGGACACTCCTTGGGAGATTGGAGGGAGATTGGATTAGATCTCAGTTTCCCTCTCTTTAAGGGCAAAAATATTTTAACTGAAAATTGCATAATTATGTTTCTTTTACCTAAGGCAAGTTCTGCCAGTGAACCACCATCAAAGGTATGCATTTAAGCAGGAAACCAGCGTTTCTGGCTGGAAAGAAAAGCAACATTATCTCTACTTTGTTTACTTTAACTGGACCAGCAACGATTTAGCACGAACATGGGAGTTTTGCCTGCACATAGTTAAGGGGAGAGAGTGCCTAGGAAAGGGAAAGAGATGAAGTCCATATGTTAGATACGGGTGTATGTGTGTTCATGCCTTACTTAGAAGGCTTAGTATACATCACTGAGCAAAGCTGTGAGATGTTATCTCATTGCCAATACATCAGCCTGTTTTGCTTGGATGAAAATTGACCACCCTTCAGAATGCCAAGTCATTTATCAAAATAAAAGACCCAAAACTATCTGTGAGAGGCAGAGCACAGGGCTGGTTGAGAGCATATGCTGGAATGCATTTAGCACCCCTGAACTTCAGGAAAGAGAGGTAGAACGCAGCTGCTATTAGCACTTTCCTTTATACTCCCATAGGAAAATTTGTTCTGTGAAATTCAGCTGACCAGATAACTATAGAGGGAAAAGAAAGTAAGTGATAATACAAGGACTGTGAAACCTTATCTTATATTGGTCTAGTAATAGTGGGGAGAGGTACTCATGTTACTGCTTTTATAACTACTGTAAACAGGTTAAAGCTTTTTGTTATTGAAACCGTATGGAAAATGACTTCTTTGTCAAAGAAATTGATACGTCATTTGCCATGCTGTTACAGCTTAAATAATTTTAAAGTGAAAATTGAGAGGGTTTGAAAAATTGTCTTGCTCTAAAAATATAGGATGCAGGTGATTTCAGCAAAGACACTTTCACAGAATTAGAATACATAAAAGGTATGGTGAAAAAAGTATTTTCTCGATATACCTACATTATTTACTTTTGTGCTGTTAGTATATTCTCAAATGCAGTGTATAATATAGGCATCATCCAGATCCCAATGAACCTAATGGAAAGAATTCCACCGACTTCAAAGGCCTTGGAATCCAGCCCTTACATAAATTGCTAATTAAACTTGATTAGTGAGTAAGGTTGGCCAATGGAAAACGTTTACCAGATTTATAGCCTACCTGAATAATAGGTAGTGGAATTAGCGAAGGTCTTGCAACTTTATTGCTGGAGTTCTGTTTGACCACAACACAGCATGAGCTATGGGCCTGTATTACTTTTCCTCACATTAACTCCGTGGTTCAGAGAAGTAAGGGAAATGTTTCTCTCTAACACAATTTTTTTATAGTTTACATAAGACAGACTTCCTTTTCATTAAAACTTTTGTTATGTTTCCTTTGAAAAACAATGACATAAATTAAGGGAAAGGGAGTATAACTTGCATTAATGGGATTAAATTAAAAAAAGGAAGAATTATGCAGAAGATCAGGGGAAACACCCTGACAGCAAGATCTGTTAGAGTACTGAATTGTCTCTTGCAGGAAGCAGAGGAAGCCACATCGCTTGAGACAAGTTTAAAACTAGATTGGGCGAACCACAGAAAAATCCAGCATATAAATGAGATTGGGAAATGGGCTGGCTCACTTAGTAGACCTTCTGTGTGTCTGATGTCTAGAAGAATTTTAAGAGTTGTACAGTTTTAGGAAAGCCTTATGTATGTCTAGGCTCAGCTGTGGTACTGATTATACTAAACAGTTTACTTTAGGCAGTTTTCAGTAATCCACATGTAAAGCTAACTAGGAAAACCCTCAAGGAAAAAGAAATCAAAATAAGATGAAAACGAAAGCCCTATAACTCTGGAAAGTGACTTAATGTGCCTATACCTTCTGATTCTTACCTGTTTGTCTCACTGTGGTATAAGTGCTCGACTGCCCAAGTGGTGGGTAGGATTCTGACCAACGTCTATAAAAACAAGAGGTTGAATGAGGTCAGTATTTGGCTTACAGTGCTCACTGTATTAACCTAATTCTCTGGTTATCAATGCTTTGGTAGCTTAAACATATTGTACGTGTGCTCATCTTGTACTAAAAAAAAAAGAAAAGAAGAAAAAAAAGTAAAAAATCCAGTATACTTTTAGGGATAAGCACAGTTTGCTACTAGATTTTTGGTGCCGCTGATTTAAGTACTTGAAGTCTGCAGCTGCCTGACTTATTTTATTTGGTTAACAGATTTTGTTGTGTGTATTTGACCTCATTAAATGGAGGGTGTATGCCATAAATCCTATTAAATATGGGGTAGGTAAGAACATTGCATACCCCCAAAAGCTCTCCTAATATGCCATGAAAATATTATTTTCATTAATATGAAAAATGCTGCTGCAGAATGTATTTTGGAAGGAAAAAAAGATCTTTTCCTTATGGCTTGCTTAAAATTATTAAGGTGTTCTTTGAAGACCATCACAGTACGGCTTAGAATTAATCAACAAACTGTTCCTAAATGCCATTTGCCAGGAATAATCAAACAGGCATATGTTCAACACTCAGGAAACATTTTAGAGGATTAAAAGTCACAGCGTGGAGAGGAATATGAAATCCTAAACCTTCCCCTGCACTCAGACAAGCAGACAGTCACATCATGAGCAGCTGAATCAGACTTCAGGAACTGCTTGCACAAACTATGAAAATGTCTGGCAAGATAAAATGTACCCTCAGCTGGAAGAAAATGATTCAGTGGTCACATGATGTCCCATGGCCATAGCTCTGAAACAGACTTTCAGAAACATACTCGACATGTGTTGGTGATCACATAGATGAAAGCATGCATTGTACAGATGGGAATTCCAGTGTCTTGCACAGAGCTTTCAGGACTTATGAAAGAGAGCATTTAGAGTGTACTTTTAGGACAACCGTGGAAAAAAGTGCCTCTATCAGTCAGTACAGTAGTTATGAAAGCCTTGTTTTCCTGAACATACTGAAGTATTCACATGTACACATATGGTATTAGAGATTAATTCATCTGTCCCTTGATGCATTCCTCTTCACTGAAATAGAAAAACAAAACAGAAGAAAATGGGAAAGGCTGCTGTGGAAAGAAAAGCCCCATTTTATTCAGTCTTAAGCATGACAAAGAAAAAAAACTGCCAGAGTTGGTCTTTGAATTATTTTTTGCATGCCCTGTGGACTTGAACTCCCCTGAGGTATTTTACCAAGTTTTACGACTGGGTAAAACAACCCTAGATATTTACTTGGTGTATCATTGAAGGGATTTTAAAACTCATGTGTAAGACAGAACCCCTTCACCACCACTTTTTTTCCTGCAATTATATTTATTTTCTTTAAAAAGGGGGGAGGATGTGTGTTTTAGTCTTTTAAATAATCTCTGCTATAGCCTGTTTTATTTTCTCTGAATTTGTATATCCAGGGTACTCCTTTTAGGGGAGGCCAGTTAAACCTCAAAGCAGACAAACCATTTTCTTAAGATTGACTGTAGCTTCAGATTGACATTCCTTAATGAGCCTAAGCCCCAAATTCTGCCTTGCTGAAAACAGTCTAGGTTCACCAAGGTTTCTAATATTTCAGTTCAACTTTTAGATGTGTAACAAACCCTCAGACCAGGAAAGAAGTCAAAATAAGCAAAGATCTTTCTGGATTTTTTCAGTGTGTTCTCTGGAAACACATAAATCTCGATGTAGGTTTTATCAGGCATATTTTCCCTTGGATCTAAAATAACCTGATTTTTCTCATGAAGCTGTGTATTTGTATAAAGGCACAGACATTTATGTGCATATATATGTTCAATAAGCTCAAAAAAATTTAGTACAATCTAGGCAGGTCTGTGTTATGGACACAAACATAAAAATAGGATAGACTAGACCATTAGGGACCTATTTGTAACTGTGAATTTAAAGAATTAGTCATATTTTAGTAAATTATAAAATGTTTTACCCATGTGTATATTTTGTAAGCACACAGGTATGGTTTTCAGCTGTGTTAAACCAGCTTTTTGGCCATCTAAATGGGCTAGGGTGAAGCTGTGAATTATATCTATAGAATATAATGCTACAGTTAAGGCTTCCTTCCTTTGTAAATATTCTTAGTTTCCAAGATGAATTTATCGATTTATGTATATTTCTCAAAAGTAAAACTACTTAAATGAAAAACTACTTAAAATGAGCAGTACAATTTGAGACAGGACCGGTTAACTGTCAACTGAGGTGGAATTACGTCAGAGGTTAGATTGGCCTACTGTTAAAATTCTTATCATCGGCCCAAAGACCAAAATTTTAACTCAGTCTTCATTCAATCATAATTCCCATTGATCTTTGTCAGTTTTTTGCTTACAGAAGTTAACGAAAAAATTAGAGTTTGGCTCCTTAAACTATGTTATTAAAATAAAACTGTTGACCTTTCTGGTAGATGATCACAGTGGCAAAGTCAGGTGTCTTGCCAGGTTAGCTGGCTATAAGATTAACTTTGAGGATTTATAATTATAGTAAAAGTTAGTTTTGCCATAGCATCCAGACCAGGAAATAAAACAGTTTAAGACAAATGTTTTCAGTAGGTGCAGTCATTCCTGTAGGGATCAGGTTTCCTTTGCACTCTCTTTTCTATACCCTGTAGGTAATAAATTCCGCCTGGATGCATGGGAGCAGAAGTGACATTCAGTGTCCCAAACAGTCAGCCGCTCAAGGTAGACACTTTGCTCTAACATACATATCTTGATCTCTGCTTCTTGGGCAACAGCACCACAAATTACAACGGACCATTTAATTGTGTAATTTCATTGATCAGATTTACCACTGCCATCTTTGTTGCTAATACTTGTAATTATGTTTGGACTTAATGAAAAGGCCACAGCAAAATGTCTGAGGAACCCCATAACCTGGTTTTCCACATTCCTGGCCTTTTGTTTGTTCTAGGATTTGTAACACAGTAATTGATAATGATAGGTGGTAGATGAGATAAGTGGTTTTACTATAATGCCAGGAAATTAGTTTGCTTGCACTCATGGTCAGAAGTTTGTTTCGTCCAACTGTTTTGCAGGTATTTGCTAAGGAATAAAAACAATAATAATTAAAAAAAAAAAAACAAACAACCCCCCCCCCAAAAAAAAAACCCAAAAAACCAAAAAACCAAACAAACACAAAAAAAAGCCCCAAAAACAAAAAACAAGGAGAGAAATTCGGCAGCTCTATTCCCAGCAAAATTTCATTTCTCTTTGTGTAGGTCTGGTTTTAGCAAGTTTCTTGGTAATATGTAAGCCAGGATAATAACTGACAGAAGTCAAAAACTGAGGCAAATAGGTAGCCAATGCCATTTGGCCTTACCATTTTATCTGTGCTATGATTTCTTTTTAAATAGCATTTCTACAATTTTAGTCATGCTTTCAATATTAATGCTTGTATTAATATGGGTCATGATTATTATTTTTTTTCAATGTAGTTTACAACATCTCTAAGATACATTACAGGGGTGAGGTATACATTTCACATCTCTGGTAAAGATCACACCTGTGATAAGCAGTGAAGGAGGAGGACAGAGCAGAGTCCTTTCAGTCAGCAGACATTTTTCACTCATGTAACTTCAGTTATATCCTTCCAAATGGCAATGTAGTGTAATCTTGGGACATAATTTGTAACATATCCTTCTGGGAGCTGACCAGATTCCCATTGATTTTTCAATTCTGGATGTTGCCAAAATTTTGCATGAAGCAGAAATACCCAAGTTTCAGTACCACCAAAGAGGCCACAAAATGTTAATGGTGAACACACCTTTTTTGCGTTATTGAGGAAAACCAAATTGTTATGTCTTTGGAAAAAGAGATTTCTAGGAAGTCACTAATACAGGTTGCAAATAAGATGGAAGACTAATACTTGAAATGACAAAGGATTTGTGAAAGGTAATTGCACAGCCAGTGTTTCCCATTTGGAAGAAGCACTTAAATGTTTCAACAAGACTTGTGGCAACATCTGCTGAGCACATTTTGATGCCATCCTTTATAGCCACTCATTTTTACAAGGCATAACCGTCTCTGAAACATATCTGAGTCTACAGTTCTGTGAGCAGCTGAGAAATCGATCAGTTTCTTGATACTGACATGAGGTAGACTTTTCCTCTTTCTTCTCTTTCTGCCGGTATTTCCACCCTTCCCTGTTTTTTGCTGATTAGTTTTCAGCAAGGTTAAGAAGCTGAATTGATTCCAGGAAGAGTCTAACCACCTTTATATGTTTGTCTGTATGGGCCTTGTAGCAAAATAGATGGGTTGAAGGTTGAGTGGAACCTCTTTCTTTGAGCAAAAAATGTGGTTTTAGAGTCACTAACTGCATGTTGTGGATCTAAAGAGGTGGTCTAATTGAAATATTCTGAGTCTCTTACACTGATATCAAGATGCAATGTTAAGGTCAACATGGGCTGGTAGGGAAGTATTGGACCTGTGTCTGAATTGATCTGTGCCATCAAGCCCTTGACCTATGAATTCAACCATTTGAACTGTACATAATCACTGATTAGCTTACAATATGCAAATGATGAGTTTATATATAAACTGCACGAAAGGGCATGTTCTGAGACTGCAGGAGATACATCCAGAAAGCTATTTGGTGTCATCAAAGCGCTGAACACTGAAGCATCTGTATGAGATAATTGAGGGACAGGTTAAAACTGAATTGATCCAAGAAAGTCAGCAGAACTCAAAATGACTAGGATACTGAAATATCAAACAGAAATCTTTGGATCTTTGGTTTAAGAAGGAATATGCTTGGGAGAAAGAGGTATTCTAATATGTAGTGACATTGTCAGTCTAGTAAGTGGTCAGTTGTCCTCCTTGTCCTGCTCATTTTCAGAGGACTTTCTGAAATCCAACAAGCTAGAGTAACAAGCATACAGCTTTGAGAAGAAACATTTTGAGAATAATTCTTCTGTACGGAAACATTATGATCAGACATCCAAATAAACATCTTCAGACTTCTTTTTTTTCTAAGAGAGTTGGAAGGATCTTAGGAAATGAGTAATTCTCAGAATAGGCAGGAATTTATTTAGGAACTTACTAATTGCTGGATGCTAGAGAAGTACTGGCCTGTCCATTATTCCCTGAGCACTGGCACTGCCCGGCAGAGTCCCTCTGATTAATGGAATGAGCCTTGTCCAGACAATAAAGAGTGTTAACAAGACCTTTGCAGAGCTTGTGGAAAGTGCCTGGTTATTAGTGTTACACAGAGGTGCAGAAAGTTGAAGAATTTTTGTAGCTGTAGCTGTTGACATTTCTTGGGAGGTGTCCGTAAAAAATGCTGGAGGTGGGAGACTATGTCTGATAAATTCATTTGAAGAGTAGACCTGCAGATCAGATGCAAGATAGCTAACAAAGGAAGAAAAACTATGTTTGAGTCTAACAAGTTACACTTGTGCAATAAATGACAGTGTCATTCAGTGTGTGTGAATAAATCAAGTGCACTCAAAACTGGCTTGGACTTTGTGAAATGCTTGTGTCCCTGTCAAACCAATGAATGTATGTACATTAGTAGTAGGCTCTAGTTGTATGCAGACCAAAAAGCTATCAAAAACGGAGCTAATAAAGAAGGCAATTTGATGTGTTTATATTAAAGTCAGGAATGTGAGCAGACAGAGAGAATTGTATTATCACTAGAAATTAGTATATCTTATAATACAACTTTTAGTAAAATTCTCCAAAGAAAATAGAACATTACTTATGATTACTTTGGACAAGTAAAAAAAATATATTAGGTGTTTACCTTTGTTAAAATATTTTTGTGGCTGATAAATCTGTTATAATACAAAACTATGCATATTCCTTTCTAGGAGTGGTATATATAGTGCACTCTGTCACATCTAAACTAAGTCAATTGACAGATGTCTCCAAAATTTATTGCTAAATTTCCACCATCTGCCATTTCTTTTTTTATGCTGGGGTCTTCAGTATAAGCTGGGACCTACCATTTTTAGTATATGACTCAGACTGTTCATTTAATGCATTTAATTGAATGCTAAATGCTTTGTGCTTTGTAAAGAGAACTTGGAAAAAGGTGGGAGCATTATATCACTTGTTAACAACCCTCCTGTGTCTCTGAAAAGACTGACATCAGACGGAGCCAGTTTTCAGAATGTACTTGAATACATCTTATGCTTCTGGCAGTACTGAAAGTCAGAGGACTTGAATTTTAAACATGGTTCTTCTAATGATTTCATGGTTTTATGCATTGATTTCTTGTCAGTCTATTTTATTATTTTTTTAGGCATAGGTAGAGGATGGACATAATATATATATTATTTTATTGGTTAGTAGCTAGCATTATTTTAATCTGTGAAATCTATGGTTAAGTATACCAGAACACAGTTTTAGACCACTCTTTAAAACAATCTTTAAAAAATGTGTTTGCACATTTTGTCACATATTTCTACCCATGCAAAACTTTATAGATCCATGTGCAATTATGGTTTCCTTCCATTCTTCAGAAAGAGTTTAGCAAAATTTTCCTATTAGGTAAGTTTAGTTTTTCTTTAAAGAAGGTAACTTACATTTAGAAAAATAACCAACAGAAATTTATGACAAATTCTGAGAGTATGCATTGTATTTAAATAACAGCCTGCATGCTAGGGGCATCTTTGCTTTTTTAAAGCTTTGAATTGGTTTTTATTGTACAGCTATGTCCTCAGAGAGCTAAGATTTACAGCCCTCATTAATGTAATTTATAAGACTAAATGACAAGCATACTAAAGGATCTGCAGCTGATCCAGTCAGCAGCATACAGATAATTCAGATTTGTCCAACCTGGTCTTGTCAAGTCAAGCAAAACAAAATCAATCAGTGAACAGAAGGAGTGGGAGTACTTAAGCTGAAAAAGAGAGTCTGTTTCCTGCTGGGGGACTGGGGCTGGGCAGCCCGTGCCCATTTTGCATTTCAGAGAAAATACTGCAGGAAGTGAGGGGTTTTTGCTCTTTTTTTTTTTTTTTTTTTTTTTAAATCTTGAAAAACTGCTGACATTCTCCAAGAAATCCCTTTCTTGCTTTCATCTGTGCTGTCTTGAAAAGTGGCATGATGGCAGTGCTCAGAAACAGCTTTCTCAAAGAGAGTCCAAGTCAGAAAATTGCTATTTGCCAGAGAATCACATTTCCATCTTCCAGCCACTAATAATAACCTATGAAAGTATTCACTCTCAGTTTTAAATGACCTCTTGTGCTTGCTGCTGCCACTGAAATTAAGTCAGTTGACACAACTGGTATTTTCCTTTAAACTGAGAACCAGCTACGACTGTAAGGCACGTGTGCCCTGGCCGAGGAGAAGGCTGCTGATTCCCTGAGCAGGGGACCTGGCCACCCAGGCTGTGGGTTCCTCCCCACCTTTACTTCCCATTTGGCTGCACATGCATCACCAAAGAACATAATTTCAAGACTTGGGTTGAGTTGGGGGTGTACCAACGTAACAACATTGAGCTGTGTGCTTCACCTAGCTGGGACTGCTTGTGAAAGGTCTTCCTTGAAACTTGCAGAGAACAAACCAACGTCGTGTCTGGTAACAGCTACTGAAAGCTGTCCTCTCACTAAAAGGATGACAGAGAACCAACAGCCCCAGACTTTCTGCCTCACGTGTATTTTAGCTGATAGCTCTTATGTGATGTGTGTCAATGTACCTAGTGCCATGAACTATTCAGAGATGTGTGAGCTTGTTTGTGAACATTTTTTTGAGGGTGGAACTAGTTTTTGTTTATTAGCCTTCTTTTCATGCTTGTCTGGAGTGATGTACAATGAGGTGGCTTTGGTTGAGGAGTTTTGAACATTTTTCGTAGCAAAGCCTGGTTTGTTCTAAGTAAAAGCAGAAGTCAAATCCCCCACTTAGTGGACAGAAGTAATGCACTACAGTTTACATCTTGGGTCACAAGTACTATAAAAGCAAATTCCTAATACAGTGTTTACTTCCTGGCACAGCAAAGAGAAGTAGAAAAGGCTACAACATGTTCATGAGCAGATGCTTGGCTCCCTTTGCCAGTGGCTCATTAGAGTGACGTGTAACCAGACTCTATAAAGGTGGACAGTTAAAAGCCAATAATTTTAATTAGTGCTTTTTTAGATCTATGTACCCAAGGATCTCTAGGAGCTTGACTTTGGGCCAGAAACCATTGTGGGCCTGCTAAGATGGTTGTCTTACTAGTGACTAATTTATGACTCATTCTCTCCTCTGTTAGAGTATTGCAAGTTTCCACAGCGTGAAGCTGCAGCTAAGAGGAGGAGGAACTGGGGCAGAGGAAAAGACGGGGAAGAAAATGAAAACTGGAAAGATCTATTATTATACAATATGGGCTGAAAGAAAAAAGAAACAAACTGAATTTGTTGGTAGTCTAATGTGAAGTTCATGAAGGTAAACTGCAAGGCACTGTTAGGTTTCCATGGACTAACTGTGTATTTCTAAATTAATATTAGATATTCATGAAAAAAATAAAAATTGAAACCCCCACCCAAAACATTTGTTATCACAAACATCTCACCAGTGAATCTTTGCTCAGTGTACCATGGATCAAAAGGGAATCTCTGCCCTTGGCTACCCCTAGCCATGTTCTGTGAGCTAGGGTGACCCTTTACCTAGGTTAGTGTGGCTGGGTTCAGTGATGGTTTTAACAAAATACCTGTGAGAACTAGAAAACATCCAGTGGGAAGTAATATAAATCTTTGGACTGATAGACCTAAAAGGAGGAATTTTGCAAGGGGAATGAGTGAAAAGCATCATGAGAGAGCTTATGCAAAACATTTTAAAACAGTGAGCAGTAAAATCCTGCCTGGTTGTAATATGTGATGATAGAACAAGAAGCTTAGAAGTTTCAAATTTGAAACTGGTCTAAAAATGCTTCATGAAGCTTTCATGCTCTCAAAAACTTAGACGTGAGGCAAGTGACAAAAATATAAACAATTTAAAACCTTCTTAGGCTGTGCAGTCTAGAGTTGGTATTACATTGTCATTCATTGTGGGAGAACAGCGTGTCATGTTAACACATTTAGTGCTTTAGTTAGACATGTCCTGGGCTGTCATTTAAAAAAACAAAACCATGCAACCAAAAAAGATACTTCCTTTCTGTATAAACTGAAGAAATTCATAGACGAGCCCAGGGCAGAAACAGCTATACAAGTCACTTGTGTCCATCCACCTTCACGGTAATAACACTCATAAAGACAACTTCCAGTAAAAGAAGAAACCATGTAATCTCAAGCAGCTCTTTGCAGCTCTAGGGATACTGTTTTCTACTGAAATGACAGTAAAGACTAGGTGGGTGACTTAAATTCACTTTAAAATGTAATGGCTTATAAAGCCAAAATCCCACTTTTTGGGAGGTTCTTTGCAGCAGATTTTGTAGCATTTGAGACATAGATCTGCACTTTACCATTGTCTAAGTGAAGGCATGCTTGAAAAATTGGACCAGTTTTTTGTCTAAAAAACCTATTGCCACCTTTATTTTTTATTTTTGTGTTAGAAGGCAGCTTGTTTCAACACTGCCAGTTTATGAGCATGCACTAGAAAGCCAACAGAACAAGCTGGAAGCATTTTGGATGAAAGGCTTTTGTTGATTATATGTATAGAAGTGCCAACAGGTCTTCAAATGGATAGCAACCAACACTGAACCTCAAAAAATTCAGACTGTTTGGTTCGGATAAGCATCCAAAAATTAGTCTGCTTAACCAAAACTTGTCCAAACCTCTTTGGTCTGGAAATCAGGCTGGAAATGTTACATGATCAGACTGTCTTATGAGTTTTCCAGGGCTCATTTCCTTTTGCCAGCAATGAGATATCATGAGAACAACTTCTTATAGCTTGGTGTGTCTGCAATTAGGTTTCTGCTCTTGGCTGAAAAAAAAAAAACACCCCAACAGTTAACTGAGCCTGTTTTGAACTTGTGCAGGGAATGGATTTAATGCAAAATCCATCCCTAATAATTACATAGGAGAGATAAACCATATACTCTTATGCAATGAAATACGCATAGTATTAATTCCTGTGCAAGATTTTAAAGCCACTTCCTTTCTTCTTGTGGCACTAAATCCAATAGTTTATTTTAAAGCCGAACTTGGACCAAAATTTGGTTCACTTGTAAGAGAATTTCAGATTAAGTCTACCAATAGAAAAATTGCTAATGCAACAGAATTGTTTCTACTCTTCCTTTTTCAATAGCATTCCAGATCTTGAAATCAGTGACACTGACTACTGTTTTGTTTGCTGAGAGTTAATATGAAGAACTAGGGCATTAAATCTTACGGAGTCTGTTCCTGTGACTCCTTTTTATTGCACCTCAAATATTTCAAATGATAGGAACTTACTGGAAAAATTGTGAACAGAGCTGTTACCATCAGATACCCATGTGAGTGGCTATAAAAACTCAGGTGCTAGAAGTTTTACAGAGGCCAGCGGTACTTGTGTGGGCTCTTGGAAGTTCAGTACCATCTGCAATTAAAATTTCTTTCTTCTACTGACTGAAAATCAGAGGTGTTACAATCACCAAGGGTAACATTAATCTATAATGGTATGACAATTTAGCTTCAAATACAGAAAAACTAGCTATTGCTAAACAAAGAACTTCTGGCAGAGATAGTGCAACATCACAGTAAAAAACTTGGGGTTTTTTACCTTCATGTGTTGAATAACTTACCTGTGACAAAGATCAAGGAACAGAATGCTAGAAAGGAGACTTGGTCCTTTACCCATCAGCAGCCTTTCCCATACAAACTTGCATACCTTGTTCTATTTGGCTTTCAAGGTGAATGAAAAAAGTTTCCACATACTGTTTGTGTAATGCCCTTTCAGTCAAAAAAAAGGTCTTCAGAAGTGCCTAAGGACAGATTTTCCAAAAGTTTTGAGGTGATTCAGGTGCCATTCACAGCATAAACCATAGCATAAAAATAGCTTTAAATGCCTTCACATTCAGTTCCTTTGAAAATTGGAAGCTAGCTCCTACATAATTTTTGTGTTTCTCAGAATTTGACATATATAGGTAAGCATTTGGTTTCATTTGTTTAATTCTAGTTTGCCATTTTCTTTGTTGCTTCATTTTAATTCTGTGTATTCCTAAGAATGCACATCAGTTTTATTTGTACTTAGCTTTGGTCTCACCAGCTGTTTTGTTTCCCATAGCTTTCTGTAAAAGGGAAGAATTAGGCATAGTTTATAGTTTACATTTTTGTTGCCACTAGTCTGAATAATATCTGATAGACACATGCTTTGGAATTTGTTGGGAAAGGGATTCTTCTCTTATTTTAACTGAATTCTGATGAAAATGCCCACATAAGTAACCACAATGTCAGAGGTTAGGGAAACAACTCTGTTTAAAAAAAAAATAAAATCAGGAGAGAGTCAGACATTGAGAAATATAGTTATTTCTCCAACTTCTCTCTCATCATGTAGTTTCTGGCTTTGTCATACTCAAGTCTTTGAGGTTTTTCTCTGAATTTTTATGTATAGTACCCTGAGCTTCTTCTGCCTTAAAAGCATCCCCAAAAAGACCATCGTTCATTAAAAGAACTAATGATCCTAAGTAGTCTAAACACTCAGGATGTTATACTTCATGGAACAAGTTTTCCTGACTAGTTAATTGGTGAACTCTGAATAAGATCACTGTGGTTGTATCAATAGAATGTCAAACCATGACTTTATTCTTCAGTCCTTCTCCACTGTTCCTGAATGGATGCTGTATACACAGAGGGGAGGGAGGACAAGAATTACCCACTGTGCTTTCTCCGAAAACAAAACTGTGTTAAACTAGTCATGTTCACCTTTTTTTTTTTTTTTTTTTTTTTTTTTTTTTTTTTAAATTATTGGCATACAAGCTTAAATCTTAGGCAGCAATGAAAAGATTTTTTTCAGGCACATGTTGTGAATGTAGGCTGATTTCCAAGACCTCAAAAACAAGAAGCCTGGCTGCACCTAGGGTAGGCATGAGGCTAAAGCAATATCATATTAATAAACTGGATAATGGTAAGACAGGAATAATTTAGGCCTCCAAGGGGGAGTAAGTTAGTCTAAAGACCATTCTAAACTGGGAGGGACAAAAGAATCCAAGGGAAGTGCAAAGGACGGTTTAAGATGTGTTAACCCAAATGCACCCTGCATACAGAGGTGCTGTATGGATTTCAAAGTTATTAGGGCAAATCCCACAGAGAGCGAAGTTCATGTGAAGGTTCTCTGCTGCCTTCCCTGACTGATGTCTGAATAAAACTGACTGGTCATCCCTGTAGGTGTGAATTTTCAGTATCTACTTTTGAATCTGCTCTTAGATTCCTTCTATATTGTGTTGCAATAAGAGCTCATTTTAATCCTATTTTCCCCAAAATAATATTCTTGAGAAGTTACACAAGGTAGGGTAGCCTAGGCAGTAGGTAGACCACATCATACATGCAAATATGCCTTCCTACAGCTTATTACAATGCCTGTAGCAATCTAAAAACCCAGGGAAAACTTCAAAGCTGTTATTTCAGGAAAGAACACTGATGTGCACTTGAAAATTACATCAAGCAGGAATAGTAATTTCAGGCACACTTTCCCTTCTGGGAAAGTACATTGAAGAGCAAGGGTACTGTTCTTGTGTCATTTCCTTCAATAACAAAGGAAGGGCTGACCCTAGATATTTGGATTATGTTAGTCAAAACTAAAAAAAAGTAGTATATTAATCAGTTCTGAATCTTGATAGAGCTCTTTTGCCATGCAATTGTTCCTTAAATAAAATCTGAATAAGGAAAAAGGGCTCGGAAGCTTAAGTACAGAATGTAATCAGGTTAAAATTCAACTGATCAGACTAAAAATCGTTGGCAGGTACAGAATGAAATACATATAAACTTTCTGAGTCTTTTACTATGGATATAAACCTACCGTCATTTGAATAGAGAGAGAGAATATAAACAGTCTAGTGGTCACCGATAACCTCTTCTAAGAGGTGAACTGAGGGAAAGAAGAGGCAGGGATCTGAAGAGGTAATGATAATTTCATCATTGTCCCTCCCAGTTCTGCTGATTGCAGGAGTAATGTCAGTAGCATGACTCTAATAGATTGTTATAATTCATGCATCACCTTTGTTTGCATATGCATTCCTCCCCTAGAAAAACCAAACCAAACCAAAAAACCTCATATGCGCTATAATTACATGACCACTTCTTTGCAGGAGAAAGGCAAAGTTCAGTGTAAAGCCAGTTCCACCAAACTTGAGGAAGTTTAGGAATGGATAAGAACCAGAGTGACATAGCACAATCCCATCATACTGAAATATTGCATCTTGGCCACTAAATACAACTGAAATTAAAGCTATAAATTAAGCTTATTACCTGTTCAGAGTCCAGTTTGGTCAACCATATGCAGTTGAGTAATTGTAATGGACTTACTTGGGCCATTTATGTGCACCGTGACGACATGTGGAAATAACAGTGGCAAAACCAGATCCATTAAATAAAGGTAAACCTTACCTTAACACCAAAAGATAACAATTCAACCATATATAATTCCCCTTCTACAAATCATGCTCCTTTCTCCCTTGCTGTACTGCTTTGTCTCCATAAAAGAAAATCTGCCAGGCTTGACATTTCTGTCACACTCTGCATATATGGCAGCTACGTAGTGGATGTCCTGGAGGCCAGAACACCAAGACTACTCCCACTTCAGCATGTTTACCATGAGATCTAGATTTTTTTTGCATTATGATACTGGAATAAGGGGAAAGGAAATGCATGATGTAGTTGCCCGTAGTATAAGTGCATTGGATTCTAATAACCAGGAATCGTTTCCAGGCCCCCAAACACCAATTCCACATTGTCAAAGAAAAGAGCATTTCCTCTTGTTATTCTGAATTGTCTCTGGCATGTTCAAGGAGGAATATTTTTACATAATTCCTTTCTTTGTTGTGAGTCAGCAGAAAGACCTACATCCACTTGACACAGAGGGAAGAATGTTGCCTCTGTGTGTCTATGATGATTCAGATAAAACCAGCAGTTTTAGCAAACATCTTCCTCCCACTCGTGTAGAAGTTAAGAACACTGGAATTAGGAGAGGGAAGGCTGAATGGTATTTCTTCATGGGAACTGCAGTTTTCTAATTATTCATGCTAGCTTGCAGGAGGCGATAGAGAATTTCACAATGAAAAACACAGGATCATTGAAGAAATCTTTGCTTCAAAAGACTATTTTGATTAATTTCTTTCTGTTAGAATGTAAATTATAGCATTTTACCTTTCTTGTCAGATTTGGTGACATGGGAAAAAAGTACAACTTAGAAGCTATTCTGTAGCATACAGGAATAATGAAGCTTTGTGGCGGGGTATCTGAGACAGGCATGTGACTAAACCTGGAGTTCTTGAATCCACCTCCAGTATTATTACTTATGAGTTATAAATAAAAGCTTCTGACACATTTCACAGACAAGCAATTCTGGGAATAAAAGCTTAACTATGACAGTATGAACATTCAGTAGTTCCTGAAATGCTGCTTTAAATATTAGAAATCAAGTTTTGTCATGCAAGTATGAGTGAAGTCAGATGGAATTTGTAGGACATGAGAGGAAACAGGATGAAACGTCCAGCATTTGCATTGAGATACTTTCAGAAGGACTCCATGGGATGGGGGGCGGATGGCGGTGGGGGCATACAGAGACCTGATGGATTAACTCTTAATTTCTATGAATCTGCTACAGGGTAAATTTGGAGCAACATTACATGGAGAGACCTATAATGCTTATTTAGGATCTAGAGTTAATCCAGGGTCACCACAGCTAAATGCCATTCCAGGATCATGACTGAAGCATTGTTTGAGGTCATGTATGAAGTGAGACCAGTTGGTATCTAATGTAGCATTGCTATTATATGAGCACTGGAGAAACTGCCCAGGGCTGAAGAGCTGTGGAGAAAGTCCAGACACTGTGCTCCAAACTCTTCAGCCCTGGGCTGACATTGATGAGGTTGGACCTGTGAACTGAGCGGGATTCTTGATATTTACAAAACTTTCCCAGTGGCTGCTAGTATCTGAACAACTTCCAACACTGCTGCTGTCACCTTCAGTAAGCATAGAAATTGTTCTGCTTGTAAAAACAAAACAAAACAAAACAAAAAACACACAAAAAACCCCCAACAAAACAAAACCAACCAAACAAAAAAAACCCCATTCAAATGAAATTAATTGCTGTGGGTGGCTGGAACTGAAAGTGAGGGTGAACTTTCAACACCGGCTGTTTTCTGGCTGGGAACTACTTTTATTCCCAGTGGGAATAGTTTCAGTGAAGAAAAAAAAAGAAAAGGCTAGATAGGCAAAGCAAAAGGCCTATCTAGGGCCCTGTTCCACTGGATCTGTTTGACGGGCAATACTTTACAGATGACAGCAGCAGCTCAGTTTTCTTGGCATCTTTATTTCTTTTAGGAAGGACCATACAACTTGGTAACACACAGTTTTACAGGCATGGAAGGTAGGCAGAGGAGATACAATGCTAAATCAGTCTGAAAAATGAATTTGTCTTTCCTCAAAGACAAAAATCCAAAAGCTTGTGTTTTGGTGCTGTTTTTTCTTTTTTTACTTTCAACATTTCATTAGTGCCAAGTGGCAAACAGGATTTAAAAGAACTGACTCAAGTTGTTTGCACAGGTGCAAATCCTCTGCTGTCCTTTAAACTTTCCAAAATTTAACAAATGCAGGAGCTCCATGCAAACAGAAGTATAGAAAGAAATTCTGCATCCAGAGTGTCCCACAACAGTTACAAACAACAGAACTTTTGCAGTCACAGATTTATTTTTTTTCATATTCATAAATTCGAATTGAGAACTGAGCAGCAATTCACTTCAGCATTAATATGACCTCAGCCTGTAGTTCTGTTTCTTTTTCGGTTCTTTTTTTTTTTTTTTTTTCCATCTAATCCGGTTTAGTACTCCCTGGGATAGAGAATTATGAGGCATAATATAAAAGGCTATCGTGACAGCTTGGATTTGTGAGTATTGCATAAATGTTAATGATAATTAACAGGACTTTGGTTTTACCTTTAGTATCCAAATGCCATTAAGGAAGGTGTGGCAATCATTTCCCCTTTTTGCTGTGGTGTACTATTACTGATTTCATTTTGTCTTTTTACCAAGGAATCACGATACTCTTTTGATATTTTAGAAATGTGTGCTGTAAAAATACATCAACAAAAAGTAGTCTCTGATGAAGACATATTTTTTTTTACGTGTCATCTGGTTTCTGTTTATTACTGATAATAGTCGCCATATGAAGTAGTTACCACCAAGTAGAATTTTAATATTTTAGTTATGTTCCTTGATATTAGAATCAGACAGAGATAAAAATAGTTATTCTTTTTCTTAGAGGCTTTTGTTGATTTGATATTTGTGTTTGTTACGATTTAAGAAATAGCCAGAAAACATTTAGAATATTCTATTAACGGGGACAGACCACTTGCACTGTTTTGGGGAAGAAGAGTTGGTGATCTCCAGACCCTGCAAATCCAGGTTTCCAGCAGCCTGCTATGTGGGCTGCCAACAAGCTGGACGAGGTGGCTAGGAAGAACCCAAGTTTTAAAACCTGCCTGGCAATAAGGCTCATATTGGAGCCTGCCTATGGTCTGTCAGACAGTCCTTGAAATTAAACCACGTCTGTGAATCATTCTAAATTGGCCAAATCATCAAATTCCAGTGAAACATTGTTTGGTAAGAATTTTTCCAACCTGCTCTAATTAAAAGGAAACTAAATCACCACAGCCACTGTTGTGCCTGTTCAAGTTCCCAACTGTAGCTCTTTGCAGTGTGCCAGGTTGAAATGGTATGTAGATATGTGTGCAGGTCCACAATATATTCCTGAATCCAGGAAGTCACTATTTTCTGGCAATAAAAAAAAAAAAAAAGCGCCAATGTCCATAGCCAGCCTGTTTATAGTTCTATCACCTCATGATTTTTTTCTAAGGAAGGTGGGTTTTTTTAATAAAAGAAGTATTTCTCTCTACACAGTTTATTTCTAAGAGATATTGTGTCCTGATGAAGAGTTTTAAAAAGGTCACACAAACTGTACTTTTCAGGCTACCTAAAAAAGGTTGCTATTTAATATGCTTTAAACTTAATATTCCCTGGAAGATTAACTGCCTTATAAGTGACAATTTGACAGATTATTTTAGCTATCAAGGCTTATATATATGTGCTGAATTTTAAAGTCTGCTAGTTATCTCTCAAAGTGAATTGAAATGAGTAATTTATTTTGCTGATATTTAGTCTGCTATGTCATTTCTGAAATACAGAGATCTTCATGTGGGAATTTAAAAGATACTGTAGAACCAGCAGTACTTAGAGCTCCACACACAGCCACTCCCTCTGGACTAAGATATCAAAGGAAACTCCCAAAATATAAAGATATATTTTAAAAAGAAGTGCATGCTGAATTCTTCAGAAAATCTGCTTGTATGTGTCAAAAGACTGATAAGTGCCAGGCAATTTGTAAACCACCTTCATCAGATACGTAACTGGAAATGGAGTTTCTCTGAGAAGTTTGTTCACTGCAGCACTGATGTTATCATTAGAAGATCCAGAACAGAAATGTCATCTTGATTAACTGACTATATTTCCTACTCAGGAACTGATCTGTTTCTTTATATATTTACTTTTTTGACTCTTGTGTTATAGGTCTGGCCAGGTGAAGGATCCCCGTGTAAGAGAGTCTCTGTGCAGTGTGTGTCTTTCTGCACAGAGAGCAGGGACTGTGTTAACACCTACAGCTTCAGCTAATCTACACCTGTTCGTGCTGTGAGTCCTTTCACTTGTGGAGAGTCTTGCAAAGGTGTCTTGTGGGAGAGTCTGATCTTTGCAGGTATGACAACATGAATTGTCTGACATAATCTTGGAGAGCCTGCTCCTGCTCCAGATCTAGAATAACCAGATAGGAAGAAGAAACTCAGCAAAAGGAGGATCGTCATTGAAATGACATTGGTTTCCACAAGTAGTGACTTGCAGTCTTTCAGGCTCCAGGAAAATGAGACCCCTGAGTGGGCTTAGGGGCTTACTTTGCTGCTAGGGACCTCTGTACAAGAGCTCAGATGTAGTTTTACAAAGCTCTGTTACGCATGCTTGTTGTGGTTTAACCCCAGCTGGTTATTAAATACCAAGAAGCTGCTTGCTCACTCCCTCATCACCCAGAGGGATGGGGAGGAGAGTTGGAAAGGAATGTAAAACTCAAGGGTTGAGATAAGAACAATTTAATAACTGAAATGGAGTAAAAATGAAAGAACAATAACAATGATGACAATAACAGTTATAATGAAAAGGTAAAGGGAAAGAAGAAAAACCAGAGGAAAGAAAGAAAGGAACAAGTGTTGCACAATGCAACTTCTCACCGCCCACTGACGGATGCCCAGCCAGCCCCCGAGCAACGATCCACCCGCCCTGGCCCGTCCCCAGGTATATTATACCAGGCATGACATCCCATGGTATAGAACACCCCTTTGGCCAGTTCGGGTCAGCTGACCTGGCTGTGTCCCCTCCCAATTCCTTGTGCCCCTCCAGCCTTTCCACTAGCAAGGCCTGAGGAACTGAAAAGTCTCATGTCAAAGCCAAAACACAGCACCGCACTAGCTCCTAGGGAGATAACTAAGTCCATCCCAGCTGAAAGCCAGACAATGCTTAGTGGCATGCTATTTAGAGGAAAATGGGACTTGTTCTTTTTTGTTTATTTTACTTTGGCTTCTCCATACTTGACTCCTGTTCATGGGGCACAGTCAAGTTCTTTTGAGAGCCCCTTGCCTCCCATAATGTCCTGGAGATTATCCTGTGCCTGATGTAATAACAGCTAGCTGAATGACAGCAACTACCAGTTCCAGATTATGCATCTGTCTGCTTAGCAATGGCTAAGGAGCGTACAGCTGGTGTGCATGGGAAGGGCTGGCCTGTGTCCTAATTATTCTGTGAGAGAAAGAACCAGCCATTGGGATTTGCCCAAACCTCACTTTATCCATGATGAGCTGTAATACTAACCATTTTTGAGTGAGTCACTAGCAAAACCAGCTGGGAAACAGGCATTTCAGAGGTGAAGCTGGATGGGCTGGATAGTCTGTGATATTCCGGGGAGTAATTTGTAAATTTTACTACATGGAGCTGCATGGATGTATTTTGCCAGTATTGGTGGTCATCATAAGCTAGCCAGAAGTTTCTTCTCCATTCCTGAACATGATGGATCATCCCTTCAGTATACATCTGAACAAAAGCAAGACCAGAGTGTTAGTGGGTGTTGTGACTCTGTGTAGCTTTGGTATATCTTCCTGACTGTGTTAAAGTACCTAGTGTCTACAGCTAACATGGGAGCTGTGAAAATATCTGACAGATATCTCATAGCCAAAGTACTTACAATGGGAAGGCTCGATCCTATGATTAGGTGGCCCAGCCAAAAACGGTGATGGGAGATGGATAACAGTGCTGACGCCCAACTGAGTCTTTACCAACAGACCCTTTGAGACCCAAAATATCTCAGATCAAGATTCTGTCACGATAACAATATGAGTGAAGTAAGAAACTCCCAGAAATTCTCCACATCATAACAGCCCTGTTGTTTTGTGTGAGCTAAAGACTAATGATGAACGATTGCTTGCCAATGTGATACAAATATCCACTGAATAACTGTGACTATTTTGCATGCTGGTTTTGCTGGTAACTATTATTTTTGAAGGCTCAGAAAATATGTAACCCAAATAAAAAGAAGTCATAGCACTTTGGAAGGTCTGATAGAGATGACCCGTTTCCAACACAATTTGTTTTTGTGCAAAACTCCGATCCAGATGAATCCATCTGGATTTTGTTCATATGTAGCAACAGTCATGTGAGCTGACTGTATTTTGGGTAGTACTTTGTATTACAAAAATAATACTTTGCCATTTGCTGTGTGCTGGGGTCACTGAGGTCCTGCCTGCCAGGTAAATTGCATTTGGTTAGGATCATTATGATCTGTAATGGCTTCATTTAGTGTCAGTTTTGCATGCCTTTACTAGCATTTGATATGCAGAGTTGAAGGCATCTAGGGATGCTTTCCTAAAAAAGAACACTAGAGCACAGGTTTCATTTCTTTAAGTAACTAATACATGACAACGTTGAGTAAACAAGCCAGTGAGCCAACACGAAAAGGAGAGGAGGTTACATGCTAGTCCTTACTCTGTGTCATGCTGGTAGAGAGTCCTGCCTTAGCCTAGAGATGAACTTTTCACATTAGGAAGAAAGGAATTGTTAGCAATCATCCAAGGTGCACTGGTTGTCTGTCTCCTGTATTTCAGGTTTAGTTTGGCCAGGCTCAGAAACCTTTTTTTTTTTTTTTTTGAGAAAAAGAATCAGGCACTCTCAGCAAGAATTCTGAGGTAAGTGCCGTCTGAAGCTTTGTTAAACCCACTGCTTCAATGAGATGTTAGAAGGAAAACATTTTTTTTTTTTTTTTATGGTTTATTTTGGCTTTTCCTTGTTTGGATCCTATACAGGGCTCTACAGAGGAGAGTGCATGGTGGACAGTGTGCCAGCTTTGCAGCCTGTACCATCCTTCAGTCTCAGAGACTTCGATTAGAAAAGGTATAAATGTATTCTCCGCTGATTGCTTGGCAAATGGTGGGGAAGCAGGTAGGACAGGAAGAGAGATTTTTGTGTAAGCAGAGAATTCATCCATAGCTGGTCTCACATGAATTCTTTTAGGACAAGACAAGAATTGTGGTGCTTCTGATGACTTGAGCCTGTAGTACAGCTAGGAAATGGGCATTATGCTGGCATTTTTGCAGCTTTTTCTTCCCCTGGAAAGGGAAGGTGGGTCCATGACACTTTGTAAGACCTGTTGATGAACTTTCCTTTTTTACTGAGCTTCTTCTTAAAGGGGCTTTCAATTTTCTTACTTCGTTTTATAGATTTTACAGATTTTATAGATTATATATAGATTTTATAGATTTTAAAAATGTATTGGGTATGTGGTATGTTTGTAATATTAAAATAGCTGCTGTGTATGGGCATAGAATCAAGGGAGAATCTTACTATAGTAGTCACTTGCCAGTGTGTATAGCAGATAATGTTTGAATTCCGTGCTGTGAAACTGCCCTTACTTTCTTGCTGTGTGCCTTAGAACCCACTCTTGGACATGACCTATTACTTCTGGTTCAAATAAATATAAAAAATAGCAGCTGTCTTAAGCACTGAAAGAGATTCTCATTATTCTATGAATGGCTTACTTTATGTAAATGTCTGTAAGCAGATTTGTTTTGTTTATTTTGTGGATTAAACCTCAGTCTTAATCTGGTGTTCATTTTGGCTTTGAGGAGTCATCCATGGCAGTCTACTGAAGGCATAGACAAGAAATGAAAAGGCAGTTTTTGTAGTCATTCCAACAGTACAGGAAGAGAACACTTAAAACTAGCCACATGTGGTACTCATGCACAGAAACTAAGGCTGTGCACTTGGCAGTGTAGAAATGAGTAGAAAGAGAAATCGGGCTGAAAAGATGATAACTAAGATAATAATTATGAAATGCAAGCTCTATGGGCAAACTTGTGCTAGGAAAGCTGTAATATAATCAGTTGCATATTGTGAGACAAAGTCTTTTTATTGTCCCAAAATCGCATGTAAAGCTGAGGAGTAATGAACTTGAATAACTGGCCCCAGATCACACCAAATGAATTTGAGTGTTAACTTAGTTTTTTCTGAAAGCCAGTCAAGGGCCTTAGGAACAAGACCATCCTTCCACTCAAACAGAATTTAATAGAGATATTGTAATAGCCAAAATAGACAACTCTCAAAAGATTTACAGTTATACCGTTTCAAGTTTCAATAAATCTCAACTGATCTTTAAGATTTGCAGCTAATCTGCCAAAAGTCCTCAGCTGCTACAAAAGCTTTCCTCACAGAAATGTCAGTGTGGCTTTCCCAAGTCCCAGACTCAGACTGAATTTCTCAGGAACTTTAAACAAGTGCTTCACTTTTCAACCTTCATACTCCTCCTTGCCAGTGCCAGTTATAGTGACTGTTACTTTGTACTGCACAGTGAAGTGCAGTAATTTCTTCATTATTGTCAACTAAGTAAGATAATAAGAAGTCCTTATTTCCTGTAATCTGTCATGCAAATGGACAAACACAACTGTAATGCATAACTGAAAATGTTCTTGGATGTACAACTCTGGAATTAATTTTTTCCATAGACATTAAAATCCCAGTGCAGCACTTATGATGTCTCCTGTATGGCCAAGCTCAGAGTCATCATTGCTCCAGAATCACTGCTGACAGGCAGAATAAAGGATTGCAGTCAGCCTCAAAAGTATATCTTTCCAGCTTTCTTGCTGCTGGTTTTATTTTGTTAGCAATCCAGTTCTAAATTGCAGTTTTACCTTTCATTGCTCCGTGTGTTCAAACTGGACTAAAGATGTAGCTGCTTGTCTGGCTGGCTCTAGTGAGGTAGCCATTCCACAGTAAAATTCATTTTTTACAGATAAAATAGTGGACTCTGAATTGACTGAAACTGTTCAGGAGTGAGACCTTGATGCTGTGATAGAGACCAAAACATCAGCTCAGTGCTTAGTAGTAGTTTAGCAAGCAAACAAAATGTTAGGCTTATTTTAGAATGGAAAAAAGTAAAAAATGGAAAACACCATTATACACAGCCATTCAGAATCACAGAATGGTCAGGGTGGAAAGGGACCTCTGGAGATCATCTAGTCCAGCCACTTGCTAAAGTTGGTTCTGTTAGAGCAGGTTGCACAGAATTGCATCCAGATGGCTTTTGAATGTCTCCAGAGAAGGAGACTCCACAGCCTCTCTGGGCAGCCTGTTCCAGTGCTGTCACCCTCAAAGATGTTTTTCCTCATATTCAGATGGAGCTTTCTGTGCTTCAGTTTGTGCCTGTTGCTCCTTGTCCTATTGCTGGTGCTACTGAAAAGAGCCTGGCCCCGTCCTCTTGACACTCGCCCTTAAGGTGTTTGTAGCCATTGATGAGATCCCCTCTCTCAGCCTTCGCTTCTGCAGGCTAAACAGGCCCAGTGCTCTCAGCCTTTACTCACCAGGGAGATGCTCCGGTTCCCCCATCAACTTCACAAACACTGAGCCTCTAACTTCTGTAAGATATTTTTTTTTTCCCCTATAGAATCTGGGAAAAATGCTTTATTTCTTGGGCTATACAGTAATGTGATCTGCAGTGTGCGTGAAGTGATCATACAACCCTCTCATTACAAACTTTCCAGAGTCTGAAGAGTCAGTTAGGAATGTATACTTTCATGTCTTGTCTTCACAAATGCGTAGTAAAACTCCAAACAAAGCTGGTGCTCTGAGAGAGCAAGCTGTGAGGAGGAGTGAATTCTGCAGTGCATTTCGTAGTCTCAGAAACGTAACTGTGTGAAGTCCTGAAATTTTCACTTGCTTTGCACACATTTTGAAAGGCTCTATGAATGTTCAGAGCATGCTTTTGTGTATGAAAATATGAAAAGTAAAGTATTATTAGAAAACCTATTTTCATCTAGTTGCGAACTGAATATTCTTCCTGGCAATGAAATCAAAATCTAAAATTATCATTTGGAGAGAGGGAGAAATGGGTTCCATATGAGGATAATTATGTGGTCGTCTTCTCTTGAAGTAATACAGAAATCACTACCCTGATGAAAGAGTCAGGAATAACTTGTTTGTCTAGCATTTATTTGGACATTTATTTGGGCATCACAACACTAGAACAGGTCGGAAGGCATCTGACCCAGATATTTTCTGTCTTGATTATTGGTTACAAATGTGAACGGTAACTTTTAGCTACGACAAACTTACTGTAAATCCTACTAACCTGTTTTTTTGAGGCATCACTTCTTATGGTGAAAGGATTGTTCTGTCTCTTCTCAACTAAGTCCTTGGTTTCCTTAGTGAAATATCCAGTAAAGGTGCCAATTGTGGCAGAGGTTTTAGTGGTGTGGATTCTTGTCCATGAGATCACCAGCTCACTGACCATCCACGACTTGGTAATGACCACTTGGTAAGTGACCTACACTGGATTTGAACTGGTGACCTTAATGTGGAAGACTCTGAATGCCACTTCTAATCTCTGGAGGATTTAATTTCTGTTTTTGATTCTAAAATAAACCCTGTTCAACCTCAGACTTCCTCAGGTAGTGTTGTGACAATAATCCTTTCTCTATTACCTTGAACTGCTTTGTATCTTTCACAGTGCTAAGTTGATGTTCATTATTTCATTCAGAAATAATCTCAATATATGTTTAATTCATAGACTATTAGAAAACTTTTTTCAGCTAGTGTTTATGGGAACAAGAAAGAATTTTAACAGCTGTATTCAGTACCCTTGAAAAAACATCACATGCTGTAGCATGGGAACAGTCCTAAGTTCCTTACTCCAGCAAAAGCCTAAGTCAACAAGGTTTGTGCCTGAGGAACTACCACAGGACTGGCCCAAGTATTTTGATGTTTCTGGTTACAGAAGTACACAAAAAGGAGAAAGAGACAAAAATCTTTGCAAATTTCAGTATATTTAGCTGGAGCTTGTTTATGTAGAATTTTTTTTAAAAAAAATAACTACTCTGTAAGATTAAGTTTTGTAACACTAATTGAGCCCTAGCGTTTATCAGCTACACTGATTTTAAGCCCACAATGGTCCAGTTACTTGGAAACACATTTTAAATGATGGTGTTGGGTTTGAGTTTTTTTTCAAGTAGTATTTATGTACTGATTGCAATTATCAAGCCTTCACTGAAATTCCCTAATTTCATCATCAAAGTAAAAAATGAAGGTGAAAACCAAATCTATTGCATTCAGTATTCATGAACTTTCTGAAACTGACATTATTACTCAAGACATGAGCTTTTATAGTTATTTGCCCCTTATTTTTCATGGTAAAATATTCAAACTTCTATCTTGGACTTTTTAAAGCCTTTTTTTGAGGGAAAAGAGGGAGTATGGGTGTGATTTAGGTGCAAAGTTTAAATTAATATTAGCAAAATATGAGTAACTGGATCCTATGCATCTGGGTTGATAGGTATTCTTGACAGTATTTTTGCTTCTATGCATTAACAGTTCCTGGCTTGGGGGGAAATTTTCACAATTAAATCCTCCTTTAATGGTGCATGACTTATATGTCCAGGTATGAAATTTAAAAAGATAAGTGAATAGCCCTTCCCTGAAACATAGAACTTAATCAGAGTAAATGCAATAAATCAGTGCTGCTTCTTCAAGTAATGATAAAGAATAACTCAATATAAAATACAGTAAAACAAAACACACAAAAGAAGGCAGTGAGTTCCTCTTAAATGTCTGCTAATTTGTTAAATACATTAAGGAGCTAGACATACAGTTCTTCTGTAAAAAACATAACATTGATACTGTGACTTCCCAAAGATTCCAATACTATCATATTTTGTTACTGAAATTTCTCCATCTCTTTGATCAAAATGGCCAGGCTTCAGCATCTGGTCAAATACTTAACATATTTTGTACAGCATAGCCAAGAAAATACATTTTTAATTACAGATCCACAAAGCCTTTGTGGTTAAGTAGGAAAAAGGATCAAAAGTTTCATCTGAAATCAAGCTGGCTGACTGATGAAGTGAAGTAAGATAGGAAATGAACAAACATACATATTATATTGTATATTTTATATACTACACAAAACTGAGATCAGTTTTGGAAGACTGTTGCCCCTGACTTGCAAGACTGAGTAAATCTGGCAATGGCATGGACATATGCTTAGTTTTGTTTTCCAATGTAAAGTCTAGGCATCTTTCCTACAAACCAAAATGTCTCTTATGAGGTCTGGGTTATGCTTTCAAAAACATTTTCATATCATACATATGCTATATAACCTTAATCCAAGAGTTCTATACTCCACATAGGGAAGCAGATTGAAATTCTTGTTTTAAGACATTTTCACTGAAAAGGACTGCCCTTTTAAATTTTTTTCCCCAGTAAAATGTTAAATTTTTTTAAGGAAAATTTTGTTTTTCTTAATTTAATTACCTGAACAGATAATGGCCCTTCTTTTCAAAACAAATCTTTGCTTTTCTCTGGAAAAGAGAACTTTTATGACAAATTCAAAAACTATGGAACTTTTATGATAAATTAAAAAAATACCTTTGACCTTTCTTTCCAAGTTTCTCATTAAAATGCTCACTATTTTATGACCTACTCCGATGTGGTAAATTCTGTTTAATTTAGCTTGGAGCCAGTTATTTTCTAAACCAACAGAGAAACTCCACGTGTAGATTCACTGGCTACAAGAAATATCACTTTCATTCATGAGATTGTTGGGTTTGCTTCTCATGGATGCTGAAAATTTTGAAAAAACACTTGATTTTTGCTTACAGTTTACTCAGTATTTTCCTCTCAGTTTCTTATTATAAAATGTAAGTTTTGGTAACTGAAATGTAGGAAAGACCCTTGAATTGCTGTCCTCTGAGGGATTAAATGTTTCTAGTGTCTTATTTCTAGATGTAAATATGATTCATTCTGTGTTAAAGTTTCTAAATTTTAGTTCAGCCGTCTGACACCCAGCTGAGAGTGGTTTAAGGGCTTGCTAAAGAGCAAAGCTGGCAAGGTCTCTTTCCAGCTGATAGCTCAGATGGGTAGCAGGAATCAGCTGTAGCAGCAGCAGCTGTCAGGAGGCAATAGCACAGAAGGTGGCAGCATGGCAGGGAATGAACAGAAGGGAACAGATACTGAGAACTGGTCTGTTGTGTCACCCATGGAAGTGACAATGTAGCAGCCATGGGTAATATAAGCTTAAGTGTTAGAGTACCTTTCCTTTGAGTCAAGAGGAATAAACCTACACAAATGACTTGGGTCTAATTCATATACAGGGTTGTAAGCATCTTGTGCCACTCTACACGGCACAGAGATACCTGCCAGAGCCCTCTCCTGTGGGGAGAGGGTCCCTGCAAGAAGCAGACCCAAGGGCATCCTCTGCACACAAGCTGGACCAGTCTCAGCTTGGCTTGAAGGCTCAGCCAACAGTGACAACCTGGTTTTCAAGCTCACTTTTGCTTTCCCCATCAGGTCGAGCAAGCTGCTGGCCTGCTTGGTGATCTTGGGAAGGTTTTTCTCCTTCTCTGACTCGATTTTCCGTGGGGAAGGTGTAAAAAATTACAGATCTACTGAAAATATAATACATATAAAGTAGGTGTGATGCTGCTCTAAGCAGCTGTACAGAGTTTCTGCATTCCCTGATGCTTTTTAGAGAAGAAAAGGCTTCTGCTCTGAGTCAGAAACATATACACAGCTCATATATTTTTCACTTCATTTCTACAAAGACAGTATTATTCTATGGGATGACCATACATATAAAATTCCTCCAAGACTAGCTCTAAATTTTTGAAGTGCTTTTGGGTTTTCTTTTTGAATGAAAAGCATTACAACTTGTAAATGCAAAACAGTGATGCGCAGGTTGTTGTGTGTACTGGTAAGCCAAGGACATGTCAGCTGAAAGCAGCTAATAGCAGAGGGTTGTACCTGGACAGCCTTCTGTTGCAGGTTGTACTCATTTCCAGCTTTTCCCAGTTCTTCATAGCTGACTTGAGTGAGGCTGGATAGAAAGTGCATGGCCATGTTTAAGATGGCAATGTAACAAATATATGAATTATGAGGTTTTCTATGAAAAAGAATTTCTACTTAAAATATCGCAAGTCTAAAGTTGATCCTGCTAGTGTTTATGTATGATATTTCATATTATATATATGTATATGTTTATATTATAATGTCCTCAGTTACATTTATAGTTCAGCAAATCAAAAAACTAATTATCCTCTAGTGTTTTGATGAAAAATACTCTCAACTAATTCATCATGCTCCACCAAAGACAGGTGGATAGTAAGGAAAAACATTTATAGAGTTAGTTTTATGTTTTATAATAATATAAATGATATGCTGAGAAGAAGTGCTGTCTTACCATTTGCATTACAGAATGCTCAAAATCTAATTTCTTTTTGAGGACTGTCTGCTACATTAGTTTCTCTGAACTGGAAAATAAAACCAGATCTCAAAATAGAACCCCAGTTCTCAAAAGGTGGAAGAAAAACTGAAGTTAGGGTTTAGGTCTCACTTGCATTACAAGTTTGTGAGTAAGTCAGAAAATGGACAGTGTAATGGGTCGTTCTATAGGGAATCTGGTCTTCATTAGCTGCCATCAGCGACATGGAAATGACAATGTAAAACTGGAACAATTTGATTTCTATTGCACGTTTGAAATATTTATAAAGTAATGGTGTGGTGACTGGGTTGTTCTTGATGTCAGCTCTGTTGTACTGCCATATTTTTCCTGCATTTTGCATGTGATCTTTCACTTTAATTGGTGATGAGAATGACCCTTTTGGTGACGTTATTACAGGATTTGCTGGGACTTATCAGGCTCAGATTCTCCACTAGGACATTGTGGCTGGATAGGGGGAGGGAAGGGACCCTTTCCTTTGTATTCAGCTGGATAGTAGAAGAAATTTTCCAGAGACCTCTTTACAATCCCAAACAAACAATGGCAGAAATCCCTTTCATCTCTGTGAATAGTGACACTACTTTGGTGACTACAAGGCTAAATAAAATGCATTTTCTCCTATGACCTGATGACTTTTTTACCATTATATACTCACAAGATGCTACAGTAATCAGTATCTGCTGACAATTGTGTGCAACACAATTTTATATAACACTTTTCTAAATGGATTGTTTCTTTCACAGAGCATAAAACAAATTAATCGTACAAATTTGCTGTATGTCACAACTTCCAGGTTCCATCTGTTTATATACATATGCCTGTTTTGTTAAAGAGTTTTATACAAAAGCTTTTAATGTCCACACAGACTTTTAGGACATCTAATTACATTCTTAAAAAAAAAGGGGAGGAAGGGGACATTGAAAAGAAAACATTTGAAGTAGTGGAGGCTCCTTCTTCAGGCACTAGTGGTCTCCAAGTATTTTTGGCAAGATATTTGCTCTCTTTTAAGGTCCAGTGCTAATGCATAAAAGCTCAGAAGCTCAGGCATGGAACTTCTCCTCTCACAGTGTTGTATCATAATGATCTGCAGCGTTATTGATCCAGGGACCCTCTGACCATAGCTGCTGGGAAACATGCTCACCTAAGATCAACTTCTCACATGTTTGATTTTCCCTGACAGTTTTCCCTAAACCTTCATATTACATGAGTGATAATTTCAAACTTTATAAACCAGTTTATTTTCAGCGATTGCAGTTTGGGGAGTTTTTTGTTTTTAAACAAAGACTACTAACTAACTTCTTTTGTGAAAAACCCATACAGCTGTAGAGAACAGTAAGCCATGTTTGGGATTTTGCAGCCTTGATCCATCTTTTTACACATGAGGCAGAAGAATAGCATCAGGCAGAGAGACGTGTCCCTCAAAAGGCTCTATGATTTGAAATCTGATGCTTCCTGCAGGGAGCTTTGTCATCTCCCTGCCCACCCACCCTTTTCCCTCTTCTGCCCTCACATGGAGTCACTACCACATCCAGCAGTGTTTGGCTTAGCGGTCAGGTAGTGTTGGCATGCAGATTTGTGTGGGGCCTCATTGTGCGAAGGAACCTACCATCTGATTGTCATGCTACGAGAGCGCTGCTTTTTCTCCTCCCACCAGTGTTATCAAGGGTAGCTCAGTCCAAGTTGGGACACAATCACAGCTACAAGACCTGCTTTCCTTCAGGTATAAATGGGAGAGAAAAGGGCTGGAAGTGGTCCTCACGTAATCACTCACTAGGAGACTCAGAAGACAAAGTGACAAATGTGGCTTCTGTGTAATGACTTGCAGGACAAGCCTCCACAGAGGCCCATTTGAAGATGGCATGACTTAGAACAACCCTATTATTGCTGCAAGCTGTGTTCCATGGCTGAGATCCAAGCTGAGAGTCAGCAAAAGTAGATGAAAGCAACCAGCACTGTTTCCTCTATGTCTCTTGTACTAATGAACTCTATTATCTTAATGAAATTGTTCCTCACCTACAGCTTGTGAATGCAATTATAACTTGGTCCTCTTAGCTCTTGCATATTCTTTAGTATACTGTTCCCAGGCCAATTCAAAACCACCACAGCATAAAAAGATTGTTCTCAACAGTGCTTTTATGCTGTTGATTTGAAATACTTTGAAAACCATTAGATTGTTCCAGGCTTACCGGGACATTTCCATAAAAATAAGCTGTATGCCAAAGAATCTGAGATTCATATATTACAGGATATGGTCTCCTCACACCCTCCGCCTACTCATTTGGAAGTGTCTCATGGTTTTCCTGCATCATTTGACACATCTGTAGTCATTTAATTGTTCTAGCCTTTCAGACTGTATTGTGAAACAATTGCTTACAGGACTCATTAAAAGAAAATATAACAAAAAATTCCCATGCGTTGTACCTCCTCCACAGTAACATAAGCCTTGGAAACTTGCAGTGTATCCAAAATTTTTATTTTTTTTCTTTTTTTTAAAAAGCAGAACATTTTGACTTGTGTTAAAGTAGGCAGCCAGTGTGCAGCATGAGTATTTGGACAATATCTCTATATGTCTAAACAAGTAATGATTGGAATGGGAGTGTGTTATGTATTGCATGGGATTTTTTTTAATTGTTATTTGTTTATTCCAGTTTTGGCCCTGACTCAGAAAGGTACTTAACCACTTTTTTATGTCAACCCTCAACTAGAAAAGCCTTTTCTTAAGTTCTGTTGAAATGAGTGGAAAGTAAACATATGCTCAGAGGTAAGCATTAGCTTGAAACCTTTTGCTGACTGGGATATTCTCTTACACCAGTCTTTGGAAGTTGACCTGGCAAGAGATGTTATTGGATTGCATCTGTTTATCTCAATTAGTATTGTGTCATACAGAACAAAACACATTGCCAAATGCTTGAAATTCCACTGTTTCCTATTCCACTCCTTAGCAGAGAGAACTCCCTGTATCTCCGGCTGAGATACCAAACATCTGGCAGATCTCTAAATTCCAATCTGACTCAAGGTCATAGAACAAGACACTTGATATTGATGCTGAACTAGGGTTCTGTAATGTAATGGATGTATCTAGTTGCAAATGTTTAGAATTGGTTGCAAAAAAGATGTTTAACAGCTTCTGTTGAAACATGCATTATTGTAGACACAGATGCGGCTTGTAGGCTGATGAAGCCTATCTGGAGAGTGTCACAAGGAATATATAAAATTGCTGCTTAAGTTTTGAGAGAAGGATCACATCTGAATCAGTCCAGAACTAAATTATCCACTGACAAATCTTGGTCCTAAGAATCTTTTGGATGGAATTTGGTAGAGAGGCTGTGACAGGCAGATCAGCTGCCTTAATGTGAAAATGGCTGAGCAATAGAAAAATAGAAATTAAACATTCTTTGCTTTCTGCCTTCTTTTTAGGGAGCTTGTTTAACATACCTATTTTCTCTGAAGTAATTTTATTTATCCCTGAGATAAAGTTTTGGAAATGTTAATGTTTTGGAAAGACTAGAAAAGTTTTATCACATCCATAAATTTATTTTACGTTGACTTTATAAAAGGATGCATAACAGCAGAATCTATTGTATGGTACCTGAAGCAGAGCTAGACGTATGGTTTTCTTTGCTTAATAAGTAGGCCCAAGTGATGAACAAGCTTCTGCAGCAATGGATTTTACCACATTTAAAACAGATGTAAAATGTGTTTGCTGCTTCTTAGAGTACCAGGTGAGCCCCTCTTTATTCCAGTCTGACTGTATTTTTATGCCGCATTCGCCATTGCATTTGACTGCCTGGAGACTTAAATCTCCTCCAGTTCAGCTTTTCAGGCACACAGGGGTAGAAGTGATGAGCAGAGGTGTGCTTTTTTTTAAAGCTCAGGCTCTCAGGCTTCAAGATCACTTGGAGAGGTCTAGGAAGCTCTGCCTCGAGAGCCAGGGATCTTAATTGCTGGCCCAGGTGCTCAGGACTAGCAGGGGGACTAACAGCCTTCCCCTCAAAGCAGAACAGTCAGGTGAGGTATGTCCTGGGTCAGATGCCAGGAGATCCCATGAGACCCGAGATGTGTCTTTCTGTTTTTTCCTTCTCCATCCCTAATTACATTCTTATTATTTCTACTGTGATTTCTTCTGCTTCTGACCTCAGGACCACATGGTGGATTTGGCAAACACCTCATCAGCTTTAAGTGAGATGTAGTAGGCTCCACAAGTGATCATTTCCAAGGTAACTTAATTCCATCAGAAAATTGCTGACTTTCTCTGCGCCCAACCCTTGCCCTAATGAGTGGGAAACACAATAACCCATAGCAGTTTTGTTGGGACACCCGATTGCCAAAGATGTTTAACAAGTCTGCATTACATGGGGAGAAAAAAGGAAAATTCTAATTTAGCAAACACGGGAATAAGGTTTGTGATGAGCGTGCACACTTGAAGGCAAGCAGAAACAGTACGGTGGCTTTGCAAATCCCTTCCCAAAGGTTTGCGGTGTTTAATAACACAGGTGCCTCTCTTTGCACCTACTGTTACACTCTATGACTTAGAAACTGTACCTCAGTATTTCACTATTTTCATCACAAGGTCTAATTCGGAGTTGAGACTACACAGGGGAATAGCACGTACAGCACAGATTTTATCGTACTTTCCGTCTCAGCTGGCTTTCCAGCAGAAAGGTGATGTAAGCACTCTGAGGAGCAGTTGGGTTATATTCAGAAAGCAGATTTTTCTCCAGGTTTTTTCTCATATCGATTTGGTTTTATTGGTATATTAGCATAGAGACAGCATTAATCAGGCTGTGTGTTACTTCAAACAGATCATGAACTTTTGCCAATTATAATAGATTTAAGGATACATATGTGCATACAAGCATATGTGTATATATATGCTAACTTGCAGCCAACACAGAAAAGTGTGTGTGTGTGTTTTTAACCTAACAAAACAGTTTGAAAAGAATATAACACCTAGTGGAGGGCTACATATTTGTTAAATAATAGTTTTTCAGATTAAACACGGTTTCATGTTCTCTTCCAGTAGTAATAGAATTGAGCGTATCTAAAACACTAAGGGTTATCTAAATCTTTGGGCTGGATTGGGCATCATTTGTAAAGAGAATCCCAGATGTAACTGTAAGTCATTTTGCTGGGGCTTAACACACAATGTGTTTCTATGCAGCAAATTTAACAGAAGATAACGCAGTTTGCATCGTCTCTTGTTTCCTCTGAGCCAGTTTTTCCAGCTAATGGAATGAGAATGTCATTGGCTTCATCTTATTCCACCCTCATTCCATCAGGCCCAAACTCTGAGTTGGATAATTCCCAATAGGGTCAGGACACATATGGTCAAAACGTATCACACAAGTAATGCTTCTGAATAAGCACATGCATTTGTGAAATATATTTTTACTCCTAAATTTCTTTGTGAGATCAATTCATTGCTCAACTTAGGTTTCTTTATGAATAAATATATATGCATAGGTTTGCATATATATACATGTATATGTGCATATATGTATATATATAAGCAAACCCATTTTCTCTGTCCTACTAGACCTCCAGAAGGTGGTGCTTCCAGCTCTGTGTATGTGAGCTGCAAAGAGACATTTACTTTTGTATATGCAGTGACAGGAAGTGGGACGACGCAGCTCACATCTGTTAGCCATTAAACAGTGAAATAAGAACAACAACAATAATAAAATATTATTTTAGCCAGGCTGACAAGAACAGAAATCAGATGTAGAAAGCTGAAGGTGAGTCAAAAGAAGGCCCCCATCCAGCTGATTTCTTCAAAGGCAAAATACTATGTACTTTTTCCTGGTTTTCAGTTCTGCAAATACCGCCTTCTTGGATCATCATAACATGCCATCAGAATGAATGGGTTTGAGGATTTCCTGTAGAAAACTATAGCAGCATTCATTCCTGCAGCAGTGTTCTGAGAGGAAAAAGCATGGGCCTCAGAAAGTTTTGGATTCCGAAAAGCAGCACTTCTCTTATACTTCTCCCCACTCACCTTCTACACTTTGGTCTGCTGATTTTTTTCCCAGGAAACTGCTGCATGATTGTAAAATGAATCCATTTGAAATGTGTGCCCTTTTTTAATAGCTACTAGCTGAGTGATTATCAAGGGTTGTGGGTCTGGTTTTTTTTTTTAATAGCTGTTATGTGGTGTACTGTATCACTAGAGAGAACAAGAGGACTGCCTTTCACTAAAGTCTGATCAAGTCAATGAGAGTAAGAGGTTTCAGAAGATCATGCCTCAGGACATTGCCTTGAGTGATAAAACAATCTATTATTGGATTTAACCAGAGAGATTGCTCTTTTGCTGATATACATGACAGTTGTTACCACATAGCAGCTGCCATTGCAGAGAACCCTGGCAAGCTGAAGGAACATCATGATTAATTGGAGGACTGGTATTCACCGAAAATGTCTGGCCGCCAATGGACTGCAAAAGTAAATAGCATCAATTAAAGTCAACATTACTAATTTTGTCCTGAGCTAGTGATTACACTCTATGCACAACAACCTTTCTATTAAAATAATAGAATACTGTAGAAGCTATAAGTGTACAACTGTTGGGTGTTATTCAAGTTATTTCTTGATGATTTAATAGAAAAAAAGATAAGCACTGAGTTTTACCAACTTTGGCAGATAACTGTTTCTACTTGAGTTCTCTGTTTTTACTGTTTGTGTTTCATCAGTCTGTTTAAGTGTAAACAAAAAAGGCAAGCGCTTGGTAGAGCATCTTATAAAGAGCAATGTGCAAATACGGGTACAAGTCTGGATCTTAGTTTTAGGCTGCTTGTTTGTTTCACTTTTCAAAATCGCAGTGTGTTTCTTAAGCCTGCAGCCGGGGATCATGTGGTGGTGATTCAGTGGTCATGTGTTGTTGGTCATGCCTCGCGGAGAGGGCAGCACTGGGCTTGGCCTCTCTAGGTAAGTGTTCATGTTCCCGTGTTCAGAGGGACAGGACAAAGGGTGTCCGGGACAAACTGTTCCAGGCTTTGAGGACCTGTTGATGCAAGCACACCGGCAGGAAAAAGTCTTAACCAACCTTTGCTATTTCAGTAGATATTGCAGGGCTCAGTGACTCAAAGGCCCCCGTACAGTGGATTGCGCTCACTCCCATTTGGCAGGGAATGGCAGCAGAAATGGATACATGGAGCCTTAACCGCTGAGCTTGAATAGAATGTGGTGTTGGCTGTTCCCTGAGGAATAGGAAAATGACCCCTATGACAATATCACTGTCTTCTCCAGGTGAGGAGGGAGAGGTCTCTGCGTGTTTACACAGTGTCAGGTCGTAACCACGCAGACATGTACATTCGGTGTTTTAACTGTCTCATGGAGAAAGTCAACAAATTATCTGAATCCTGGCCAGACTTCAAAAGTTCAGAGGTTTGGTTCAGAAAGAGCTGCAGTCACTGATCCAAAGTTTATAAAAGCTCTCCAGATTTTCTGAGACTGTAAAACTGGGCTGGAGCAGCATTTTTCCTGTAGCTTTCAGCACTTCTGTTTCCCATCCTAGCTGGACAGTGGAATTGCAAAAACACTTCTTCAGAAATTCCAAGAGCTTAAGAACATTTGGTCCCAGACTGATTCTAAAAAGGAGTAAAGATCTGGGAGGCTGTCTGGTGGGGTCATCTCTAACCTACCTAGTCTGTCCCATTTTGACAGCAGCTCCCTTCAGATCCAGCAGTGTTTTTGTAGCTGGAGCCTGGTGCAATGCTCAGCATGCACCATAACGCACTGGCTTGTTGTCTTTCCCCAGCTGCTCAGAGATCCCTGTTGATACCAAAGCTTTTCATTCAGAAGTAGATTCTGTTCAGTGTTTGGTAGTTAGCACTGTATTCTAGTGAAGAAAGAGCCCAACAGTTTGACAGCTGCAATGTTGCAATGTCAAAGGGGAGTCTTAACTTTCCGAATAGCAGAACGCGTGCGCCTAATACCTTGGTGTTTCAGATAGGAGAGTGCTGTTTATCGTATCACATGACCAAGGCATGCGCTAGTCAAGTCATGGGAAGAAAATAAATTTCAGCCCCTGCTGTTAGCTCTTACACAATGCTGCTTTGGGATTATGCTGTAAGGACTAGTTATTAATCCTTTTTCCTCCTGCTTGGAAAGTGCTTCTTTTTCAAACAAAAGTATTGGGCCACTGCAACCAGTACTGGTATGCCCCACTGTAGGGGCAGCAGCCTAGGCCCTGCTCCTTCAGCTGAAAGAGAATTTGTCAGATTCAAAAATGTTGTTTCCATTTTGTCAGGCTAAAGAAATACATATTTAGCCATTCCTACTTAAATCTGGGGTGTTTACATTTTTATTTTTTTTAGTTCATTAGGAAAACAAGACTTTTCTTTAAATCCTGGGGAGTGAGGATTAGTATTAGTATACTGTTAGTTTCCACTGTCAGTGAAAGAGAACTAACTAACACTTCCTCATAAGAAATTTCAGGTATGCAGAGGTAGGCAGGCTTTTGCAGTGATCTCTAAAGCCACAGGTTCCAGTTTTGGCCTTCAAACTTAAAAAAAAAAAAAATGAACTGAAGAGTTATTTGCATTAAGAGGAGAGTGAGAATTGTTAAGCGAATTAAAAAGAGAGGGGAAATTTTAACATTCAGTTCTGGATCTGGGCTCAGATACTAAGCAGTTCAGAAGATGGTTGGACTCGATCTTAAAGGTCTTTTCCAACCTAAGTGATTCTATGATTTTGGATCTGAGACTCTGGTATGAGTTCATGCCTGTTACTGTGTACAGTAAGAAACTTCCTGCAGCTATGGTTATGCCTTCACTGAGGAAGAGACATCGCACAGGGCTTCCTAGATCCTTCTGCAGGAGGAGGCTGCAGCTGCATGCAGCCTCCGACTCCTCCAGGGACACCACATTGTGTATTCCATATGAAGGAGCTCTGAGAAAGATTTATTCCCACCAAGACAGAAATCTTCCTGTACTTTCCCAAGTGATCGAGTGCTGCCTAAATATTACAGACCTTGGAAAAATCTCTTAAAAACTTACCTGCAGCTTTGGACCATTTGGCACCTTTCTTTTAATTCCCCCCAGGATGTATTTTCTAGTAAGTTTTCTTGACAGTTTGGAGTCCAAGATAATCAGGATTATACCACTGTAATGGTACCTCCATAGAACCTTTGAGAATTTTCCTTTATCCATTTTTATATGACTACAGTAGTACCTTACAAGAAATCTCATCATAATTCATATTTGTGTAGTACTTAGAACTCTTTAAGTTGAAGGGAGTGCACGAATGCAGTGTTCAGTTAATTGGGTACCTTTCCCTGTAACGCACAGAAAGTCAGTTTAGGCAATGAACTGTGAATGGCAGTTGCTATGCGTATGTCAAAACCCCAGCATTTGGCTTAGCAGAGATACATTTTGTGGAGTGAAACTGGATTTCATGTTGTATTAAATGAATACAATATTTTAAGCTTTATTTTATATTAATAGAGAAAGTCTAAAAATAGCAGCTAGCTCAACACAAGATATTTTTATCAGTTAAGTGTATTTGGACTCAGAAAGTAGGAGACATTGGGATTAATATGGTGTTTCAACTTATGGCCTCTTACAGAGATTAATTTGATCTTTAGTGAATATTCTTTCTATTGCTTTTATTCTATACTGCATTTTACTACAGTTTCAACTTTCTTGTATGCTTGGTTGAAAAAATTGGTGTAATAGTGAGGCTGAGAGATTCTGTAAGACTTTCCACTAAAAATATTATGCATATGCACTACATGTGCAAGTCCACATTAAAAGAACATTATTAAGGATTTTGAGGCAAGTAATTATGAAAGTGAAGTTTTAGACTGCATGTACAATTTCAGTTCAGGTCATGCATTTGCATTTTAATCTTATCGTTTGTTTCTAAGTTGCAGATTCCTTGCATTTTTCAGCATGCAAGGCATGTCAGCTCTTAGGATACACCAAAGCTGTGAAGTCAAGGCAGCTAGTGCCTTTTGTGGATACAGAGGTTGTATTTGTGGATACAGAAGTTGCATCATCATTGGCACCAAATGAGGCAGAGGAATATTGGAAGAGAAGATTACACTAAGCAAGTCACTGAAGCTTTATCACACATGATTCAGAATTTTGAATTTCTTATTTCTGGATCTCATGTTTGGAGGAGCAGCACAGGGACCTGTACTTCAGGCGTACAGGTATTATGAAAACTTAAGTCCCAGGTGTCACAACTAAAAATGAAATGTCTACCATTATTTCAGCTGCAAAATGGAAACTATACTGTGAAGACAATTAACACATATGAAACACTCAGATACTATTGTATTGAATATGACACAAAAAGCCTTGAGGAAATTAATAAAGCTGTTTTGAAAACAGCTTTTAAATAAAGTGAAGCACATAAAGGCCGTGATCACACACTAAAGAATAAGTTAAAGCAGCCAACTGAACATTGGGTTTTTGTGAGCACTTTTCATTTCAATTCACAAAATGAGACGCACTAAAAAAAAATGACCAAATGTGTAACCATCACATTATATATTCACAGGGGGACCAAAGTAAGGTCAAGTATATTGTCATTTCTGACTTTCTGAGTGTTTGACTTGGCAGCTTCCACACTTTTTATGTCACACATGTACTGGGAGAAAAGTGCTATAAATTCATGGTCAGGTGGGTTTTTTTGTTTGGTATTATTCTTACTTCTCAATGTCATGAAATACCTCAGCACAGCCCAGTTTCACCCCACCTTTAAAAGAAATACAATATTTTAGGTGTGGTTTTGTACTTAGTGAACAATGTAAATTTGACATAGAAGATCATTAGTTCTTTTCAGGAAAATTTTGGTGCTAGCAGATTTCAGAAATAACTATTTTTTCTCATTGGAAGCTGAGTAAAAATGAGCTACATTTAGGAAATATAGCTGACCTTCTCCTATGAAGATACCAGCACCCCTTCTTTAACATTTAAAACAAAGTTGAGCAGTTAGTCAGGAGGGAATGGGAGCAGGGAGAGATCAAGGGAAAAGCTCCCCGCAGTGAAGTGCAGGGTGAGAGGCAGACCGCCCCTCTGGGAAGTGCTGTTTTCCTCATACCAGCAATGTTTCTTGCTCCACTTTGAAAGATGATGTTTCTTTTTTGATTCTTGACCGTCATCATACGCTGCTGCCGAGGGAGCTGGAGGAAGGAAATAAGGCAAAGAGACCTGGCCATGGGAAGGGCATAACAGCTTTACCAGAGCTCGCAGCAGAAACCCACGCGTGTCCCTGCGCACCGATTGCCCTGCAATAAGCAGGCGCAGCCGCAGCCGCACACAGTACCCTGCCGGGCCTCCCGCCAGTGCTCGGTCCCCCTCAGAGAGGATAGAGGTCTTCTGCCACTCGGCTATCCAAATTATTTGCTTTTTCTCAGAAAACAGCAGCATTGTTCTTGTCTACAGGATCTTATGCTGAATTGCCAAGTAAGGGGGTGTCTGCTGAGGATAAATAAAGAGAATATTCTTGCAGTATTTAAGCTCTGCTCAAAATGCTGAAGGTGGAAGAGGCTCTGGATTTTAGTTACCGTTTTGCAATTTTTTTCTCCTTAGGAAGTTGTTTTCACACAAGAAACGTGTAGATCAGACCACCTATGTGCTGCAGCCCTCCAGCCTGCTCAGCCATTCATTGTTTTGGTGAGAAGTGGTGAGAAGCAGTTACCTTGGCACGGTTTTGCCTAACGAAGGTGGGGTATAGCAGTGTTTCAGACATGCAGCACACTAAGTGAGCAATGGGCCCGCCATCTTTCCCAAACGAAAGCCAAACTTCCAAAACTGTCAGCCAAAGCCACTGCAGGTCAAAGAACTGGAGAGGGTCTGGGACAAACAAGAAGAGGGTGAGAGAGACTATAAAGTAACTTTCTTTGTTCTCCAATGGACATCTGGCGAACTTTGTTGATTTTCTGTGACTTTCTCTGTTCCTTTTCTTCATCATGTTTTTAACATACTAGCTTAGGAATGAGGAATAATAGATCTAGGGTGTTTTCCGCCACTTTGAGAAAGGTAACCTGAGTATATAGAAAGATGGAGAAATGTGTTTGTCCTTCCAGTGGTGTTATCTCTGTGTACTTTTGTGCCAGCAACAAATACGTATTACAGTGTTGTATTGGTAGCAACTGCATGAAACTGCTCCACATGGTTTCATAAACATTTTTATCTTGAAAAAGACCTCTTCAGACTTTGAAGAATTGCTTCTCTGTTGTGAATTTAGAATGATACACTGTATTTTAGGAAAGCTGAAGCAAGGAGGAGGAATATCCATTTTGTTCACTCTTTTCTGTGGTCTCTAAATAGAAGAAATGAAGTGGGAGAGGTGCAGTGTTTGTGTCTTGGTTGAACTCTCTGTCTGAGGGAGTTCCCTAAAGGTTGTGTGACCATTTCTGTTCAACTTTGCAAAGTAAGAAAATGTCAGAACTTACTGTTACCAAATTATTCTCTACTGGAAAGATAAACCAGGAAAGTAAAACCTGCTCATAGTCAGCATAGTCTTGATCCAGTAAGGAACTAAGCCTCATAGATAGATAATGGATGCTAATGTCTGCGTGAAAAGTCCAAATATCATACAAAAGCAGACTGCAGTTGACAGCAGGCTGATTGTGGTGACAGCAAGAAGGTAAATGTTTCAGAGTCTTATTTGCTGTGATTTCATCACCTTGGTAACACTTAGACCATGTTTCTGTGTAGACATTTCTATTACATATTCCATCCGTTCATCAGCTCTGTTTCCTCGTTCTGGCTGCTTCAGGCACAGGTTTATTTTTGGTGGTTGTTTAAGCTGATGAAGCATATAACCTTGGATCAACAGTTTCAGATTTGTCTCTCAATATCGCCTGTTTTTCTTGACTAGGAAAGCCTGAGGTAAGCACTACGCATACTAGTAGTGAAATGCAGTACAAATTATCTCTTCAACAACTCACACAGTGTATTTTATTATAGAAAAAATAAATACATTGGGCAGACAACAAAATTGCTTGCAGCAGTGAGTGGGAGTTTACAAACTAACTAAAGAGCTTTGATTCCTGTGTCCTCCAGTTGTACTAAATACTGAAAGATAATATCACAGCAAAGCATAAATGAAAACACTGAAGGCAACTCATGTGTTTGTTTATTACTGTTTTGTTTAAATTTATGGATACACATTTTCCACTCTGGATGTTTACAGACTTGCATAAATATGGCTTTGCCCAGGTAGGTTTCTTTTTTTTTTTTTTTTTTTTTTTTTGAGCCACAAATTATAATGTTTATCATGCTGATGTAGCAATGGTTGGGGGACAAATATGACGTTAAAAATAGACTTGGATTTCCCAATCATCTGAAGTTCTGGCTTGCAAGCCCATGCAGCAATGTTGATTTGTGGGTAGTTAAATTTCTTGGCCATTGTTTTTGTACTGTGTGATGCTGTGAGGTTATTTCTAGGCAGAATGAAATATACAGTTATACATAGTAAGAGGATTGTATAGTAGAAAATGTTCTTGGAATACACACACTACTCGGAATGAGTACATAACGTGTGCTTGAATGGACAAACTGGGTTTGTGTTTGTTTTTCCATTGGCAAGCCAAGAAATAAAACACAATCCATTCTGAACTTGATTTTTCCTTTTCTTTCTTTCTTTTTTTTTTTTCTCTTAAGATTAAGATGCAAAACTTGTTTTCCTTTGGACCCAGTTCCAAGACTTTGGACCAAAAGCTTACTTAAGTGATATTTCCATCACTCTACATATGTTACTTATTCACTTTTTGACCCAGTTCAAAAATCTTGAAAGATCCAGATATTTGAGAAAACAAAAAAATTATTTCCTTACAGCAGTATTGAGTACAGGTTTTGATCCTGCTATAAATATAGAGGTGAAATTCACCAGGGGACAGAGGCCAGCAGAAAGCTGTGCACAAACACTCTGTTTTGCAATGTTTGCATGGAGGAATAGCTCAGTGCCTCCTTCATCACTTCAGGTTTGCAATACCTGGAGCCAAGACAGTATGTGGTTAGGCAGAGCTGAAAGCATATGCTGGGGTTAGGCTTGAGTTGGACTCAATGCCTGAGGGCTGGATTCAAGGTTAATTGAAACAGAAAAGAGGTTTTCCTTTGATTTCATTGGTCTTTGGACCAGCCTGAGATTACCTGGCCCTAACAGGCAAATGGCCCAACAGGGACAGAGGCTGTGGATGCTGTTCCAATACATGAACCAGAGCTGCTGATTCAGAAGAGCTACAACTTACTCCCAGGTTGTTTTTCTTCAGGAAATCAGATTATTTGAACTTTTAGAGGGTGAAACTAATTTCATGCACAGCAAGTAAAAGACAGAATTAAAGCATTCCTGGTACAATAAAATTTATTTTACAAGGCTTGTTAAACATTCTCTAGCTAAAGAGAAGTTGTGGCACAGCATCCTGTACTATAATATAATTTCCCATCATTCTAGGAATATATTCTTTTATTATTCTGCCTTGAAATGGAAATACTGGGAGATGGATAGAAGCAGGATTTGGCGTATGATTTCTAGGTACAAAAAAGTCATTTCTTGGAAGAGGTGACTAATAATTTTCTATATAAAAAAGGAGGGAATAATTAAACAGTTCAAGTGACTTGAGGAATTTGCATGATTAACACTATATATTTTCTTCCCTTTTTATCCTCGCTTACATACTTAACAGAACTGACATCCTCTTTTACCTTGGAATTTTGCATTTAACCTTTCATCTGGATGACTTTTTTAAAAAATCAGTTTGCGTAACTGTCTTCCTTTTTCCATCAGGCACAAAGTGCCTTCAGTACAGAAGGGGATGGAATCAGACTAGGGTCGGAACTCTATATTTTGGATTCATGCCCTAGACTGGAAAAAAATGGTTAATTAGTTGCAGAAAACTGATTGGTTTTACTCTTGTGACACATTAGACATTTCTGTCTGCCATTGATCAGGCTGTCAAATGGTCCTAGAAACAGCAGTTAAGTGAACTGGTAAAAAAGGGATTAAAAGAAAACAAGCAGCAAGTTGAACAAGATCAGCAACCTGGAATGGACACCTAAAGAAAAAAAAGTAATTTTGTTCACATGTATTCTTTGTAGAAAGCAAAATGTGGAAAATCATCGGTTTTCTAACCAGACTGTACTAGTAATTTTGTAATTCCAGGGTTCTTTTCCTCTTCCCTCCCGTCCCCAGCAGTGCTTCAAAATTAGCTGTAATTTTCATGGTTCAGTTATTAGGGTATGAAATGCATAAGGTTTGGCGGGGTAGCAACAATGAACCCTCAAATTAAGTATTTAGTACTGAAATGTCTATATCATCCTGGATAAATATGCCTATATTTTTGTTGGATGGGTTCAAGAGAGCTAAACAGGCTGGAAAAACGTGAAGTCTCCTAAAACTAACTAGGTGAGGGGAACAGAAAACAGTTGACTCAAGTGGTAGCTGGGGAGTGGGGAGAGCAATAAGGGGAAAATGGAGCAAAACACTTGAGATATGCTGACATAGAGTTGGAATATGGGGTTAATATCAGAGTGTTAAGAGAAAGAACTGCTTGCACTCTTTCTTCATAATCTCTGTTCCTTACCTTTGTGGTGCATTATCTTGCTTTCATATTTTCTGGATGTACTTTTTCTTTTCTCCTTTTCTCACCAACTATCACACTTGATGCATTCTATTTCTATACATCTTGCAGAAGATATTGAACCCAGATAGAACCTGGATACTGCTCTACACATTACAGCAGAGGACTTTGACTTGTGCTGAAGACCATAATTATTCAGAGAAGCACTTGTTTTAAATTTCAGGTGTGCACTGAGGTTCCACATGGAGCCCTAAAATATTTACTGGCAGACAAGCATATAAATAAAGGGAGTTTGTTACTACAGGTGGAATAGTGAGTGGCTGCCTATATAAATGCCTCCAGCAGTCCTCGTTCTGGAAACCTCTTTGGGTGGGGGCTGGGCTGGTGGTTCTTTCTCTGTTATTGTGGTATTCTGACCAAGAACAATTGTATGAGGTAATGTCATATGCAAGATATGCAGTGCCTTGTATTTCTGTTTGCCACAAACATAATTTCCTAGACTTTTTCAACTTGCACTCCCCTTACTGAGAAGTTAAGCTTCCCTCCAGAGTGCTCACAGATATTTCTGCTTGAAAAGGACTTCCCTTCATCCACACTTTGTTCTTCATTTGATGTCTCTTTCCTTCTTTCTTTTGTCTTCTTCAGGGACTAACCTGAAATAGAAACACTCTTGCTGTATACTGTGCTTGCTGTTTTCTTTCACGTATTCATAACCTCTGATCTCTTCTGGCTATATTCACTTGTTCTGGCTGTGGAGTGTTGTTCTACCTGGTGCATCAAATTTACTTTTCATTTCCCACATGTTCAGTATCATCAGCTGATTATCATTTACTGCAGCTGTATCCTTTGCAGGCGACTTCATTTTCCAAAATATCAGGCAGGGTCCTGTCCCCTTTTACATAATGAAAAAGGCTGCATCCTGCTGGCCGAGGCAACTTGGTTACACAGAGGCTACAAAAGAAAAAGTTTCATATGCTGCTTAACAAATGACCACCAAAGTTAGTGGACAGTTGTAGTAGAGATGTTAAAATTAGTATCTTAGACGAGTACATGGATAATTCTGGTTGTAGAAACACCAGACTGAGTAGACAGAGAAAGGTTACAAGAATGGCATGTGCTGATGGCAGCTGGATTAGCAGGTCATCAGAATCCTAGCACAAGTGTATGCAGCTTTTGAAGTCATCCAGACTGGGAGACAGAGTGAATAAATCCTGACGACTCACAGAGGTGGAACAGGATGGAGAAATAAATTGCTGTCATCCCCTAAAGGGTACAAAAAGGCACATCCAAAACCAGCACAGGGCTGCCAACTGAGGAGTAAGAGGAGACATGAGGCAACATGTGATACTGAAGAGAAGCCTGGACAGGACATGTGGATATGAGCATCTGGGCGCTTGTATGCTGGGCAGGCCACTCATGTAACAAGCCTTAACGCTTGTGAGTGGGGGTGGGGGTATGAGGGTATGACTGAAATCAGCTTTGTTTTAAAATAAAATCTCCCTTCTCCTACAAGTTCTTGCATGATTTTCTGTATTGTTGCTACAGCACTGCAGCATTATTTCCTGCAAGTGGGGCAACTTTGCCATCTCAGGGGTGGCAGGGAGTTGAGCTTCCCCTGGGACAGCTCTGACCCTGACCCAGAAGTGGGAGGTGGGAAAAGGAGGACAATAGCAGGTAGTCCTCTTGCACGCACACAGGGCAAAGATAGTGCAAGTCTCCACATCAGAGGCATGGTGACCAAAAACCTTACTCACTGGGCCACCAGCTTCACCTTTTACAGTGAAACTGGGGTCTGGACCTTAGACCTGACATCCAGGACTCTGAGGTTACCCTCTCTGTGCTGCCAGAGTGCTTTCCTACTCTTAGAAGAAGTAGGAAAATGCTCTTTTTCAATGAATGCTACCAACTCCAGCTAGGGCACACTGCCAGGCTTTTATCATTTTCTGGATGACGCAGGAAGAAGAGACTAGCATTCTGCATGAAGGGAGAAGCACACCTCTTGTTGACAGATGTGTCTTTAATGCTGGAACATACAGTACTTGGCACAAGTTGCACCCTGCTTAGCGAGTCTGGGCTTCCTTAGGTGAGCTGATTTGCAAAGTGCTGCTCAATGATATGAAGTCTTAGCAAATTATGTTCCTTCATAAAGTCTTACAGCAAAATTGGAAATGCTTGAAACCTGGACTATCATGTTCCCCATTTTCATTTGAGGTAATAGCCATATAATCTCCTCCTCAGTGTCAGATTCCAGATTATTAGCCATGTTTTCTAGCTAGACAAAAATTTGATGATGCCTAAGTGATTTAGAAGCAGAAGGGTGTTCACACACACAAAAACATGCTCCTGAGAATGTAAAGTAAGGAGCTGGGGCCCCACAGATCCTAGCTTTTAGATACTGGACACCAAGGTATCAAGGTTGCCTCTTTACTAAAGGAGTTAAAGTCTGCAGGTAGATTAGATGGATGCTTCCAAAACCATCAGCATACTGTGCAAGGAACACTTAGTAGGACCACAGCAGCTTATAATCAGCCCATAAAAAACACTGAGCTCTTCAATTTTAAGTCAAGACTATAGATGATTATGTCTGCCTTGAAACCACAGGCTGGAGCCCCCTGTTGTGGCAGATGCTCTGACGTGGGAAGACAGGCAGTTTAGCTGGAGCTGCACTTGCAAAGTGGAGTATTAGTTTAGCTGTAGGGGATTTGTAGGAATACTTGTATTTTTTGTCCAAGGCCACTGCAATCCTAAATCGCAATTTTTACTCCAAGAACAAGTGTAATTGGCATTTCACAAATCTGCAAACTTAGACTAAACAGGTCTTTTACAAAATGGCTGTTAAAAATTAACTCACTTTCATGGCACCTTTAGAGGTTAGTTAAAGTTTAAGTCCCATTAAGAGACATTAGAGTGAGACACAAATGTCATGACATGTCCAAGGCCACTTAGCTGTTGTAACAGAATAACATGTAACAGCAGGTAATGAGAGGGTCTGGCTGTCTTCTGTATTCATCTTATGCTGACATCTATATTCATCTCATGCTTCCTTCACTTCCACTGTCCCGTAGCAATTGTATGTGACTTCAAACCTGCAAACACTTTTACCCAATTAGCAGCCTTTCAGTCAATGGTCTCATTCAGGTTTCTCAATTAATGGTGGCTTTTACCAGGTCCCTTGGCCATTTGGATTCAACAGAATATTTATGCGAGAGCCAGTGATGGGGGACTAGCAGGACTCGTGTGGGCTGATGTTCCATTTTATGCCTTTGTAATGGAATTTTTTTAAGTATTTGCTTCTCTGAAAAAATCCTGTCTCACTTTTCTCTTGAGCTGGTATTCTCAGTTAATAATTCTGCTTCATTTAAAGTTAATGCCAAATTAGTGCTATTTTATAGGGTGTTTGCTTTGTAAATGGAGAGCTGGTAAATCAGTGTGCTAATTTCTGTTGTCACCCCTGTGTTTAATTTTGTTTTTGTCGGATGATTATCTGTTATGTACACAACACTGCAGTTTCATACTTGTCATTTGTCTCGCTCAGTTACAAGATCTTTGTCGCACTGCTGTCTCAAGGCTTCTTGCTTAAAGACATCTGACTGCAGCAAGCTTACAATTATTATGTTATAAGCCTAAAAGATATGAAGTTGCAAAAGAGGAAGAATACTTTAAATATAACTGTGCATTTTAGTATGGTTACTGAGTCATTGTTTCGGTTTTATACAGTACATATTTCTGGCTAGTGTAAAATGCACTAAGAACCAAATTTAAAAACCTTCTGCACCTCCTGTTTCCATCTAAGATGTTATTTATGTTTTTGGCTTTGTACCCTGAGCTAAATACAGAATGTGTAAAGACTGTTAATTAACCCTTTGAGACATGAGTTTTCCATCATTGTGTGGAACAGGAATATGTTTTTAATTAGGTAGTAAAACTCCCAGGATTTATACTCTCAAAATTTGCTCCATAATGAAACCAAGGGGAGTACATGTTAAATGAATTAAGGGGGGGGGGGGGGGATGGGGGGGGACGGGACATGGACATGACAAATAAACCCACACTCTGCATTTCTGTATCTGAGCAAAGCTAAAATTGTGTCACACTCCCACCAAAGCCAAGAAACTCAAATTTAAGGCCAGTGGTACATTATTAATGCAAGATATTTTAATGAACGTGATCAGGTTTAGACACAACTTTTCTCACTTGAAGGGGCAGCCTCTTACTCTTTCTTTTTTCTCTTTTCTCTAACATTTTTTGGTAAGATCTGTTCATGACCTTAGGAATTCCCCAGGATGCCCAGTATTCTCCCAATACGGTGGATCAAACAGTCAGTTAAAGAAGGGGCTCTGCGTAAAGCTGAGCTGGGCTCAAGTCCAGCAAAATGTTTGAGCACTTGTCTAACGTAAAGCAAGTAAATAGTCCTGTTGAAACCAATGGAATTAGTTGCATAACTGAAGTAAGCCACACACTTAGGTTAGTGAATTGTGGCCCAAAGAATCACTCTGGCTGTTTAATGATAAAATGGGGTATTGGTCTTGTGATGTGCCATAGCCCAAAAGCAACAGAACACTTCAGTTTGGGGTGTAATCTTACCTGCAGTATTATTTCAATCCTTAGTTATAGAGAGACTTTAATATTGATGCATGCAATAAAACATGCTATAAATAAAAAAGTTACCAAAGCACAGGGCTTGTGTTCTTATTCTGCTGTATTTGCTACTCAGTCATTTCAATTTTAAATCAGAAATTCCAGAAATGCTTAATTCAAGCAAAGGTCTTAAGGGTCTGGAAAATATAATGTTTTAAATAAAGGCTTGTTTTAAGTTACACAAGCACAAGGAAGGAAAGCAGTTCAAACTGGGAAGCCTGTTTGTTTTTCTTTGTGCATGTTTAACTTAAAATTAAACACAATGTATTCCTCTTTTCTTTCTTTCTTTCTTTTTTTTTTTTTTTTTATTTTAAAGGATTTTGACAAAACCCTTCATACTCTTCTATCTTTGACTGCCAGATTTCAGCCTAAGTGATTTTTTTGTGGAGAAGTGATAAAGCACTAAAAATAGCAGTTCAAAGTAAATGTCTCCAGACCAACTGAAAAGAATTTCAGCTGTGTAACTGTTGGTCCAGAGAAGCTCCGTGGGCTTTCTGTTTGGTACAGTGCCAAGGATAATTTTTACTCTTCCCTGGAGAAAACTTCCTCCCCACTTCCCATGTCCTTCTTAATGATCCTGGTCAGAAGCAGGGCCTGATCCTGCTGGCTTCTTAGGAAAACAGAGCCACTGCTCAGAGAGATTTGTGGTCCAGAACCTGTAAAGATTAAAAGAACAAAACCTGAAATTCAACAAATTGGCTTGACTGTGATCATGTCCCTAGGGCAGTTGTTTGTGCCTATGCTAACTGCGTATAAATTGATGATATTCATACTTTGTCTAAGCTAGTATTCCTTCCAAGAGTTGGTGTAAATGGGCCCCCAAGTTGAAAAGTGATGGATAACCAGGTTCATAGGGTAGGCAAGGAGTATCTTTGGAGGATTGTCGAGATTTAAGGTACAAATACATGTATTTAGATAGGTGTGAAGCAGCAGGGATTTAAAAAATAGCACCCTGTCCTCTGCCTTCTGCCACAGAGTTTGCCACAAAGCCACCCAAACAGCCACACCAACATGATGGGGACAGGGCAGGCCATGGTCACTGCTCAGCCGAAGAGCTGGCATGAACTAACTGGAGGTGAAACACCAGCTTTAGATGGTAAAACCAGTTGACCACAGAAGCGCAACTCAGACAAATTAAAATATTAAAACTTGATTTGAACAAATTATAATTTTGACTGTATGCAGTAAGCACATTTTTAATGCTCTCATATTAAAAAAACCCAACTTATTGTTTATTATTTTATATTACATAAAATCCACACGTTTGGCTTGTCCCCTGTTTCAAAGCAGAAATTTTCAGCTAGCCGGTGTTTAGTCCCTATGGTCAGAGCATGCTGACTGGCTGACAACTGTGACGTCAAATGTACCACTGGATGGTCACATTTAGTAAAGAAGTTGTGATAAAATACAAAGGCATATCGATGAAGTAAGCTTACGTGTCTGCTTCAGACCTTTAGATCCCTCAGTATGTTGTTTGTGCATCACCTGAGATATTCAAGTACACAAAGCTGGCACTGCACTCCAGCACTGAAAGACCTGCACCTCTGCACTGGGGTCATGAATAAATAAATGAGCATCAGGTTGGAAATGGGGATAATGCCTCTGTTAAATCAAGGTAATTGCCTATTGTGCTAGTTTCATCAGCTCAGTGCTTCCTTCTGCTCTGCTTTCTGACCTTTTACTGTACTTCGGGGTGCTCTGATGAGAGGGCAGATCTGGTAGCTCACTTCTGTTTTCCCTTTTGGCTGCTCTTTGGCCTGATGCTCAGGCTTGCAGTCCCATTAACGTCATCTGTTTTTTCTCTGATCCCTTGACTGATTCAGTTTGCTAACAAAGAAGAAAAGTATTTGGTGGTTGGTTTTTTTCTCGATTAGTGTTCTGTTAATTTAGTGTCCTGAGTCCTTTCTCAGAGGGACTAGATGAATATGCAGTCACTAGGACTCAAGCAATATGCTAATAGCAGTAAAAATTTTAACCTTTTAACAGTTTTTTAAAGTAAGTATTTCTCTGATGGTTGGTACGTCAGTATCTTCTGTGTTGCAGGTGTTTCTATTCTGGTTTTAAATATCAAACCTTTTTAGCTAATGTGAACTTTTGGGAGGAACACCTGAATTGTAGTTGGATAGTGACTAAGCATTTGAAACACCTGAGCTGCCTCCTCCAAAGTCTTTTACCTTGCATAGTCATTTACACTTGCTCAAAGTGGGTGCAAAATGTGACCTCATCAACTAGTAATGATTTACAAATGTGTAAATGACTACACAAGCTGCAAAGCTGTGTGAAAATCTGGCTTCTTATCTTGGATAATTAGGGAGAAGCCATTACACTTTTTAGAAGATGTCTTGCAGGCTGCTCCTTTTGCATTCAAGCAGTTCTTGCCTTGTTCTACTGATGCTAAAGTTCAATGGGGAAAACAGAGAGAAGGTAAGATGTACCCTATAGGCTTGTGTGCTGTTTTGTATTTTCTTAAAATAACCATGAATTGCTGAACAAGCTGCAGTATAGCAAAGGGGATTATAAATCAGGCTCCTTTGTGTTTTGTCTATGTGTTATACTGGTTTAGTAGTTAAAAGTCTGAAGTCTCTCACTCGTTATTGTGGTATGATGGGAAAAGGAGCACAATACAACTACTTGCTAAAGCATATGGTTGTTCTCCCATGTCTTTGTTACCTCTGATACTGGAAAATCAGAGGTGGTTGCACAACTGCAATCTGGCCATTTGTGGCTTTCTGACCCTGGCAATGAATAAACAAAGCAAATAATGCTCTTTTTTTTTTTTTTTTTGGGGGGGGGGGGCGGGGTCTGTTTGTTTGCTTTTCGTTGAGAAAGCTGCTATCAACATACAAGTGCATGATCTCATTTTTGCTGTGTCTTTTTGGGATGCAGCTGGGCCAAAACATTTTGCTTTGTTTTAGTGTGCAAGTGGACTATAACAGTGTGCTGCTATGCTTGGTTGGGCTCTGTGAGCACTGTACTGTTCTCACTTTATCCTTTGCTTCTTCTATCTTACCATATTACCTGTGTTCCCACACATTTAATGTATCACGTTCACAGACCTATACTACTGATGTAAACTGTTTCCTGATATTAATTGTCTCTTGCTTTCAATTTGGTAGGATCAAAACATTCTAATATGATTGAAATACTATTTGTGGAAATACAAGGAAAGAGTAATTCTATACTCTGCCTATCACAGTAAAAAGTTGCCTACAGAAGTTATGTAGAAAAATCTTGGCTAAATGTGTTATCTTTGAACACTTGGTTAATCAGAAGTTTTGTGGCTTGGTCGAGAACAAGCGTCTTGGATAATTGGGACTTATGATGGTTAAACACTGGAAGACTTTCTCAGAACCGCAGTGAAATCCCTGTCCTTGGAGGCTGGGTAGTTTAAACTTTGCTGGTACTTACTGGTCTAATGTAACTCTTAAACTGGCTCTGCTTGGACTGAGGGCTTAGGCAGACAACCAGAAATCTTTCCCAGTCTCAGTTACTTTGTGTTTCTGTGTTTTCTAAGAAGTGCTCTACATCTGCAGTTAGTGCTTTTGAGTCACAGGCTAATCTTTTGGCCCAGAGGAGTACCGTTTATAAGCTTTGATACCCAGGCAGTGATGATTTTTAAGCAACATGTTAAATGACCTCAGCAGGTAACTGTGTACTGACACTTGTGCTACAACATATAGCTGGCATGTTTTGGTGGTGCAGTCACACAAGTGGCTGAGAACTAAATGCAGTTAACATGGAGACCTGTATGTAATTCTGAAGTTAGACTGTTTCATGCAGGTGTGGGGTCAACTGACTGCTTCCCTAGCCAGCTTAATTCCGTGAAAATCCTCATCCCACCTGTCACTCTTATTGCTCGCTAGGACTGTATCCATCTACAGAACACATCTTCTACCCCTGAAAATTCTTTATCCCAAACAGTGTTATTTTGTGAAAGGTATACAATTATAATATTTCATTAACTCCATGAAAGGGAAAAATTCATTTGTACCAGATAAATTTGAAAAATATTTCTTGTGGAAAAAGCAAAGCTGATACATTGCATTTCTTGTAGCATCTGAATCAGCAGGCTGTTTGAAATGTTATTTGCAAAGTAAGTGAAATATTATAAAGATTATCTCAGACAACATGTGATTCACTACTGGTTTCATGTATTTTATTTCTGTGTCTGTATGGCAACAGAAAAATAACTCATTGTAGGTCACTCTTCATGTGCAATTAGAACTGCAGTGCAATGCTTACAGGCCTTTGAGCATATGCAGATGTGTCTGAGAATCAAGTGTGGGCTATATTTCCTATAGAAGTCCAAGATAAACTACATGCTATGTAAAGTTTATACATTTATTACAGTGTTGCATGGAAAGGCTAAGACTATACCAGGAAACTCAACAGGTCCTGCTCATGGCCTTGAGCACTCTTCTGCAGGTGCCCCGCAGTGTTTAAATTGTGAGCATGTTTCCTGGCACAATTTTGATCCATACCAACTGGCAGTCTCCTAGGAAGTCCTTGGGCAAGCTCCAAGGAACGGCATAGGCTGGGGCAACACCCACCAGGCAGTAAGAGGCGGGCACGCGTTTAGGGTAGGGGAAAGCTTTAGCTGTATGGAAGGTGAACTGTGTCCTGCCACTTGCTCTTGGGGCTCCTTCAGAATAGACAAAACACTTTGGATTTTACTCTGTAAGATCGCTTTAGTTCTTGCTGGACAGTTTTCAAACATAAACTTTCTTCTGAGTTGTCCTCATCTCCTTTGAGGCCAGCTCTGTACTAGGGATGTCTGCCAGCATAGCTGTGTCAGTCTGCATACGAATAGGTGTGATTCCTGACCAGCACAGCAATCCCAGCTGAACTGTCTGATAGGGACACAACTGCCCTGTTAAATTATTCTGTAATGCTAGAGCTGGTTTAGTTTTATCAAAGTACTGAATAACTTTATAGCTGTGCCCGATCTGTAACTGAGAGTGCCACATTCCCGTGCCAACAGAGCACTGCAGCTCGAGATGCAGCCTTAGGCAGAGCATAATCCAAGGATTGAAGTGATACAACTGGCCTACAAGGTAGTTTGCAGGTGAGTTCTGTTACCCACCATCCACCCCCTGGCAGATTCTACAAGCAAACATTCATTAGCCCTGCAAGCTCTCGGTGTAGGTTTTTGCATGCTTATTTCTCCCGTACAAGCAGGAGCATGTTGTATATTGGCTCAGTTGCTGGAGTGAAACTCTGTTTGAACTTTTTTCCAATCCAAATGTGAAAACACAGCTAACTGAAAACATAGTTCTTGGTCTAAAGGAAAAGCAGCTGCAGTTGTGCAGTTATTTTTTTTTCCAATGCATGCCAAAAAGGTCTGCAAAGACCTGTGTGGGAGAGGAACTGTAAAGTTTCCCATTTAATCGTTAATAGGAACCATTTTTGTTGGTGGCTGGTACACTGCTGAAAACTGGCAGAGCAAATCTATTTTTGCACTCCATGGACCAAACTCGGCTCTGGGATAAGGAGACTGAAATTCCAATGAAGAAAATAGGAAAAGGTGCCCGTGTGTGGAATTATTTTTACTCTAACCATATGGGAGAGAAAGAGAAACACTTATGTTGCCCAAACCTTAGCACAAAGGCAGGGATATCTTAAGACTGAAAGTCAGAGTCTCCTTTGTTGAAGCTGATTCATCAAAGGACTCTTCTTTGCCAGAGGCCATAACAAGTCTTCCTCATTACCTATGACATAAAGCAGAAAGGTTAGTGCTGATCAGGTCATTGTGACATCTGATCTAGCACACCTACTCTGTGGTGCAAGCTGCTAGCCTGTCGGTGTTTGCTCATAGAAGTGGGTGGTCAGGCTGGGGTTTAAAGCTGAAAAATTAGTGACCCTGCTGTAGTAATGGGCGGGGGTAGAAAGCATGGAAACGTGTACGTGATCTGATGATAAAGTATGTCAAAGATGTATAGTTTGTAGAGGTTTGTGGGTATGGGAGGAGGTGCTAGCTGTGATTCATAGTTTATTTATCCTTCTCTACTCCTGAAGTCTCATAATTAGTAATTGTTAATTATTATAACCTCACATATGACTTTTTTTTTCCTGAAACAACCTTTATAGACCAGGTAGATGTCTGAATCGTTAAGGAAATTTTGCATCCTCACATGAACTGCTTAGATGCATCATACCTTACAGCAGATGTATTGCTTTTGTAGTTCATCAGCATTCAAAAGGAGGTTAAGGAACAAACTGGGTCTTGGGGAAGAGAAGCTTCTATCCATCAGTCTTGAGCAGGCAGCAGGACTAAAAATGCTTAATTGTAAGTTAGTGCATGCCCTGTTTCAAGCAGCAACGTTGTGGTGAAAGAAAGTATTTCTTAGCTCCTGTGCTATTCCACCCTTGAGTAATGACTTCTGTTCCCTAATCCCTATAGAAAGAGACTCGGTGAGGTAACACTGGAGCCGCCTTCCACAACTGGAAGGTTTTCCTGTACTAGGATAATCTTTTTGCTGCCCCTTTGGACAGTTTTTAGATACCATAATGCATCTAGAGCACCATCTGTTGAAAATGCAAGGCAGTGTCCATCACAAGGGTAACGGGCGTTGCTTTCCTCGTGGGTGCCTCTCCTCAGATACACATGCCCTGTCTTCCTGCATGAGGCTGGATCTAAGGAGATATCTCCAGGAACCTCAGAAGGGACTTCAGGAAGGGATCCACGTGGTCTGAGTCTGCATTGCCACCACTCCCAGGTGCTCACAGGTTGACTGGATCCACCGTAAACATCAATAGCCTTTTCTTGGAAGGAAGGGAGTGAGGGAAGTAATATGATGTGGGGTATGATGGAGTACATGTAGTTTGGAGGTCCAGGGCTGGGACAGGATGTGACAACAGCTGAGACTTAAGCCAGTCATGTCACTGCTAGCATCTAGTAACAAAAAACCCAAAACCAACCAAACAAAAAAGGCTAGCATAGCTGCAAGTCTTTGTCTTTGGACTTTTTGGCAGGGATAGGAAACATTAGCACGTTTATGAAAGCAAGGTATTCAGAGACAAGCAAGAAACATTTAGCCCCTTTCATGAGCTACACATCTCATATTTTTATTTGCCCAGATCCTGGAGTATTTGGATCTAATCTTTCTGTCTTTAAAATCATGACGCCAGAAAGCACCAGCTCTGAATGCACAGTCTGGCCAGACTGCTGGATGAAGGAAAGGCATATAATTCAGGAGCAAAAACATTGCACTAGAGTTTCTTGTGTTTGCTTCAGAAAAAGCATCATCATGGGCAAAGATCTTGTGGGCAAGACTTCTTGTTTTGTTGACTGTCTGCCCTTTATGTGTCTCTGCTCCTCTGGGTGGTGGCACTATTGAGGTATTTGTTTGTCTAGAAGAATGGGTGATGGGACAGATTAGAAAATTTATGCTAATCATTAGAATTCATTCTCATGGTAGCAAAGTGATAAACTATGGGTAATTGTCCTTTTGCATAGATTTTCTTCAAGGATTAAGTTCCCTCTTTTGACTGTGGATGAAGAAATTACAAAATTAAAGTAAAATATTGAGGTTTCTATATAATTTGCTCAAACTTGCTGCTTTTGAAGTCTGAATGATGAATATTTATGCAGATCACAGAAGCAGATCGTAGATCATTATACTTACTATTTGTATATAATATATGTAAGCTGCACCCTCCTAAATGGGTTCTTTACATCTGCAGTGTGATTAAAACAGAATAAATGTAAACATAAAGTATGCTGCATGAATCTATGAAAGTAAACAGAACCTAGAGAGGTCTCAAGACATGTACAGATGAAAATGCAGATGAACTTGGACCTTACCATACCCACTCTTTTATCACCCCACTTTTCTTCGACACAAGCCAAAAATAACATAACATTTTCCATGAGTCTGAAAGCAGAATTTTTTGCTAAAGTTATGATTCATTTATAGCCATAGTTAGATGTCAGGAAAGGCTGTCTGCGAGCCACATGCTAACTGAGTTGGTTTTCTATACACACATGCATATGTTCATACATTCCCTATAAAAAGGTGCATTTGTAAATGTGTGCGGAGAGTGCGCACACACACATGCACCTAAAATAACTGATGTAATACTTGCTTTGGCAGTGTATAGAGACAGGATAATGAAATGATACTGTAGGCTTGCTTTTGTTCCAAGTTTCTATTTGTTGGAGTAGACCTAGTGCAATTTATCTACTGTATAAAAGCACAAGTATTGGGACCTGGAGGAACTGATTGAATAATTTTTTAATTCCATTGCTTATTGCCCTAACGGGAACCCCCTCACAAGGTCTGAAGGGACAAAGGCACTTCAGGATTGCTGCTGGTAGCACCACTTGCATTGAGCCAACAAACACAAAGATTATAAGGCTGGTGTAAGACAGAAATAATGACATAAAGCACCATCTCTTTTTTTCCCAGACCAAGATCGCTAGCTGTGCTCTGTTTGCACAGACTACTAGGAGTGGCCACAGAGGAAAGATACAGCTTGGGTCAGAAGACTAGTCAACACGCACAGACTTATTTTTAAACCAGTCAGGTTATTCAATCATTTTACTCATAGCTGAAAACTCGTTTCATTTATTCAGGTGAAAAGTGGCTGTGTGAGGCTTGAGAGAAGGGAAAACAAGGTTTGAAGACTGGAGAATACTGACCAGAAGTCACTTTCTGTAGCTCATTCTTCACAACTGGACTGCATTTCCCATAATATACTATGCCTGTAGGATTTCCATCGTCCACTACTTATGATTCAGCTAAAGGGAAGCCTGTGGAGGTCACTGGAGGTGAAATCTAGTATGGAGCCAGCCCATGGAGGAGAACAGAAAGAGACATCCAATCTATAGTTTTCCATGAATCATTGTGGCATCTCAGTCAGGGGCAAATTATTGCTGAACTGACCCCAAATAAATTGTTGCTTCTTGACAGCTGAAATAGCTTGACTTGGATTCACCTAAAAGTGCATATGTTGTTAAAATTTTCCTGGTGAACAGTAAAAAAAAAATATAATCTATCCTGTAAATAATAAGGGTGTTCAATGGGAAAACTGCCTTTCAGGTACTGTCACTTTCCACCTATTCTATCTATTTCTTTCTGCACAGCATATTCAAATTGCTGAATATTATTTCAACTAATAAAAAGGATATGTAAATAATACAAAGTAATTGCAAAAAGAGGTTAAAGATTTTTTTAGATTTTTTCTTTTTTAATTGACCATACTCTTCTAACCCTTTTTAGGACTTCTCTACTGTTCTCCTCACATGGTACCAACTGTTTGCTGAGGTGTGTTTTTGACATGATAAACTTGCCGATAAAGGCATGAATACTAGTATGTATGCTTAGAAGGACTCCCCCCACACCCCGGGTTGTCTTTGCTATGCTGTCTGTAGGTCTATGTGTCACTTATTTACAATATAAAGCACTTATTAACAGAAGTACTCAGAAGAGTTAGTGAGGTTTCTCATGTGATTCAGTCACAAAGGGGAAAAAATAACTCTTAGAACTACTCTTTCTGTCCTGGGTTTGGGTGTTTTCTTCTATTAACTGATATATAAATGCAAATCCTGAATGAGGTTGCTTATTTTCACACTCAAAGGGTGAGGTTGGTTCCTTGAGCCAAAGCATGCTCATTTTTTTTAAACGGCCCAAGCTGATCAAGTCTTTTGTTTCTCTAATTTTAGGGAGGTTACAAAGTGAGGGATTTCTTGTAGTTTTAACTTTATTTTTTAAGACCACCTCTGGCATCAAATCTTTGCTTTAAAAAAGTTTAGTTGTTATGGTTTGGCAATCCTCAAGCAGGTCTGTTTGGACTAAAATAGCCTTATTTTTAATAAGGAAACGAGCTGAAGTAGGATGAATATAAATATGTTTGCATATAAAAATAGAGCTATTGTCTCCAGTCTATGTCTGGAGAGTACTCTCATTTGGGCACTTAATCTCTGACTAGCTTTTGAATGATTTACATATTTGGACAACCCCAGGCTCAAAAAGACCTAGATCCCAGGTCCCACTTCCCAGTGTAATGTTGCAGCCACTGAGTTATTACAATAAACATGGCTTGTGGTACCAAATGTCATTTGAAAGGGTAACTTCTGCTTGAGTGTTTGAAAAAGAAGGCAGCCTTTTGTGAAGGGATGGCCCAGGCTGCTGAGAAGGACAACCTCGCTGTAGCAAGGAGAGAAGGGCAGAAACCCTGGGAGGGGTAAATATCTGGGGCAATGCCCTGCATTCAGCATTTTCTCTTGGGCGCTTTCAAGTAGCTGCATGCTGAACACACTTATGTCAGTTGTGTCTCCTTGTTCAAAGGCTGCTTTAACTTCTGTACTGAGGCTCCTAACTTTCATTAACTGTATAGAAATCTGAGACATCTCCAGCCTCTGGATGCCACAGGGAGGTAGGCAATATGCCATTTTATTTTAACCGCATCTGTCTAAAAATGACTTGGGAACATGCGCTCAACTGACTTGTGCTCCTTGCTTCCAAGGAAATCCCAGCTGTGATGAAGCATTTGCAGGGTCAATCTCACAATTTGGCAGTGAAGATATTAAACTGGAACAATCTTAACGAGTGTGTTTAATTTTCTATCTCAAAATTTTTTTCTTATAAAATTTCTCTTTGATGGAATCTGAAGGTTGGTTTCTTTACAAATGTATCTTTCTACAATGAGCAACATTTTCACACAGAAGGCAAAAGAGAGGAAAAAAAGCTTGTCCTTTTTAAAGCATAACTGTTGTATTAGTAACATGTAAATGAAGGGGCTGATGTTAATTTCGGAGCCTTCAAAAAAGGTTCAGTGGGTTTTATCCATTACTGCCCATGGCCCTGACTCTGCTTTTATAGAAGTCAATAGGCGTCCTCCTGACTGTTTCCTTCCATAGCTGTTTGGATCAGCCCAAGGCAACCAAGAATAGTAATGGGGAGATGCTACAAACAGTAAAATTTTAGAAGGAAAAGGGGGGGGGGGGGGGCGGGGGGGGGCGGAAGAAAAAAAATTGAGCAGCATCTGGTGGGTGCTAGCAAGACTGCCCTACTTGAGTATGACTTAAACTAAATAATGCTTTTGTGCCTGCAATTTATTTAAAGAATGCTACACTTCCTGGGTTTTCAAACTAAGATTCATGGCGTGGAGATAAGGTTAAATAGCTCAGGCAAAATCTTTCCTTCCCTCCACTGAGCAGCGCTTTGCAAGTGAAGCCTGGCTGCCAGCACTGCAGGTATGGGAAGGGGTGCAGAGGGGCTGTGCTGCCTGCTGGGATGTCACCTCCTGCCTTCCCCAGTGCCACCGACACACAGCTCCCCATCAGGGAGACTGAACAGAAGCGGAGTTTAAAAAAAAAAAAAAAAAGTCAGCCGGTTTCATCAGAGGTGCTTTGTGTGAGGGCCCCTCTTCCCTGCACACAGGCTCGCACAAAAGGGCTCAGAAAGGCGGGTGACCTCCTGATCCCCCGCGATGGCCAAAAAATAAATGAGACCTAGCCCTGAGGCAGTCCCTCTGCGGTGCGAAGCGATCCTCCGCCCCATCCTCGCTGCGGTTTATTTATAGATAGCCTTATTTGTTTGTATTGTCAAGAAGCAGTAATTCCTAGATTATTTCTTAAGTGTCTAGAGAATAAAGATCAAATGCTGCCAAGTGTACACATGACAGATAAATGAGAGTATAACACCAGAATCCTCCTTTGTCATGGAAATTGTGTTGGTTTCCTGTTAAGAAAATGAAAAGCAGATGTCAAAAAACATAGCTGGTTATGTGGATACTTATGCTGTGTTGGGACAGCTTGGATTATAAAATGGTGAATACTCAGGGGAAGGAGGGTGGATTTAATGTTACCTTTTAAAAAAGAATGTAAAAAGGAAATAGAGCTGCCATGCAGACATTACTGGTAAACTAGAATATATCACCTTCAGCTTGTTGACGGGATAGAAAATATTAATGAGGATCCTTTCTAGATGAAAGTGCTTACAGCAATACTGTGAATCCTGGGCTTTTCTGTCTTACAGCAGGTCCTTTTTGTCATGAACAAGAACTTGGGTAGGTCAGAGCTCCCCCCACCCCTCTTGGATTCCCTCTAGCTGGCAGCTGATCATCAACTTCTGGAAAAATGAATTGGTCGTGACTTTCCTTATAATGCCATTTCAAAATGGAAGGCAGGGAGAGGGAAGGGGTTAAAGCCTGCAAGGAGGAGAAGGCAGATTGCTGCTTTTGGGGTGCCTCTGCCATGGAAAGACTCCTGCTAAAGGAGAGAGGACTGCTTTCTGAGCATCTCTACCCACCCTCCACAGAAGTGTTGTGTGTATCGAGGAGAGGGCAAGAGAGCAGAGGTAATTAAGCGATAGGGAGGGTGTGATGGGAAAAGGCAGCTATGAGAATACGTGATTACTTAAAACACTGCCTGCTTGGGCAGTTCCTTGAAACACACATCCCTCTTCTGTGGGGGTATGAGACTATATGAGACTTAGGATATGCCAACTGTGGTGGAAAAGGCCTGATCTTCTACCCGCCACCCCCCATTTCTCAGATGACTCTCCTGATTCTTGGCTGATCTGAAGTCTTTTTAATGACCTGTTGCTGCCATGCCGCTTCCTGTTTGTACAGCATGTTGACATATTGGAAGCTTGAAAGACTGCCCCTGTCTTCCCTGTAATTGATATTAAATATATATATACACACCATACATACGTATATGTGTATGTATACAGGCTCCTAGCAGGAAACCGTCAGGGTTGAGACAGGCTTCAGCTCTAGCCACAGGAGCAATGCTGTGGGCAGAGAGGAGGAGCTCCCTGTGAGGGCAACTGCCCCCAGGGACATCTGCCCCAGGGGTGGCGAGGGTGATTCGGGGTGAGCAGGGAGCGACGGGAGAGGGGAAGTCAGTGCCTGCCCCAGTGCCCTACCAGTAGCATCACTGCTGCTCTGCTTTGAAAGTAACACCAGGTCTAGCGGTGCTGTTCCAGGTTGTATTGCATGAATTTACCTTGGCCGTTGCATTGTAACTACTCCTAGTCGGTGTTCTGCAAGGGAATAGTGTATTGCGGCCAGTAGCTGCGGAGTCCCAGGGAAGGCATGTGTGCACGCTCACTGGAGAGCTTAACTGATACTTCTTCTTAGGCAGCTAAATGTGCTAGGACTGGATGTTCCTGAGATCAAGGCAGGGCATGTGAAATGCTGTCGTCTCACAACAATAATCAACATTTTCAAGAGTTTTCAGAAGTTGAAAAGACTATCTTATTTTTTTATTAGACAAATACTCAGCTGTTGTGTTTTTTTCTTCAAGTGTCCTCTATCTTTGCCGTTTTATTTTTCCGTTTGTCTTTTTTTCTCTCTCTGTGGTTAACAACTAGTTGCAGGGGTGCGTGTATGTATACGCAAGTTTTTTTTGTATAAAAAGAGTAATCTAACGTTGACTATCTGGCTGCAGTCTCAGTGGGTTCTCACATGAACAGCTTTGCTGAAGTTGCCTATATTCATAGGAAGGTGGCATGGGTTCAGTATATAGGTAAGAGACAGATTTTAACACCACATGCAGCCAACTGCTATGAATTACAATGCAGACTTCTTTATTTACCCTGGGAAATCTATATTTTCCCCTGTTACACATGCATATGGTAACCTCAGCATGTGCTTCCTTTTGATTCTGCTTCTTCTCTTCCTTGCTCATCAAATTCTTCAACCGGTGCAGTGAGGACATGCAAGCTCCAGATTCCTAGGTGCGATGAAAAGGTCACATCCTCTTTTCAGTTGCCGCTGTTCCACTTCTAACCTCAGGACTGCAGGTTCGGAGTAAGTCTTGAAATGTCCAGGGCCTTATTTTTTGGATGAATATCCAGTGATATTTATCTGAATCATTTAAGGCAAAACTATATTGGAAAAGAAGAGCCCTTTGGAGTATGTTTCCTCATTAATTACACTCGGAACGGAAATATTTCATGTTTTGCTTTGGAACTTTGCTGTTTTCACATCCATTCCAGGTAGAAACTGAAGAAAAAATGTATGAAAATGTCTAGGCTATTACTTGTGCTATCTGGTGACTGAAGTGGAATTATACTGACGGTATATGGACTAAATGATCAGAGCACCCAAAATGGTTCAGGGAATTACTGTTTTGTGGGTTGGGAGGTTTTTTGTTGGTTTTCATTTTTTTTTTATTTTAATTAAAGACTGTAGCAGGAGTACCCCTTGTGACAATTGCTTCAGAAAAGTAAACTGGAGAGGCTCGGAAGCTATCCTAACACCCTGAGGGCTATGTGTCTTTTCAGGTCACATTTAATATACTTTCAGACTACAAAACAGAATCTTCCCCTCTGCTGACACGCCGCAGGCATGAGTCTTTCGGCACAGGAGGAGGAGATGGGTTTCCCAATGGGTTCTTGTCTGTGGTGCCTCTTGGTGGGCCAAAGGGTTCATTAGCAAGAAACTTAAGTCCAACAGGGACCTGGTGGCTGGTTTGGTCTTCTCTTTGCCGGTTTAACAGTGCATTGACTTGCTGATTCTGAGTAGGGAAGAGCTATAAAACTTTATATCCCCCAAATATGATGATCTACCAGACCTAAATATGATTAAAATATTAACACCCACTAATATCTTGGGAGGTTTTGTTTAAATCGTTGCTGTAGGAATGTTTGCCTATGGAAAAATTACTTGTATGAGAGAAAAGTTTTGCTTCTGATTGAACAAAGTTACCGGGAAAATTCATTTTGTAGTGTCAAAGAGAAGTGAAGTCACTTTATTTTTCCCCAGTAGAAAGAAAAACAGTGGACCTGGGAGGAGGAGGCTGGGTTAAACCGAAATTTAAATGGCTTCCCCTGGATTTTAAGCTGCCACCTTTGCAGAAGCGCTGTTTGCCCGGCGGGGCCGGGGTGCGGGTCGCTGCGCAGCGCGCCTCTGCCGCGGACCGGCCGCAGAGCCGTGCGGGGCTGGCACAGGCGACCGCCCGCGGGGCTGCAGCGAGGCGCCTCGGCAGGGAGGTGGCGCTGGCGCTCCGGGATTGGGGGTGCTGGCGGCGGAGCGCGGCCGGGGGCACCTCCGGGGCAGATTCTATAGGCTGCAGCGAGTGGGAAAACAACTTCCCTGCAGCTGCTTTATGTTGTTTGGGGTTTGGTGATGGTGGTGGTGGGGGGTTGTTTTTGTGTGTGTGGGTTTTTGTTTGTTTGGTTTTTGGTGGTTTTTTTTTTTTGTAGTTTTTGTTTTTTGTTGGGTTTTGTGTGTGTGTGTGTGTTGGTGTTTTTTGGTTTGTGTGTATTTGGGGTTTTTGTTCCGATTTTTTTGTTCCGATTTTTTTTTTTTTTCTTTTTTAATGCCTGGCACTTAGAAATCTTGCTCCCCTGCGAACAGGGTCCTCTCTTCTCCTGTGGCATGCCGCCTCAGCTAGCCCACCTCACACAGCACCAGGATTGCACCCCAGCCCTCACCAGCCCCGGGAGGCTGTGGGGCACGATGGGCTGCTTTGTAAGGGGGGCCGTGGTGGCTTTGGGGGTGACCTCTGTGAGCGGTGGTTTGTTTTGGTAGGGTGGAGGACACCGTGCCCTGAGGGGGACCCCGCCCCTGGTGTCAGCGCGGGGGTTTTGTAGTTTTGCTGACTGAAATGCTCAGGGAGTAACTTCAAACTTTGTTCTTACAGCTACCTTTTTTTTTTTCTTTTATTTTCTTTTTATTTCCTTTTTTTTTTTTTTTTTCATTTTTGGGCCCACCTCTTGCTGCGTTGTCTATAATTCCATGTGTTGGATACAACTTCGTCAAGGTGAGGTGTTCCCTCTTCTCAGGCTGGCCATGTGACAGGCATTAATGAAAGTTGAGAGTGAATTGGATTCGCTTTAACCTTGAACTTCAAGGCATAAAAATTCATTGTCCTTTTCTCTCCCAATGCCTTAGTTATGGTATTTAACCAATTATTTTGGTGAGTACTGACTATTATACATTGCAGGGCAAATGACTGCTGTTATTTTCAGTATGCTTTAGGGGTGCGTGCATGGAATATACATAAAATACATGCTCCCACTTGCAAGGTGCTCTATGGTGCCAAGTATTCTTCCTTCCAAGACCGTTTCCATACTTTGACATAAATACTAACTACAGTTTTCATGCACCATTAAGTATAGGATATGAAAGGGTTAAATCTCTATTGTCAGTGGCCAGTGTGTACATAGCTGCATTTTGTTCTAGACAGATATTAAAAAAAATTGCGAAGACATTAAAAATTCAGATTTTTAAATCTTTTTTTTTTTTTTTTTTGTGGAGGGAGTAACGTAGTAATAAACTTGTGACTAGGATAGCACTTTATTTATACTAATATATCTCTTAAGCCTGTGGGGGAGGGGTGGGAGAGCTGGGGAGAAGGCGGTGTGCCTGAACTCCAGGCTGTGTTTGGCAATTCCTCGGAGCACTTCCTGCCAGCACAATGGTTACCCCAGTATGCAATTTGTGCAAAACGGGTAGATGATTTTCTTCATAAGCGTTAAGTACAAAGGGTACTCCATGATGCCATCTAATTGCTTAATCCCCAAGGAGTTCTTCAGGCATTTATTTAACACTAATTGCATGTGTAAATGTTCTTAATTTACAGCGTGTGAAAGTTGCAATGAATGCACACAACAGAGGATGTCAAAGTGACACTTCATGGAAAGATGCAGTTAAGGCAGTGTTAAGTTACTTCTAAATAGGATTAATCATTTATTAAAGTTCAAAGCTCATCAGAGCACAGGAACAAGCATATGATGACTTGTTGTTGTTCAAAATTAACTTGTGGAGGGGAGTCATGCCTCTAAAATTTCTATGATATAACTTAGCACATTGCAGTAAATGATGAACTTAAAGAATTAAAAAGCTAAGCAGGGCGAGCAATTCAGCACAAGGCAAAGAACTTGGCTTGGCAACCGTTGCACAAAGCCTGCTTGGGCTGTTAATTAGTGCTCACATTGTAATAGAGCTGTGGAGTCCCAGGCACTGTACAGAGCTGGGGGGGGGTCCCTGCTCTAGAACTTGTACAGCTTTGGCCCACAAGATGTGGGGGGAAAAAATGGGTCTTGCAGGGCACAGTACATCCATAAAGGTCTTCGGACAAATAAGAGACATTCTTTGGAAAGGAACCCGCATTTCTGATGCCTGGTGCCCTGTCAGCTATTTCCCAGTAGTGGCATTAAAGCTTTGATCCTCTCTGTCATCTTGAATATCACCACAGTTATACGCACAGGAACACAAACAACAGCTGGCACCTGAGCTCTTGGGAAGATCTCTCAAGTCCTGGGTTCTCTCTGTATGTGCTGGAGCTCAGGAAATCATGCAATAAAGAAAATTATACTTCTTGTGACATGATTATATGCTCTAGAAACATAATTGCATGCAGGCCTTACTTTGTGGTACACAGTGCGCAAGCATACAGAAGTAGTTTTGAAGAGGAAAAACCTGATGTTTTACAGTATCCATCAACAGGAGCAGAGTTCAGGAAGCTCGTGTTTGGTCAGCCTGCCCACCCAGCTCAAACATCACCCTAAGTCACACACCTTTACACTGCTTGAGATGTATCAGCTCTGGGACTTCTATGGTTCTTCAGTGAATGCTGGTATTTATACCTGCATCTTAGTACTTTCAGGGAGGTAATAATTCCCACAGGGAGTAGTGTGATAATTCATGTGGAAAGGCAATCTAGCTAGAATTTGTCAGAATGAGTGGGAAAGTAGGTTTGGACATGAATTTTCTTGTCCATCGGTGAGATGCCTTTGAGCTCTTATTAGCTACAGGAATAATGTTGATTGAATACTACCTGTTCCAAGACTGAACATAAAATATTAATTCTCTTTATTCTGAAAATTATATAGGTGTATTCACATCCTTTGTGAATGTGTGTAAATCTTGCATAGTTTCATGTCTTCAAGTTCAGTCTTGATTATCCTTAAACCCACGAGGATAACATGTGATCATCTCTTCTCCAGCTATGCAGGGCTGTGAGGACTTTACTTTCAGACATGGCAGAAAAAATTTGTGTGTCTGATTTGCCACAAACTTCCATGGTAAAGATCAGAGCTGCAAAAAGGGCTAAGTAGCCTGTCACATTGTGTGTAGGTGTTTCCTACATAGTAGAATCCATAAGATAAAGTTTGGTGCCTTTAGTGCAGACAGAATTATATGTGTCAGAATGGTATCTGACAATATTGAGGTACAGGGGAAAGAGTCATCTGTGGCTCCTGGGAGGCCATGCTGAAGAGAGACATGTGTTTCAAATTTAGCCCCACTTCTGTACTTAGAAATGAACATTAGTAATTTTTTTTCAGCCATCTTAAAGGAGGAGCATGTAAAAACGGACAGAAGAGGAGTTAAACGTATCTAAATGCTAAAACCAGAAATTAATGTGCATGTGAATTCTGGTCCAGGATTCAAGCCAGGTCTTTTGTTAGGCTAAATGCCTTCATCCCCATGTGAAACTACTGAAGAAAGCTGGAGGAGGTTTATGCATGATGAGGAAAACCTAACTTCTCTTGCATCTATCCTGGGCCCTTTGTGATTAATGGAAAGAGTCCATTAATTCAAGCATATGCTTTTAGTCTCTAGGGGAAAAAGTGGTTGTGATTAAAAACCACCTTCTACTCATATAGTTTAATTTCCTCTGTTTTCTTCAGATGAGACCAAAAACTGGAAGGGGCATGGATGGCCCAAACAGTTTAGTTTAAAACAAAGCAGAACAGCCACAGATCTCTGCCTCCCCTTTACGCCGAGCTGTGCTGGGAGGCTTTGGCGCTCTGTGAAGGGTTGGTTTGTCTCCTTGCTCACTGCTTGCTTTTTGGCAGGAGTGGTGCTTGCTGAGCTCGCAGGTCTCTGCCGCCTCCGGAGTAAGGCGGCTGCAGGGGGAGAAGCCCACGGCTCGCACAGTGTGCTGCGCGGTCCCTGCCGAGGGAACCCATAGGTGTGAAATGGCAGGCGAGGGCACAAGCCTGTGCCTCCTGCAAGGAGGACCTGAAAGGGGAGATGTGACATGGCCAGTTGGTGGGCCTGGCTGCCTGCAAGAGGACACGGGGGTCTCTGCAGGAGAAAATTGAAAGGCCAGTGCCTTTGGTTGTCTTATGCTAGGCCAGCTGCAGGCAGAGTGGCCCCAGGACATATTTAGGTAATGTCCTCTGGAGTGCTGTGTTTAAACTGTTTAAGTTGTACCTGAACTCTAATGGAGCCCGAATTCTCACTTCTATTTCAAGAGTTCAGCCGTTTGAACTGAGCCAGGTCTTCCTGGGCTGTCTGTCCCTTTGCACAGCAGCAGTGCGTGCAGGCACCGCTTGTTCCTGTCTGTGGTCTGCAAAGGCATGTGGTCCACCTGTGAGAAGCAGAGAGGTACGGTGGTATCCCTGGAGGAAGAGGAGCTTGCTTTTCTGTTTGGGTGCTGCTGAGCGTGTTGGAGGGAATGATGGGGACCAGAAAGCCACAGTGTCGACCCGGCCAGCTCTGACTTGGGGGCAGTGGTGAGGAAAGAGGAGCAGACAGGTCTCAGAGCAGATGGGAGGACCCAGCAGGGACTAGGCACTGCTGCTATACTGGGCTGTATCTAACCAAGCACCAGTGCCCTAAGGTCCTGCCTGCATGGACATGGTCGTTGAAGGAAGAGCTGTGTGTAAAAACCTTTCCTTTTTTGTCCTGTCTGATCTATTTTTTGGAAGAGGTTGTGCTTAAAGAGTCAACTTCCTAGGTTTAAATTAATTTTAATTATTTTTTTTTTTTGGTTCAAAAACTTTTCAGTCTCTTTTGGTGAGTAAACTACAAGAGAAAGCCCAGACAGAGCTAGCTCAAAACTAGCTGGCCTAGTGTCTCACCATAAAGAACTGTAAAAGCGAATGTGATATGCCTCTCTGTACCCTCCTTAAAAACCCCTTGTGCTCCCAAGTGTGCATTTGTGCAAAAGCAAGCCTTTTGAAACCAGAAACCTATAAAAATGAATCCTACAATTAATTGCCAATGTAAAAGTAAGATACCCTTAGTATAGACAAAACCGTACCTCCTCTGGGGTGTTTATAACCCGAATGTGATGGAGAACTGAAAAGAAATCTGCCATTAGCAATATAAGCAAACTGTCTCTCATGTCATTTGAGTACCTTATTAAGGACTGTTCTTATTGACTGGACTGAGGTTACGTCTGTGGTAAAATATTATTCAAGATAAGAAAGAATATCCAAAGTCACGCCATTAATGGTTTCTAAAATTTCATCATTACAGAGTGTATGCTTATAATTACCCCATTGACACCCTTTAAATGTCTCCAGTAAAATGTGATATAAGCTTATAAGTTTCCCCAAATGAACATCTAAATGGAACTATAATGTAAAACTTTAAAAATAGGCTGTTTAAGAGAAACCTTTATTTATCATTGATTTTACTGTTGGTGGATGAGATTTTTGAAGTGGACCTAGTTTTTACTGAGACAATTGCTGTGGATTTTCACATAGCTTTGGCAAGGTAACACTTCAGCAACTGGTTCATTTAAAATACCTTGGGACCATACAGGTGTGTATGTTTAACCTGGAGGGAAGAGGGACACAGAAAAGGACAATTACAGGATTTCTCTTCTCCCTTTCCTTCCCCCAGCCCTTGCCACTCCTGCTTGCCTGAGAGGAAAAAGCATCGCATTTCAGATCCTAGGAAGTCACACTTGCCCTGTTTGTTCTCTGATATAGGCCTATAAACAGAGACATTCAGTCTGTAAACAAGTCAGGCTTACAAAGTGACTGAAAGATAACAGTCCCCCATCGAACAGTGGGAGCAGGGGGAGGGATGATAGAGAGGCTGCAATAAAAACAGGAAGGTCTCTGTTGGTCCTCTTGAAGTTAGTGGTTAAAAACATCAAAGCGTGGGGTGTGTTTTTTTCAACCAGACTGCTGTGTCACTTTATAATTCTTCATAAAGCAACCATCCAGCCGCTAACATGCTGCAACTGTTAGTGTGAGCTGTGCTTTGATTTAGAGGAACTGTATCCAGCTCCAGGCATGTTAAGCTAAGGAATCTCTTGTAGGTTTACTTGGCATGCTGTGTGCCATTGAAGGAACTATAACTTTTCAGAGCTGCTAATTGCAAGCTGTTCAGGATTTTTTCCTTTCATTAAAAAAAAAAAAAAACAAACCAAAAAAACCCAACAACTCACAAATAAATTGCACTCCCCTTCTCTCTTGCTCCAAAACCCAAAACATTTTCCCAGCCTCTGAAGTCTTCAGAATTTCCTACATTGAAATTTTAAGTGAAAAACAAGAAGGTAATGGAAAGGGAGGAAAAACAACTATACCGTATATATCAAAGCAAAAAGTACATATACTCAGCTTAGTTCTAAGAAATATAAATTATTCAACAGCTGCTTCAGCAAAGAGATATTTTTAAAGTTCGAAGCCAGCAGAGTGCATCAGTTCTCTTAAATGGGGGAAGGTGTTTTGTTCCCTGAAAACAGGAGATACAGAGAACTGCATGGAGTTTTTGTCTACCCTTGGAAAAGCAGCCAAATAAAGATAAGTGGGAAGAGAAGTAAGGATGGGCGGAAGCCTTTAAAGTGGGAAGAGCAGCTGCATTGTTCTGGGAGGGGAATAGTGAACTTTCATGTAAACAGTGTTGGTAGGTCCTCTCCAGTGTGCTGCACAGGCAAGCTACTCTGATTTATTGCCCACAAAACTGACTTACACTGAACAGCATTTGGGTTTAGCTTTAGCATAGCAAGAAGAGAGTGGTAACAGTTTTGCAGATGGAGAGAGTCCTCAGACCAGAGCCAGCCTTTGTCCTGTACTAAACCTGCCTGGTTTGGGGTTGGAGGATAGATTTTTATCAGGTTTTCTCAAGGGAATAGCTGCCGCAAGATTTTCCATTCCATTTCCATGTAGGGACGAGTTGTGTAGGAGGAGTTGTGGCAGCTGGGAAGAGGAGTGGAAGCAAATGTTCTAGGTGGTGGACATGTTTGGTGGTGATGGTGATGTGCTCTGGTACCAGATATGATAGGTAAATCATCATCCAGACATGAAATTTTAAATTTCCTTCAGCTGTGAATCAGGATTTTAGCCTTGATTGTCACTACTGATCAAAGCTAGCAAGCACTCTCAGCAGTGGTGAAGTTACAGCAGAGAATTGAAATGGAGGTCAGCAGTGCAGAGCTCATTCAGGGGACATATCTTTGTGTGGACTTGATGTACAGGCAGAATTTAAACAGGCCACCGATTGCATCCACAAACTGAAACACACCTGCATTATTTTTTCCTCTGGCATATCTTAATGATACACAGTCAAGTGCTTAGATGGATAACTAGCATGATTTCTGTAAGCCATTTCTAAAGGGTCTCCTTTTCTTTTTTTATTGCAAACACATCTTTGCATATACTTCCACTGAAGGGAAGATGTGTTCCTCCTTGTAGTTTTTAGCAACTGAAAAAGTAAATAGATGGCAACTTAAAATTACAGGTATCTTCAAATGAACCTGTATTTCTACAAAGTGCTGATGCTCACTTCTGAAATGTATATTTGTTTTTTATTGTCAGCTGTTCTAATAATACCTGCTCCATGTAATATCACTAATAGTAGTCAGCTACAGTAATATGAATGCATGTTTTGTCTTTAGCACAGAATAAATCAGAAGACCTTCAAAATTATTAGTTAAAATCACTTATGAGTGGTAATACACTAAAAGAAAGACCCGCAATCATTCTCTGTCCAAACTTCCATTTGTATCAGCTTAGATTAAGACTTCACTTTTAACTGGTGGGATATGCTCCTAAAGTGCTACACAGGCACTTAAAGGTTGAATGTGCACACACCCACTGAGACAAACATACGTAAAAAAAATCAGGTAAATAAACGTAGCTTGAAGAGCATGCTTTTTTGAGAAATTCAAAAGGCTTAAGTATTGGTTCTTCAAAAAGGTGTGTGTAGTGGCCAGCTGCTACAGACAAGGGTTCCCTTAAAGTTCCTTGCAACCCTTTGCAAAAATAGTGTCTTGGTTATGTCCCAGTCAGTGTAAAAGTTAACAAGTATAATGAAGAGAAGAACTTGTCATGCCTGGCTAGGCCAGTGGCAGGAGCTAATCGTGAGAGATCATGGAAGCTTTTTGAGCACAAGTCTAATTTTTGAAGATGTAAAAGTAATGTTTTAGAAATTTACCCAAGCCGTATCACTGCACAGAGGGGCTAGTGGGAAAGGAGAATTGAAGATGCCAGGCAATTCAGAGGTTTGGGGTTTTTTGGTTGGTTTTTTTTTCCCCCGTTTGCTGGCAGTGTGAAAAATTGGAGTAAATGATGAAACAAAGTATTTGCAGCATCCATCAGATAAAAGCCACAAAGTTACTTCAAAGGTATTAGTGCATCTTTTTATTTGCTTTTCGTGCACATTCATATGCATGACGTTGTGTTTGGAAGACTGTCCATGACAGAGAAATTCCAGAAAGCTTGCATGAATAAATATGAGCAAATGTTCATCACATGTTCATACCGCAAGTGGCTTGATCAGTTCTCCTGCCTGCTTTTCAAAGCTTGTTGTCCATTCAGAGCAGAGAGATCACAAAATGATTTTGATGATTGGCTTTTTGTTAATAAATGCCTAAGTTCACAAGGATTCTTTTATGGACACACACATTTCAAAATATATATTACTGGGATATGGTAAAAATACAAGTAATAAATACATTGGATTTCATTGAAGTTCCTTCATGAATAAAAAAAGCCTGTTTTCTACCGGTAGTTCACACTTGTGTTGGACCACAAGCAGCTGTGAAGATTTAAAGTTCACTTGAGTATAGTGGATGCCTCAGCAATCTGCCATATTTTAGGTAGCTGGGATCCAATAATCCAATTTTTTTTTCTATTTGGCAGCTTGGTTTTTTCAATCCTTCTGAGGCAAATCAACAGTCATGAAAGTTACCTTCAGGAAGAGTTATTAATTGCAAGTTTAGGTAGTGCTAAACCTATAGATATTATGTAAATCTTACCTGCAGCAGTTTCTGTAGAAGCGGGAATGCCATCAAACAACTGAAATTAATAGAGGACCTTTCTAGTGATTTAAATCTACTTTAGTTTGGGCTGCACGTATCTTATTGACACAATAGCTCACTTTTCTCAGTGTTGTATACTCGATTGCTTGTGACTCTTCCCATCTGAGCGAATGCGTTTAGGTGCAGCTGGCAAGGCTGCAGTGCTGTGAGCCAAGGCATGCTTGTTGTCCCCACGCTTCTGGGGAAATCCACTGACTCCAGCTAAGCTAAGGGGATGTCAGCACAAATGTGCATGTGTCAAACTATCCCACAGAGTATTTGGAAAAGCTGTGGCACATGAGGTGTTCAATAGAAGCAACATCCCATGTGTGATATTCTGGAAAAAGATTGCGGGCAAACAAAAGTTTTTAGTACTCCATTAAAACTTATTTAGAAGCCTACATCAGCAAGCCCCTTTTTTTTTTGCTGCTTCATTGCGCTCTTATATTGAACATAAATATGTATGTTTTTTCTTATTTATATGTGACTGAAATAATGAGCATACAATAAATAAGAATGTTAATTACTGATAATAATAAACTGATGGGTTGGTACATGTTTTTCTTGTTTGTGAGCCTGAAGTTGTGGTGATGGCATCATCTGTAAGAGAGTGCAAAATAATATCAGTGCCGCTTCAGAAAGGTGAGCTGCTTTCTCAGTGGGCGTAGGGGAGAACAGAGAGGGCTCTATGGTTTGATTTCAGCTCACTGAAAGCCTGGGGAGCTGTGGATTTTATATGGCCAGAGCTCAGCAGAACAGAGCTTTGTCTTGATAACTCAAAATGACTAGATCATGCCTGGTAGCTGGTCCTGGAAACCTGACCCTTGTCACAGGCTGACTACATCAATTTGCAGTAGATTGATGATGTATAGACTGTGGGTGCCCCAGGGGAGGCCCAAGAAAGGCCTGAGAAACATTGTATTGTTAATCCATACCCCTCATTAGCTTCTGCTGTGCTGGATTTCAGCTAGCTGGCAGGGCTGGAGGAGTTGGAGGGAGAATGTGGCGTTGTCTGGCGTTGTTATTGTTAGTTGCCTTTTGAATGAAAGGATGTTTTAAAATACCTTTTCTCCAAAGTTTAATACATCAAAACTGGCAGGATTCTTTATTTTCCTCTCTAACCCTCTTGTCAAGTGCCTGGAATTCCTAGATTTTCTTTGTATATTGATTTAGCGCTCTCTCCTCCACAGCCCGAGCTTTATCTCTTCCCGATAACACTCTCTCTCTACCCTTTCCCAAGTAGTGGCAGGCATATTATATACGCTGTAATCAATTTACATTTCACTACCATTTGTCAGCTCTTGTGCTGTTGATGGAGGCTGTAGCCCTGCCTTCGCTGTTTCTTTATGCGCTTCTAGACGTGTTGCTTAACCATTTCTTCTCAGGGCAGCGCAAGGCTGTAGTTTTAAACGTGGTTTCCATCAAACAGTAACATCTTTGTCAAACTTCAACAGAATTAACGTTAACTTCCAAGGAAGTTTTGACTGCCATCATAAAAATGTTTGATTAGTGTTAATAATTTATTAAATTGGCTTGTCCTGACACTGCCAACATGCTGGAAACCCCTCAACCATTAAAACATTAACAGAGGCTGTAATACAATGCTCCTTCTGTTCCATGTTTTATTTCAAGACCACATTCTTACAAGCCTGGTTCTGTGGTGTGCCAATATGCTCTCATTAGGACTGCATTAAAAGATGAAATATGACAAATATTAAAAAGCGTGGGAATATGGAGTAGAGCATGGTGGGTGTAGTTTTGTGGGCAGCTTTGCTGCGATTAAATTTTTGCAAAGCAAACCTGTTTTTGCAATATAGGGAAATAAAAGTACTAGGCGAGTATGTAACTGAAAGAGGCCAAACGTATTTGATTGCTTCATCCAATCCCCTAAAATACATAAACTTTAAGTTTCTACTAAGATGTGAAAGCTGATATTGGGCCTGCTTATGCTGAAGCATGCTATTCAATTATATAAGAAACAAAGTCCTATTTGAGAAAAGTATTAACACCTTGAGAATAGATTGATCAAATTTTTATTTGACCATTTACATCTGCACTTGAATTGCTGGTGGTAGGAGCTCTCCTGTGTTCTGCCAGAAACACCTGCTTTGGCTCATGCAGACTCAGGGTTTGCATGTAACTTGTTCCATATAAAAGGCTATTTCAACAATAACAAGAGTTTGGTTTATTTTCCAACTGGATGGAAGATAGTTGAAATGGAGGCTCAGTTTATTTTTTGTAATTTGCTGATAATATCAGCGAAATTAAATAAGCAATTTAACTCCCCCCTCCCCCCTCTACTTGTGTAGGAGCTCCAACACTGCCTCAGATGTGTAGACTGAGGTTGCAGGTTGCATCAGTGAAGCACAGAGATGTTTCATTTGTCCATCCCAGTCATGAATATATATTGAGAACAGTTTCAGTACCTACCTTTGAAATGTAATCCAAGGCTTTTGAGCTTTGGGAGTGAACTATTCCATAATTATTCATAACAGCTGGATTAGTTCCTTCTCAACTCTTCTCTTTTTTTTGTACCTGAAAAAAATGATGGGTACATTGGTGAAAGTTCTATTTTATTTTACAAGAGGAAGTAATCCAAGCTAGTCATACCTATATGTCCCAAAGTCCATGTGTTTTCAAATTAAGACAAAATCTTTTAGGCAGAGTTTGCTTAATTTCTGTATTGTATCATTCCCAGGTACTCAGCTTCCTGGAGTACAAATACGAAGTAGTTGACCTTAAGTCAGAGGTTGGGCCCCTTCTTCCATTTAGTCTCCACTGATTTCCCTTTTCTGTTACGTGCAGGACAATTTAAAGGAAACCATTAACACAGAGCAGCCTTTTTGCAACTCTCTAACCTTCAGAAAGTTGTTCTTAATAAGCTAACAACACTGCAAATGCTAATCTGTTTTATTATGTACTATGTATTGTATGATGTTTGCAAAAAGTGTGTAGCAACACTGTATTAATATGTGCAAAATAATTAATTGTTTCAGCATCAGAAAGTAATAATCCATCAGCTCAATAAATTCCCAAAAGAAATGCCATGTGTGTGTGTGTTCAGGGAACAGACTGAGTGTAAGCACTGAAACTGTGGCTCTGGAACTGCCAGGAATAGTTACTCTTGCCTTTTTATGCTGTTGTTTGCCTTTGAAATTTTTTCCTAATTATTTGCTGTTAATAATGAAAATTGTTGAATATTCTAAAAACCTCAAAACAGTTAGCTTATTAATTGCAACAGGAAGATAAGCAGAGTAAGTGACAACTGTGTGATATGAGATATTAAAGCACGACATTTCAAATGTCTTTCCCCTTCCTCCTTCCTGCTTGCTAAAGTCACCATCCATCAGACTGTTTCGTCATGGTTGGAGATCCTGTGTGTTGTTATTAGGAGCATTAGACAATTTGTACCTCGAGGTATTTACCTCGGTTCTTGGCTGGAGTGGGATACACTAAGGCAAGTACTTTAAGTGCTAAGAAATTTCAATCATATTAAGAGAATCCTCAGCTCTCAGCTCCTCCTGTTAGCGCGCTACATGTAAATGATCTATGAGTCTTCCCAAATTAAAAAAAAAAAAAAAAAGTTCATATATTACGGCCCCAGAAAAGGCAAGGTGATAAATCTTATATTCGAGGTTAATACATTTTTATTCACAGCTACTGCATTTCCATGCAGGTTTTTTTCCACAGTAAAGAGTTGGAAAATTTTGAATAAAGTCCATAAACTAATTATTTTCAGTTCCAATTTTGTTTCTTTTCTAATGGAACTCCTGACTCAGTGATTTTTTTTTAAATGGCCTGCAGTTACATGCCCCTGAGTGTGGTCTAATGAGGGTTGGAGGGTGCCTCTTAGATGATTTTGGAAAACTAAAGGGAATTTATTTCCTCTAGATATTCAAACTAATTATTCTCTGGTTTTATATAAGAACAATCCTCATATATACGTTGACATTCTCCTCAATGGCACTATTTTCCTGTCAACAGCTTTGATGTACACACATACTTACAAAAAGTCCAAGTTTTGGAAGCAGTGGACAATAGAACCTGTCATGGTTCTAGTTGTTTTAATGGTGAGTTTGAATACAGTTGTATGAATGAACTGAAATTCAACAATGGAAGAGAACCTCTGTTCAAAACAAAGCCATGATTTTCATCTCCTATTATTTTTACCTGCCTTTTATCCATATTTCCATCATCTAAGGACAGTGCAGTTAATGAAAAAATGCACCAGAAATACCTCTGACACGCTTCTCTGCTTATGTGCTGTGACTTGATGCTTGAATTGATATTGCCTGTTACCTCTATCTCTGGTTCTTAATGTCTGTGTGTTTGGTGACTTTGTTTATCCTTCTGTTGCACTGGCTGTTTCCATTGAGGCTCTCTCAAATCAGGTGTAAGCAAGACTGCATAGTTTGCTCTTTTCACTGCCTTTCACTACTAGCTACAAAATCACGTTCTTTTAGGATTCTGGCCAGCCGTAATGCTAACAAGAGGAACTATTGCCCAAATGTCTGATAGTTCACAGTGTGTTAGAATGCTGCTTCCTTATAGTTGACTTTGCCTAGCATTGACCTGGAAAGTTATGGACGCTAGCACTCGTGTTCTTTGACTACATCAAGTAATCTTCAAATCTCTGCAACAGAACAAATCCTGACAGTAATCCTGTATGTAGCTCTGACATTGTTTCCTCTAGAGGAAGGTTTCTTCAGTTATTAGATTAATAAATGCATATTATACAGTTAAATGACTTGTATGACACTGCAGTCCAAGAGTATATTGAATGAAAAAAAAACCCCAAACTCAACCCCCAGGAATGCAAACAGATGAAACGGATGAATTTTTACTAACTCAAAACTAGGTGCATTTTTGACTGTCAGTTTGCTTCTTCATGAAAAATAAACACCACATGGCAGAATGATCCAATATGGAAACTGCAATCCAGCACAAGGCAGAACAAGAGGACATAAAATATAGGATGGCTCAAGACTGCTCATGGGGGGATAAATAAATGACAGTGTAGAAGAAAAAAATCAGCAGAAATAGCCTACGCTTAAATAATAAATGAGTAATGAAAGTTAGTCTTAGAGAAGCATGAATTTCAAAGATAGTTTTGAAAAACAGGCAACAGGAAAGGCAATGCCATCTGAAAATGAGAAGGCTGGGAACTAAGATGTAGCAATGAGAGAACATCAAGTATTAGATCTCGTTGTTTGTAACTAGGAACTGAAACACAGCTTAGCATGCTGCATTTCTTGCTTTGTTTCCTGCTGCAATAAGGTTGTGTATTCCAACCTATTATAAGTCTAGATTCATATTTCTTCTTATTTCTCTAGGTCCAAGTCTTTCTAGACATGAATTTAACGGTATGATCAGTACAAAGTCATCATACAAGGTGGTGCAAATCAGTAATGTCGTCTGCATAAGTCATGGTTCCCTAGCTGTTCAGGAGTTTTAATATTTCTGAAAGCAAACTGTTGTTTTATTGTTCACAAAGCCTTTGAGTGGTTTGGGTCAGTCTTTTGTGTTTCTGTGCTGTCTTTCTCTCTCTCTTTTTTTTTTTTTTTTTTTTTTTTTTTTCTCCTTTCCCTACCTGCTTTACTTTGTCAGTTTTTTTATATTGAGAGCTAGGCAGGAAAAATAGAAATGCAGATGCTGAGTATTTTCTTTCGCATATTCAATCAAATTATCCACAGAGTAGTGTCTGTCTTTTAAACTGTGATTCCACTTTTTCTTGTAAATGGAGGCAGAAAAAGCCAAGGCAGACAAGAACTCAGAATGTTATCCTGCTTCTGCATAAAGACTTGTGTCTGACAGTTGATGCAGTGCAGTCTTGTGTTACAGGAGTTTCATGTGCAGAGTTCAGGAATTATAAAAGTGTTCCACAAATAGTTAATATTTAGCTATGATTATTTAATTTGCACTGGTATTGTATGGGCATCTTTAACAGGAAATGATGAACTTTGTGCCTTTCTAGTAAAGACGTTATCTTTATTAAAGGATCCCTCAGAGCTGCAGTATGGGAGTCCTTTTAAATGCAACTGCATTTGAACCTGTTTGAAATCTTTTTAGCATCAGCAAAAAATTAATGTTGTTGCCTGGTTTTGGTGGGGTTTTTGTTGTTTTTTTTTTAAAAAAAGAAAAAGACTGTACTTCACCACCTTTCCTTCCTCCTCTTTACTCCGACTCACAAACTGAAAATCACTTCCCAGTGCCCCAGTTAGAGGAAATTTCTTCAAAGATATAACATCAGGCGATTTATGCATTTCTTTCTGGTATAATAAAGATAGGAGAACTTTTCAGCGTAATTACTTAACTAGCCAAATATTTACTTTAGATATGTTGTAGGTTGTATTGCTCTATGGCACATTAGACAAAGTGGATGTTGTGAGAGTGGGTGGAACCTGCTGGCTACCTTCATTCATCCCGACCCCAGTCAGACTTTTATCAAAAACCACTCCAGGGAGGCGAGACTTATCACTCCCACGGGAAACTGCAGAAAACTCTTTATTATTGCTCTGGCAGGAGTCTATGGAGGGTAGATTTTCACTGGTACAGGTGTTGACAGTACTGCATCCTGCATCCTTTCTGGAGCAGCTGATTGCACTAGAGAGCACTTCTTACAGGATTAACTTTACTGCTGGGGGTGGGGGTGGTGCTGATTTGCCTCACTTTGTAGTACAGCATTGTGTTATTTAATGCAAAAAGATGCTTACTAAGCAGTGAGATTGCAGTCACATCCTCTTGGTGGAGAGCCCCCCAGTACAGGAGCAGGTTCAAGGGCTGGGCAAAGCAACCCATGGATGAAGGTTTCTGCAGCTTCCTCTGCTGTGCCTGCCTGCAGGGCTCTGCTGGGTACCACCAAACTGTAAAAAAGACTCTTCCATGATGGAAATTTGAAAGCAGTTGTGTTCTCCCGTGCAAAGACTCTGTCCTTTAAGTAGAAAGGCCAGCACCCTGCAAACTTTAGAGCATCATAGACAACTTAATCTACAATGAATAATGTATTTGAATTGCTCTATTCTTGCATTGCAGAGCACTTTTGAAAAAATATTACATGGTATTTTTTGTCTTGGGTTGGAAGGCACAAGCAGGAAAGGAGACTTGCTGCAGAACTATAGGGCAAGTGGGAGAAACTGGGATGAGACGGAAGTCTCCTGATCTTTGTGGTGCTTTCAGTAGCATCGCAGCCCAACAAAAAAGTATACAGCTGTTCACCTTGGTGTTATTTAACTTTCTTAAAGCTAAGTAAAGCAAGTACTTAAACACATTTAGATGTTGTCACCACAGGCATGCCATTATCACCTGATTATTAATACTTCTAAAAAAGAAACATAATACTGTTTTACATATGCGCAAGAGAACTTTCCTTCTCTGGCTACAGAAGTGGGTGGGGGGCGGGAAAAAGATTAACAGGGAGGGGGTGGTAAAATGTATTTTAACAGAGGAAAGAGCATGCACAGTTACAGTCTCACAGCTAGAAATAAACGTTGTAATCATAAACAAATGTAACCTTGAGTACAGAAGACAGTGATTTTATTGTATTGACACATGGAGCTTCGGCAACAATGGAGGATTTGTTCTTTTATGTTAGTCAGGACAAATTGGCAGGCAGGCCCTCCCTGTGGCCATTGCTTCCAGATAGCGTGTGTCAGGGCTTGGATTATAAAATGTCTAGGAATGTACAGACGAAGGCACAGAGAAGGCTTGCTGTGAGGGGAGATGGGGGGACCTCTTCACCTGAAGGCCTGGGTGTGAATGTTCTCAAGAGCAATGCTGGAAACCAAACCAGCATCAAGAAAACTTCCCTTCTGTAACGTGCCTGCACTGCCTTTCGCGCTTATTTAAATGCTTACATTTACACTCTGCAACGTGTTATCTGCGTGTGCGATCCCGAGGCGTAATAAGCCAAAGCCAGCTCTGCAGATTTATGCAAACTGCGATGAAACAAACTGACAATGTGGCTCCACATAAGACCATGCTCTGTCCTCGTGTGTCAGGTTTCTGTCCTCAGTGCTACCAGCTTAGATTCCATCAGGTTCCTCACACGGGTCCTATGGGATTGTGTTTCAAAATCTGGATTTCAGTGAGAGGTGGAAATTTTTTCTTGTGAAAGAAGCTGCCTCAGAGGAAGGAGACCTTTATTGCGTGCTCAGGGACAGTCTGGGCAGCACAACTAACTGACAGACAGCCCTGCATAAGGACGTGAGAAAAGCCTTGGCTATCTAAGAGTCACCATCTTTTCAATTAAGCAAAGTCAGAACATATTAGCAAGGGAGTACTTGCTTTTTTTCTTTATTTCTGTTCATCGTGTTAGCCATACTTTCAGGTTTTTGATAACTTGACTGCTTTGTAGTTCATGCTGTAGTAGAACAGAGCTCCTTTCCTGTGGGATTTTCATTCCTGTGTATTTAGAAAGGCAAAAAAGTAGCAAAAAAGGTGATACTAATTTCCTTTTTATGGGGGAAAAGTGAGGCAGAGAAAAGCAAAATGTCTTGACCAAGGTCCTTCAGGGTATTTGTGAAGAGCTGGGTATTAGGCACTGCACTGGACTTGGAGATCTTGCTCTATTTAACTCATTGTTTGTATGTGCTTTAAAAGTATCTTCTAACTCTTAATTTGTTTGTTTAGAATTCAAACTAATTCTAAACAAACCCCCTCTTTTGTCGAGATCAGATTGCAGATGTTGGTTGCAAATGTAATATGAAGCTCAGATCCTGTCTGGGTTTCTGTTTGTTTGCTTGTTTTTAGTTCTAACACTAGGAAGCTTTTAGGAATGTTTAAAAGAAAAGTAAACAACAACAACAGCAAAAAAAAACCCTCCAGCCAACTCGGAGTTGTTATATTCCATTGTGAACATAAAGAGGGGGTCTCAGTTGCATCAGTACACTGAAAAAAACTGAGACTTGCATGTTCCTTTTCCTGTAAAATTTTCTCCTCTGAAGTAGCATCCCATGAAGGAGCAACTCCCATTTGAGACAGGAAAAGTAAAGAATATGTTTGTATGTTGACAGCATACACAAGTTTTGGGGCAAATTTCAATCCAATAAGACTTCTTAATGCCCTGCTGGCACGTGGAGCCCCGAGAGAAACATTTGAATGGTGTGCCTTTATTTGTTGTTACTGCTGTTAAGATCAGACTGTTTCTGGTGAGGCGCTATTCTAATAGAGCAGTCTCGCAGCAGCTCTCCTTGAAAGTCAGGGAATAACTCTGCCTGGAAGGGTCCTCTGGAGGCTGCCTGGTCCAACAGCCATGCTTAAAGCAGATCCAACTTTGAAGTTAGGTCCAGCTTCAAAAATAACTTGAGTTGCTCAGGGCTGTGTCCAGTCAGGTTTTGAACGTCTCCAAGGATGGAGGCTCCTTGGCCTCACTAAGCACCTATTCCAGTCTGTGACCACTCTCATGGAGAAAAAAAAACAAAAACAAAACTAACATAACATTTAATTGAAATTTCCTTGGCTGCATCCTGTGTCTATTGCCTCTTTTCTTCCACTGCGCACCTTCAGAATTTTGGCTCTGTCTTCTTTAAAAGCGCCCATTATATAGATGAAGAAAACCATAAGATCTCCCTTCACCTTCTTTTCTTGAGAGTGAAACAAACCCAGTTCTCTCAGCTTCTCCTCTTGTGTTATATGCCTCAAATCCCACCAAGTCAGCAGACTGGTCCCTTCATCCAAAGCAAAAACTCAAATTAATTTGCAACAGATATGTCTCTGCTTTCAAGACATCAGTGAAGGCCAGACACGTGGGGTAAGTTATTTCCATGTTTGAAGGGAAATGTGTTGGCACAGACACAAGATACCTTGTTGCTAATGTAATTTTTGGCGGGTAGGTCCACTCAGACAAGTTTGTTAGATGCCAAAAGCAAAGCGTAGTGTAACTTACATTTCTCACATGTGGCCTCACAAGCAGCCCTGTGTTGAAACTTCCAGTCAGCCGGCGTGGCCTTGGCTTTTCTCCTGCCACATGGCAATGCACATCTGAGAAGAAAATTCAGTAAATTATTCAGTAAATAGCAAAAGAAATAATTTTTGAGTAGTCCTGTAACTTCTGACTAGAATTTCAGTTTACTTGTGTTAATGCCCAAAACTATTCCTTTTATTCCAAAACATTCCAAAACCTTTGAAAAAAATATATATGTATGGTTTGAATTATTTTGCAGAGTGATTCTTCATTGATTTCCTAGATGAAATTGATTCCAGCTTATAAAAACCCTTTCTGGACTTTGTCTGTCACCAGCTTTTATCTCACATGCTCCATTGTAACCTGTCTTCATTGTAAACAAGGCTTCAACAATGTTGTGAGGACAGATTGAATGTCCAAACAGAGAAAACAAAGCCTAATTGTGTAGAAAGTTTGCTTTGTGGGGGGTTTTAGGTAGTTTTACAGAGTCAAATGGGCCTCTACTTGAATGAATTTAATTGCTGTAGAAATGTTTTCTTTCTATATGCCGTGCTGTGTATCTTGGTTATCTTTCTTTAGTCTGTGCTTTTATGCCAGGTGGGGATGGGGAAGTGCTTTCTTGGGCAATATACTGATATTATGCTGCCTTGGCTGTGGAAGGCTGGAGGTATTTTGTGTTCTCTGTATACAGCTCTTAACCTATGGGTGGCCAACAGACCATCAATACTATGTATATAGTATCTCCAAACTCACTTGCCCACATATGTGCAATTGTCATTAACACAGTTGCTTAAAATTGTCATTAGGGGAAAAAGGTGCTGTTGTGTTTCTCTTACTGGTTATCTTGCAGTTAAAAAGCTGCTTGCCTACAGAGTCAGTGATACCATAACAGCAATCTCTGAGGAGCAGAAATGAGGAAGGAATTAATGTGAGGAGGAAAGCATGCGGCATTTACTGCTCTGCCAGCTCTCGTAGTGGCTGTCTTCATGATGAAAACCAGTGATGTGTAATTCTGATAGCTCAGCTTAGCAGGCACAGCAAGAGCTGTGCTTGGCACAGCACTTGGCCACTTTGTCATGATGCTACCAGCCTAACGTGCATGGTTTAGAAACCTCTCTGAGCCCCAGACGACTCCTTGCTAAAACTGCTGAAGCAGTGTTCATGAGAAGTTTTTACTGTCTGTATTGTAGGAAAAGCAGCCTCTTGCAGCTTTTTAAAAAACCTGCTTGACCAACTATAAATCAGTTCTGCTGTGAACAGTAATCTTCAATGACTTTACCAGAGGAGCTGGGTTTTTTTGCCATTAGCAGGGGCATCGAATATGCCCATAGCTAAGATCTGGAGATGGGGAGACCCTCTGTTCAGAAGTTTTTTGGCACCAGAACTTAGTTTTAAACCATGTTTAACAGATAAGACTTACGTGCTTCCACTTCCCAGTTCCTAAATCCATGGTAAATATTTGGGCCTTCCTTTTTTCTCAGTGGAGCACAGTGTAAGCAGCCAGAGCGGCTGCTGGTGATGCTGTTGCTGCATGAGCACCCAGAACAGCAGCAAGGCTGGTTCCCAGGCTGGCTCCCAGGCAAACACAAGTGAACAAGTTACTCTAAAGGGAATCTCTGTACGTGAATATATGTCAAGTAATTTTATGATGGGATAGATGAGTTTAAGTTTCCCCTGCAATGCCTGTGTCCTATAGCACTCCTTTTAAGACCCAGATAAGATGTTTTGTTTTTAAACAGTCACATTGTATGTTCCTGTTTAATCTGATCTTTTCTACTATGCTACAGCCTCGCTGGCTGTTCTGTGGGTACCTGTGAGTTGTTTTCTCCTTCTGAAGTGTAATACTTCAAAGTTATTTTTACCAAAGTTCATCTTCTAGTTTTGGACGTATTGATTATTCTGAAGTGTTTTATCACCTTATTATATTCCACTGTTTCCATACTAGTCCAAAGCCCTGGAGGACAGGATTAGGCCCTGAACATATGCTTGCGGTATCTCCTTTCTTGATGGCTATGTACACATTTTTTGCCTGCCCTACTCCATTGTTCAAATCATTCATTAAATAATTATTTCCATGTTGAATACTTCAGCTACCTGTTCCTCTGTAGGAGCTGTTCTGACAGTGAATCACTGATAGATGTTCTTCAGTCAGTTGTGAACATACTCTATGGTATTCAGCATTTGAACTATTTCTTTCATTAATTTAAATAAAGTTGTGTATGATGTCAAAAGTCTTATTCAAGCTAAAATATATCTACCACTCTCCTGTTATCTACTAAACCTATTAATCCATCAAAGAAGGAAATTGGACTGACTTGCTATAGGTTTTTTTTCTAATTCTTTTCATCACTCTTATATTCCAGTAGTTGAAATATTTTCTTGCTTAATCGTTTGCTTCAGAACCTTTCCAAGACTTGAATGGTTTGGGATTTCATCAATCATTCTGTGATTCGTTCCTCTTCTTTTTATCCCTGTCTTCTGTATACTTTCAAAGGTGATTTCCTATTGTTCAAAGACATTTTAATTATTTTCTGAAGCAGTCAAGACTGGATTTCATGAAGCCTTGCTTATTTGGAGATGTGTGTCTTGTCTACATAATCTATCTGTCTTCTGTCCTCTGGTAAGTGTTTATTTTCTTTGGCATCCACAGAGAAAGAAAAGTCTGTCTTTTAATAGGAATTGATTGCTCCAGCTTCTTCACAGGTCTAAAATGCAGAATATCAATCAAATAATTGTCATTATTCTATAAATGGTGGCATTTACCCTATTTTTAGAAGAACTACCGAAGTGAGTTGCCTGATCCTTCACAGCCAGTCAACGGTAAAAGAATAGCACCCAGAAGTTTTTGTCTCTTACTTATGATGTTCAGCATTCAGACCCTTCATCATGGGTCAGGGCTCAATTGTGCTAAGCTCCGTATAGGCAAGATCATCCAGTCCCAGAGCACATCCTAGTGAAAGCTTATGACAGGAGGCAGCCAATATGGACAGGCAGACGGACCACTACGGGAAAGCCCAGAAGTCAACAGTAGTCTGTAAGACAAACAGCAAGTCAGAACTTGACCCTAAATTATCCTCTCAACAGTTCCTAAAAGAATATTTTGTGAGAGTGTGAGAGCAAAGTTTCCTTGGTGATGCTGACTGTTCTTGAGATGAAGGAGCCTTAGAAAAACATGAATTCACACTGTGGAAACGGCAGGTACTGCATTTAACCAATTGCAATCTCCTTTCAAACACCCCTGCAAACGAAATGACCATCTCAGGCTGCCCTTGGCCTCACTGTGCACAATTTACAAGCTTGGTATCCCATCAGCCTTTCAAAGAGAACAAGAAATATACTAATCCTTCTCATATACTGTGAAAGGATTCACATGGAAACACAACATTAGCAAAACATCTTTACTCTCTGTATGTAATTCAGTACTCAAAGTCACAACTAGACCTAGAAGCAAGATCAGATGGCTTTCTAACACCTGCTGTGCATTTCTGTGGGCTATTGTGTTAACTTTGTGCATTCATGTGTTTCCATCATTCATATTTTTATTCTCATTCAGGATTCACATACCTGAGAGGAATACATTGAGCTTGTATGTGCACAGTGACTGTACACTCAGTCTTACTGTTCAGCCTCTATTTTCTGTCATTTGTACTGAAAGCATTCTGACTCGTCTTGTGAATGTGCAGCATGATCTGCAACATAGATGAATCCAGGGTAACTTATACCCTGAATACTTTATTGTTATCTTGATGGGGTAACTAGAAAATTTATCTTCCTTGTACTGTCACTTTAAGCTGGCAATTAAAAAAAGCTTTACAGAGATTTTCCGTGTGTGTGTGTGTTCATTTGTGGTATACAGAAGTAAATCTAGGGATGCATGAGCTGGCCTTAATGAAAGGTAGGACACCTTATTTTGTAGTCTTTGGGAGGACATGGGATGTAACTGTATCTGTACAAATTGAGGATAAAGAACTGAGAAGGTGAAGACTGCTAATAAAAAGACTGATTCACTTACTGCTAGGAAGTCAGATTAAGATATCTTAATACACAGTTACTCATTATTTTAGGGGTGTGTGTACATAGGCTACTGATGTCTAGGTAGCATGTATATAGAAGAGTTTGAAACTCTCCTACATAGCATATTACACAGTGCTATGATCTTTCTGACATCTGGAAATCTGGAAGGGAGCTCACAGAGAACATAGGAATGTAGCTGGCTACATTCTGATGAGTTTCCAAAGGTTAAATCTCAGATTATATGATTCAAAACAATGTGAGGGTCCCCATGACCCGAATATGTTGAAAACTGAGAATTACTAGACCAGAAAGTACGTCATGCATGCATTTTAGTGGATGTTTCAATGCTGTGGGTGTTACATGCGTGGTTCATGTAGTATACTTTTACCTTACAGTTTAGTGGAACTTATACTTTATCTGAGGATCAACTGAATTTTTAAAGTGACTATAACTCTCTCATTCCGTGAAAGCAGGTAAAAGATTTGACATAAAGACTTCTGTAGTTTGTGCACTTCCTTTTAGATAACAACTGTACTGATTTGCTGACATCAGATGATTTTCAGAGTGGTACCCAAGCCTGCAGATAAAATGTGTAGCATATCTGTCATACACATTAGAAGCACAATTTTGCAAGTGTGTATAACCCAGTGTTTGGCAACACCACCTCTGTGCTTGACTGGCAGAGTATTTCATTTGTAACAATTCACAGTCTGATCGTCCCTCTCTTAAGCCAAACACGCGGACTTAATGCTTTCAAGCCTAAGGTTCCCTGCTGTGTTTTTGAAGGCTGTGGACACCATACATGCACATGACTAACCTTACTCATATGAGCTGTCCCATTTAGATGTGTGCATATGAGGCTGCAATGCCATACCTTAAATGATCAAAGTCGTAATCCAAATCCTGAATTCTTACTTTCATTCAAGCACACACATAATCCTTAACATCCCAAGTAGCGTTTTAATTAGCTATTGAAAGCAATAAGTGTTAGGCTCTGAAACTGATTATACATCTAAAAATCACTGGGGTTAATGAAATAATTTAGTTTCCATTCATGTTCCATTGGCTCTTTCTCTCCTTTCATTAATTTTAACCCACAAAAACCCTCACTAAAACCAACCCTCAGTTTAAGTGCATGCTCACAGACTTTGCTCTGATCCCCACAGTGTTGGATATTACTTTCAACTCAGGCCTAATTAACAGTGTATGTTCTTTATTGAAATCAGAACATTTCTATATATTACATGTCAAAATAGAAACTTGTTGTGTGTTGTCAGTTTCAGAATATTGTTCTTGTCCATGTCTGGTAGAATCCTTAATTTTAGGAGGCATCACTTTACAGTAGAGATTCTTCTGACAGAAAGAAAGCCTTTATTTTCCCCCTTTTTCTTTCTAGTATATTTGTACTGATTTTAAATCTGTGTGATTGAAAGCTGTGCTGCAGTTTCCTGAAAGAGAAGTGTCCTTTGTGAAGGGCATCACTACCAGTTGTGAAAAGGAGACAGGAGCTGAACGGGCACTGGCATTAAGGGACTTTTCTAGATCAGGTGTGAGTCCCAGTGATACAGCAGTATCAGGAAGGTGGCTGCTACCAATAGCTCTGCTTCTGTCACTGGCACAAGGTTTTCAGGTCAGCACAAGACATAAACGTGTTTAAATCCTCTTTGCATTTAAGGTGGGAAAAGATTGCACTTTGCAGAAGACCTGAGTTGTAGAAGGTGGCTTGGTTACACAATGAAAACTAAACATTTGCTAAAGTGTTTCACTGGAGCAATGCACAAAACTACAATGAAAAGAGTCAAACACATCTAAGCAGAAGTAGATAAGTACATAAGCCTAAAATATTTAGAATAGATGTGATGCAGCATCACGCTTACAGTCAGGATGCTGCTTGGACCTCTAGGCCTGCCAGTCACGGGGATTAACACCCAACTTGGAGAGAAGGGCCACCTGCTTCCCTGGGGCTCAGAGGAGTGATCCTAACATCAGCATTGTTATACCTGGGTTGCTGAAGGCACAGGCATGTCAAGATTTTGGTACTGCCAGAATGAGGTATCTGTAACTAGGTTTAAAAGCCGAGTACCAATTACTATTCTCAACCTGCCTCAGTGGCCATCTCCAAACATTTTAAGGTTCTTCACATCTGCATTGTTGGAAGTGCAGGCATGAGAAGGACCACTTGTGATGGTGAGGGAGGCTGTTGGATAATTTAAATACAGTTGTGTGGTAAAAGCTAGGGTTTTGGTTTTTTTTTCCCTTTCCTGACAACTTAGAGACATCATTGGGATTCAGTGCTTTTAGCACCTCATTTATTTAGTTATTGGGACAAAATTGCAGTTGGAAGTCTTATTTCAAATGAACCATTCTTTGTTGTTGATATTTAGAAGAGGGAACACGGTTTTGTGGTTTTATCCTTAGTCACTGACATTGAATGGATTTTTCTGGAATAATAAAACAGGCTCTGATAAAATAAGCACGGATCCCCCATTAAATTTGATTGTCATATCAAAAATGTTTCATATAGGTTGATTTTTAGAAACTGCTTGTGGATAGGCACTGATTATGGAACAGAGTTATTTAGAATAGCTGAATGCAACAGTTAAGGCTGCATAATCTCCTAGAGTCTATTTAAAGGTAAGCAAATCATACAGTTCTGAATGCACAGAGGTTACATGATTTTTAAGTGAGAGTAAATGGCACTTCTCTGGAGAACTGTAGTAAACCAAACCCAGAATTCAGCAAGAATTTCTGCTCTCAAACTGCATGAGAACTGTTGTGGTTGGAGGTGATTATGCAACTGCCTTTGGTAACGCAAAGTCACAGATTACTTAGTTTTCAGAAGTAACTAACTTGTGTGTTGGAATGCCCCAATATTTGGACACTTACTTGAATACATCTCTAAAAACCTGAGGATGTGCTATTTTCTGCAAAACCAGGCTCATTTTCTATAGGTTCATGTCTGTCAGGTAAAAATAAAAGTAGCTTAGACCACTGTTTCTGAACATCAAGTCTGTAACAGAAAAAATAGGATAGCAAAATAAAAGTTAGCTGATTCTGTGAAGCATGCCTGAAGTGGCATGGGCAACTGCTTGAGCTGCTTGAGGGACACCTGGGTTTGCCATTGATCCATTGACCTCAGGCAAGGTGCATCCCTTCTCTGTTCTCCAATTCATAAAACAGAGATAATGCTCAAGGCCTTCTTTGTCACATGCTTTCAGATCTTTTGATGAAAGGAGCTTCACAGAAACAAACAATAACCCTATTCACTAAGAACTTTGTATCATGGCAAACTTGTTTTCCAGGTTAGTGCAAATGGATCCAGGAGTTCTGGAACCAGGAAACCCAATATGTGCTCTAGGCTAGACCAGCTCTTCAAGTGAAACTTGACTTGCAAAACAGACAATTTGTAAGGTGTCTCTCCTAAAAGGATTCTGAATAACTGATGTTATCAGCTTATTCTGATTCAGATAGTGTCTGTTCTTGGTTGGTTGTCTTTTTTTTTTCTTTTTTCTTTTTTCTTTTTTTTTCTCCCCCTTTTCCCCTAGTCTTGCAGAAACTCAGTCTTTGAACTCTTAATTCCTGTCAAATCAGTCTGACATTGACCTACAGGATCAGGAGTTGTTATGGGGGTGGGATGGGTGGACAGAAAGTCTTGTGTACCATGCCTGCATAGGTCTTGTATCTTCAGGAAACAGGGGCAAAAGTCATGCCTGCCGTCATTCCATTTGCTTTGAAAACCAGAGAATGGGCTTGCCGAAACAGTATTTCCAAACTCGAAGCTATCTTTATCCTTAGCAAATGGGATGGGATGCTAGCCAAAAAGTGAAAGAATAAAATTTACAATACAAATGGGGCTTCCTTGTGCATGAATTTAGCAGGTAAGATACCAGTTAAAATCTTCATCGCGACGTAATCTGATTCAGTGAATTCAGAAACAAGTGGAAGTTATATATAGGGCTCCTGGTTCCACGCAGTTGTTGAGCTACCCGGAGAAGACAGAAGAATGCATGGTTAGCCTTCTCAGGGGCCACAGAAAGGAGAGGAATAGCGTGTTTTCCATGTTTCATGGTGATGAATTCAAGTCTTTGCACCGAGAGAGATAAGGTAAATATTTTATTGGGAAGAGGCAACCTTTCTAATGCAACAGTTGAATGGATTGTGCAGGGAATAGGTGGGGGCTCTGCCTTTACATGGTTTTTAAAACAGGATTATGCAAATACCTGTCAGGAACAGTGTGAATTCTTGATTGTTACACAAGTTCTTGTGAGGAACTTGATGACTACAAAGCCTCCTGAGCTCTATTTGAACCGCCTTTTCTGTGATTCTTCTATGAAGTACAGGTTCCTTGTGCAATGCGGATATGTAATGATCTAAGTTAGACCTTTGTGCAGTAGGCTGTTAAAGGTAAGGTTTGTCTAGGTAGAGACAGAGCTGGAAGTTTGGCTTGTGTAAAACAAACAAGCTCATAGAAATAAATTGTCCCAATGAGTCATTCAGTCCTCAGAGGATGGAGAACTGAAGCCTTTGAAAATTGTCACAACTTGCCAATAGCAGCAGGACTCAGAAGCACTTTCAGCAACAATATAAGCACAACTCATAAAATGTTTGCATAGTAAACATAACACTACTGATTTGCTAAACGCTACAAGGACTTATACCTCACCTGGGCAGCTCCCAAGCAGAAAGGAGTTTCCCGTCCTTGGCTTCAGTCATGGACCCTGGAAGCCAATACCATGTGGGAAGATGAAGTGTCATCCATATCCTGTCCACAGTTAGGGAAAGATAAAATATTATCCACCAGGGAAATAAGCTGCTGTTTGTTATGAACTTGGATGACAGAATGTGGAGAGTGCTGTTGCATCTAAGGCCCAGATCCCAGCGCCTTACTCATACGTGCAGCCTTTATTTAATCTGTCTTGGAGTCAGGTGCTTTTTCAGCCTCATAATAATTTCGTGAGATACTGACAGAAAACTCTACCAGCTTAAAGCAGGTTGTATCTTTGAGTGCTGCCCAGTGGCACTGGATCTAGCAGCAGAATTTGTGCAGAGTGCTGAAATTTGGCTGTGCAGCATTTCACTACTGCTGTTTCTTTATCTCCCTGTTGTTGCTACTATATACTTTTCCACTTATTTTAAAAGACAGTTATGGATTTTATCAGAAAAGCAAAATTTTGCTTGCAAAGAAGGTCTTTAACTGTGCAATATTGCATTTTCTACCAAAAAAACCCACCACCCAACCCATCAAAAGGTTTTTATGTTTAATGATGTTTTGTTACATTTTCTGTTTTTCTTTCTAGTTAAACAAACTACATTTACTGAGAAAAGCTTCTAGTTTTCTAGTCAGCACAAGTACCAGGCTTACAAAAGCATTTTTGCTCTGCAGAAAAATGGCATAAAGAGTTGCTTATGGGGAAATACTAACTTGTCACATTAAACTTACTGAACCACGAGGGAAAAGAAACCCCAACAAACTGGCAAATGGTGATGCCTGCAGTCTGCCTTGAACTCACCAAGTATGACGAACAGTGACACTGCTGTCTTAATGTATTGCTGACAGAGCTGCTGTACTCATTAACCTTTGATGAAACAAGATGTCACTTTGTTCACATCAAATGCTCCTTGATGCCAGTGCTCAGAGACTGTTTTTGTTGCTGATGCAGACATCAGCTATTGTTGAAAACATTCGCTCTCTCTTCCAGCGTTTCGCTGCCCATGAGGATTTATAGGTGCTGATCATTATCAATCTGCAAATGGAATCTGAAGCAGAGTGTATGTTTAATTTCTGCAGCTTTTAATGTTTTGTTTTAAATTATTTTATTAAAAGTATTTATTTTTAAGTGTACTTTGGTACATTTAAACACTCAAAACCAGTAAATTCTTGATGTGCTACGGGATGCTGCAGTGAACTCAAGGACACATTTGAGTGATTTCATCATCTTTTCTGAGGCTGCTGGAAATATTTACAGTATTTAAAATGCTGTGTAGTAGAAGCACATTGCAGTGGGAAGAAAGGTATTGAGTTGTGAAGTATTCTGGTCAGCATCACGACAAAAGAGTGGTGTAGCCTGGATTAGAACAGAGTTCTAATTCCTGATATATTCTCTAGCCATTTATCTGCATTGCTTTCTATTGTCAACATTAGGAGACAATCTCGCCGTTCTGTGTACGGTAAATGCCATGTTGCCTAGCAAGAAAATCCTGGCTGACAGTCTCTAATTTGGGAATACTTTATACCAAAAAGTATTATTTTTGTTTAATCTCTACTTTGCATGATAACCACAATCATTTTGCTATGAGATAAATGAAGGGACAGTATGAAGGAAAAGGAAGATTTTTGGTTTCCTAGCCAAATATATAAATTTAAAATACTGGGAGATCAGAGGTGCCTGTTCTCACAGTTGCTTTTGCATTTGTTATTTTAGTGAATAGGACAATATTTACAGATGACCTCTAATGACATTCTTTCCACTTCATACTCCTCAGTATTTTTCTCCTTGTATTAGGGGACTTTGCAGGTTTTGCATTTGATTTCTTTGATTTTTTGATTTTTGATTTATTTTTTTGCACAATTAAGTTTGCACTCATTACAGCTGTCATGCGATTGTAAGGTCTTGGGAAGCAGTTGAAGATAAGAGTGGGGATTCTAATTTACAGTTGTGTAGAGGAGTGTCTGATCAGAGACTGGTGCTGGAATTCTGGCTTAAGGCCATGTCATGCCTCAGGGGGTGCTGAGCTTTCAAAGCTCTGTTGAATAAAATAGCTGTAGAAGTGGTCTTTAAGAAAAAGATAGGAAGGAAGGTAAAAACACCTTGAAAACAAGTTAAGGCATAGGAGCCATTTCAGATTCTTGCAGTGAGAGGAGGCAGCAGAGATCAATGTTAAAGGAGGTAAGTGTAAGTAGATGAGATGCAGGCAGAAGTATTTTCATGAGAAACGTTGGAAATATTGTTAGTCCACTTAACACTGAAATGCATCTGCCCCTTATTGAGTGATGAAAGCCCGGGAGATTGACCAGCCACACTAGACCAGCTTTACAAGGTGAGCACGTGAAATTCACGGAATAGCAATCTTACATGAAAGATGACCATGCCACTGAACAGCAACACAATGGAAAGTGCATCTGAGAACACTCATGGAATACGATCAAGCATAGCTGATACAGAGTCCTTGAAAGGTGGTAGTAAATACACTCATTTAAAGACTTTCACCTGTTGCTTTAAATCATTCATACCCCATGGCATGTCTGCCAGCACTGTGACCCCAGAGGCAAAGTGAGGAACATCAAAGAAAGAAGTAAGCAGATCAAGTCTCAGGTAGGCATTGCACCCTTGTTATGGATAAGAGAAGTGTCAGTAAGTTATAAAACAGGTGGAATTGGGATATGCACTACCATGCCATGTAACATCTCTGCTCTCTGCTGCCAGGCTGCTTACGGTTAAGTATTTACTGTCAGGCACTGTTTTCTGCTGAAACGGCTGTTTTCTCTGGAAATATACACATGCTGCTTCCCTTTGCTAAATGTTCTTAATTTGCTTTTAGGTACAGCATGTACAGACTGGTTTTAAAACAGTAGAAATTGCTCCCTGGAAATGAACTGTAGTTAAAATGGAAGACAAACCTATTTACAATCAGAGCCAACAAGTCTGCAAACGTATGCTCTGGGTATCTAATATCAGGCCAATTTCAGTAATGTTCGTTTGACTATGTACTGCATAATCTGTTCTTACTGAACCAGAAAAAGTCTGTTATGAAAGTTTATCGCTTCCAATCACTGAGTCCTAGCATCAAAATACTTTTTGAACAAGAATAAAAGCACTTTCACAAATCCTCTTCAGAGAAAACAGTTTGCAGGGTATTTTTCTGAACTAGGGGAAACTTTAAGAGTTAAACAAATTCATGATAATGCTGATGACATGAGTCTGATGCTAACCTCGGGTCTTTCAATATGGTCTTAGACATTAATGACTTTGGAGAACATTCTGTGTCATCCTTCTACAGGGGCCAAAGAAATCTGTGCTTTCACAGCAGTAACTGTGGTTGTAAAACCAGAACCATACCCAAACCCCCACTGCAACAGCTATCTGCCCTCTATGCTTATACGTGTTAACATCCTATCTGCCTTACTAATACTGACAAAACCCTTGCTGCTGTCCTTTGAGCTTCTCATACATGAATGTCCTCAGGGCTGGAATTCTGTTGGGCAAGAAATTATTGGTGTTTGGGATGGATTTTTACAATTTCAGTTATGATTTTCTTTTGAAGCTGGTAATACATACATATGTTATTTTTCTTTAAGGTTAACTGGTTGCTTGGTGTTTCCTTTTCTGGTGGTAACACATTTAAGAGGGGGGAAAATCAGAAAGGAAAAGTTTTGTAGTCTCCTCTGAGTGGCCAAAACCTGGCTCTGTCTAAACACTTTTGAAAATTGATTTCAATGAGTCAGAAATGTTTTCTCTAGTGTTTCTGTGTACTTTCTACTGGGTTTTGTGATCCAGTGTGTATCACAGGAGTTCAGATTTCACAGTGCCCTTGAGCTAAGTGCGTCTCTAAGGCAAACAGCAGGCTGCTGGTTGCACTGAAATGCAGCACTGCATAGCTGCACTGAAACGAGGAAGCTGGATGAATGCCAGTGGCATGTGGGCCTGGTGGAGACATGGTGGTCTCTGCTGGGGAGGGAGCAAGGTCGTTTTCTGGCAGCTTGAAATGCATGATGTTCATGTTCAGCTCCAGAGACAGTCAGTTATGGTAATCAGCGCTTATTTGGGTCACTGTGGCTGGTTGCTTATCTGATAAGAAGCGACAATATTCTCTCTAAAGTTAGAAGTAAAAAATAATAATAAAAAAAATCTTTTTGAAATGCTACTGCCACCCAGCAATCCAAATAAAGGTTTCATACCACTCCTTTCGAAGATGTCATTCAGTGGCAGAGGAGACATCATCTTGTTTCATGCATGTGGACATTTAGCATTTTCAATCAGCACAAATTCAGTCTTGCCCAGGCTAATGTAGGCCAGCACTCTTCCTCCCCCAATGAATTTCCTTACCCATCTTAGCTATTCCAGTGTGGCTCGGTATAAAGACCTCTTTGCGGTGAGTAACAGTGTACAGGACAGTTCAGTGATACCTTTGTCAGTGGGTGCTGTGGGCACAATTCCAGTCGACCTCTGGTTTACGCTTCCAAAGGTTGAAAAGTTACTCTGTTGTCCCAACAAAGAGAAAAATGATCTTGAAATAAACTCAATGTTCTATATGATAAGTTAGCTTTTACTGTTTTTTTCACCAGCTAAGTGTAAGGTGTGATTTGTCATTGCTCCTTTCTCCTGCTTTGGCTACCACCACCATAGTTGTCAAATAGGATGGGAGAGTGGAGTTAGGCAAACACATAGATGTAAGGGGCAGGGGAGAAACTGCGTGCCTAAAATATGGGCAGCTCTAAACTAGAGGTTTCCCTGAAGTCATCCCAATTTAGGCTCTACTTAAAACTTACAGAGTGTCTGGGTATAGACAGCAGACACTTTAAATGACTCAGTTGTGATGCTGTGACACAAGTTTCAAGCCCATGGTCAGATCTGAGGGCGATGAGTTTGGCTGCTTTCCATATGCTGTAGACAGAGCTGTTGGAAGCTGCCTGGAAGCTGGGAATTTTGCCTACTACCAAAATTATGTTTGAAATGCCATCTTGTAATTTTTCATCATCCCTTTTCACATCACTGCTGATTATCATTGATACTGGCTTGGAAAAAGAGACGCTTTCCTATATAATCATGCAAAAACAACAGTGTCCAAACATCGCCAGGGCAACCTTTCTTCCTGCTATTGCACATTTTTGCAACGGCTGTTCTTGTAGCATAGACGAGTTCTGTGGCTTAATAGGTTGGTGCCCACAGACCCAAATTCTTGGCAGGAATAGTGAGGTTAATTACTTTCTATTAAGGTGAAGTCCTGGCTCACAGAGACTTTTCCTGGTGACTTCAACACGGCTTGGATTTCACCCTTCGAAAACCAGTGACTCTGTGCAACAAAAGAATGTGTCCTGCCAATTTGTGAACCTTTGATTTTAGTTGCTGTTGTCCTACTTAGCGCTGTACGCTAGCTTAACGGTGTCTGCCAGCAGTGCGCTGATCCTACCTACCTCTTGCGCTTGGCTTTACCTGTCCTGTAACTAATAAGCAATGTATTATTTTATTTACTGACTAGTTTAATCTCTAACTATACTGCACTGTGTTACTGGACACTTCTGTCTGTTGTAGGAACTTCATATTTTATTTTGGAAACTTGGCTAACAGCAATCTAACCATGGAGGCTAGGAATAGGAATAGCAGCATGTGTGTACTTTAGGGAATGGTTTGATGAAATAGCAACAAATCACAGAGATTCTGCATATCTCATGTATGCAAGAAAGGTTTATTTTTTAAGGCTGTCATTGGTCCCACATTTCTCAGGGATACCATGACAGATATTTTAAAGTAGCTAGTGCATAGCCAGTTACATTTCCTTTATTTGTTTTGGGGGTGGTAAAAAGGTTTCTGAAGCATATATTTTCCTCTTTGATGAATTATCAAAGGCTCTTGACCTCATGGTTAATAACTTTGTTCAAGGTTACGAAGAAAAGTTAAGACAGTTCAAGTAAATAGTCTCATTGCCTTTAAGGAGGTTGATTACTAACAGTAATCATGTGCAGAAGAGTTTCAGCACTGGCTCTCAGTTAAACTTAAAATTCAGCAAAAGTGTATCCACTGAAGTCAACTGGAAAATTTTCCAGAGTAGGGAATGAATATAAAACTGAGGACAGTCTTGAGGACCAGGCCCATGTTAAATAGCTTTGCTCCCTGAGCACAAACAGCTGAAGGTCTCTGGGTAAGCCAAGACAAATACCTTTCTTCTGATTTTTTTTCTTTGCTGGCAAAATCTAATTTTTAGCAATTCATATGATAAATGCAACTAAGACGGCATGGAAATGGATTATATCTGAAAATGATAGATATATCACTTCAGACTATAGTTGGTACGGTCTGTTTCTCTTTATAACATGTATTCAGTTTGTATCTAGTCCCAAGTGCTACTCAGCTTGTTCTGTTTTTTTATTTGCAGTATATAGGGACAGTCAAGGCACTATGTTCTTTCCATAGAGTTTTTCCTTTCATAGCACAAAGCTGGAATGGAACTAATGTGAGAGGGAAAGTGTGCTTAACCGACGCCAGAAAAAGAAAAGTATGCAAAGTTAAAGCTTTTAAGTTAAAGAACACAAAGTTTGAAGTTCAAAAATCAAATAACTTTCTCTGATTTTTAGATACCTGGGGCCAATAGTCAAAATCAGATTTTTCCTTGTATTAAAAAAAAACCCCAAAAGTAGAGGAAGCATAGTCTCCACAGATGTCCTTTTAATGCCCTCCTTTATTACCTTACTGTGATGGACCTCTTCTTCCCTGGTCTTTTTACTCCTACTGACAAGTAATCCTAGCCTGGTAATCCTGACCCTTAAACTCTGCTACATTATAATTAACTTTCAGTGTCTCATGACTCTGATTGTTATGTATTAAATGCATGCCTTGTTATCCACTCAGTACAGCTAAGACACTGATTTGACAAAGAATGAAATCCAGTGCTTGGGAGAGAGCTTTATTCGTCCGTAAGACAAATAAACCCTATTTCCAGTACTTAAGTGACATTAAAGGTTTGTTGATATTGAGAAATTTAATCTGTCAAATGCTTAAAAAAATGCTTTCCAACTAAATTCACAGACTTGCACTAAATCTCCACTGATTTAGATTGTAAGGATTTTCCTCTGGTTTAACTTAATGGATTAAAAAACCCCGAAAAAAATCACCTAAACCCTTCTAATATTTTTTTTTCTTGGGATGTGAGTCAGTTGGCAGGTAGTCCTTGTATGATCCATTTGTAGAGTGTTGATTTTTAACAGGAAAATGATGAGCATGTTTACGAAACAGAAAAATTTGAAATCAGTAAAGCTCATTTCATGAGAGAAGCTGAATGACTCACAGGATAAAGAAACTACTTGGAATTAAATTTGTCACGTTTAATGCTGGAATTACTTAAAGATTCAAAATCAAAACTTCTGTGTCAAGCAGAGCAGAGAGGGCAGGATCTTGCATTTCTTTAAGCATGAGCTTCAAAAACAAACTGTTTTTTCCAAATAAGTCAGCTTATTGTTGTTTTCCAAGGTTTTGATGACAACAAACAAGATTTGGATATTTAATAGCTTGTTCCTGTGAGAAATAACAAGTTATCTTTAGAACAGCAGATGTCATTTCTTTAGATGAGAAAGGTGCACTTTAACTCACTTTTGCTACACAGACTTTTGGCTTTATTGGCAAGTTGTCAGGAAAATTAAGTGAAAACGACAATGTGTTGCCAAAGTGCAAAAGACTTGGATTTAAAAACATCACCAGAAATCTGTGTTTCAAACCATCAGTCTGGAAGTTTTTCCATGGCCTTGGTTAAATTGAAAAGGAAAGAACAGGGCCTAAAATTCAGACTATCTCAGCTCGTTCACTGGTCAGCTTGTAGGAAAAGGTGACGGTATCCATTTATTGCAAAACATTGACCTTATCTTGTCAAACGCATGCCTTCTAAAGGGCTTGGAAAAAGAGACCTCTTGAAAAGCCTTGATCCAACTGTGAATGTTGAAGTCAAGGCTTTCACTAGTGGGGTCATTGAGAATCCTGAGGGCTGGCTGGGGAGAAAGGCAATCCAGTTTACCATTTCAAGAAGGTCCAAAGGCAGCCAGGAAGCAAGTGGATGCTCCCGTGAGCCTGCAGGAGCAGCTAGCAACCATCAAAGGGCGGCAGAGCCTGTTAGGATCGATGCGGGCTAAGTCTACTTCCCTTGCAAAACAGAGTTACTGCTTTTCCCAGAAAAGCAAGAACAACCCTGGTTGTTTCCTGCAGGCATGAAACAGAGTAAAGAAATACTGTGAACCCTGGGGGAGATGGTGGAAGGCAGCCCAGCTCCGGGTGTGCAGAAGAGGGTGTATAAAAGCAAGACACCGAGTGCTGTGGCGTGCAGCTGGAAGCTAGAGGCCACCACCAGAGCAAGGAAGGAGCTGCTGGCTGGTCTGTCAGCAGGGTCAGCAACTCATGGGTTCACCATCGGCTTAGGCAAATCCAGGACTCAACTTGAAGGGAAATTGCATTGTTACAAATCTTAAAATAAAGGAATGGGTTGAGTGGCTGCAGGACAAAAGGGAAGGGAAGTTCTCCTTTCTGCTGTCCCCCAGTGGCCACTCGCCCTGCCCTGTCTCACTTTTCTCCTTTGGGGTCCTCATGCAGCCACCTGCCCTCACTGAGAACAGCCCGGTGGAACGCAGAGAGTTGCCCAGAGCCCCAAAATTTCAGATATTTGAGGAGATCTCTCTATCTCAAGCTAGTAAATGCTCCCAAGAAAGGAAAATGAAATTAGTCTCCTGCTTGTTTATAGCTCAGTGTCTGAGATCCCTTACAATAAATGCTTCAGACAGTTATTTCTCTTCAAAAAGAAGGTGAACGCCAATGAGTGAGCTTCTTCAATTTAAATTGAGCTCAGTCTGAAAGAATCATGGTACTTGTAAGCGTGATTAGCACTTAAATCTGTTGTCCTTTAGCCAGCAATCAATCCATATAACAACCACTTAAGTCTTGGCAAAACCAAAGTTGTGTGTTGTTGGTTTATTTAGGTTTTCTTTTTACCTGTAACCCTATTTAAAATAAAAGTAGCACCTATGGTAGTGATGTACAGGAATTGTCTTAGACATTTTGAGAATAAATACCAGCTCTGCTAAATTATCTGTTTTAGGAATGACTTGAGCAAAGGAGAAGGTAGGAGAAAAATTGTGTGACATAAAGCCTGTATCTCTGAATCTAAAAATAAAATGGGAGCCACTAAATGGTGAATGTGCTGTAGTGATAATGAGCTGCTTTTTTTTTTTCTTGTTTGTATGAAATCCCAAGCAGACTGGTATTACAAGCTTTTACCAAAATGCTGGAGGTATAATATAATCCCCTATAATTACATGTTTTGAGATAGAGCATTCCTTGGCTGTTTATATGGATTAAAACTGACTTAGAATGCTAGAAAGCATTCCAGTCATAATGGTAAACTAATTAGCAATTAATACTGTGCTGTGGTTTAAGAATAATTTTTCTGTTATACTTAGCCATTAAAATACAAATATTCAAGTAAGGTATGAATGAGTTCATGGAGTTTTATCTCATTAATGTGATAAATTCTTTGTTCCTTTACAAACAGAAGAAAAGTGTCACAGAATAGCAATTAAAAAAAAAATAGTGTTGGGAACAGCACTATGTGTAACCTCGCTAATTTCACTAGAGTCATTACTTATTTGCAGACTTGCACTTATCTGTTGCTATAAATGAAAAAAAGGATAAGATCAGATTTTTATTCAGATTTTAATTGCCACTCTATATGAATAAATCAACCAAAAATTTCTTTTACCTCGCTGTTAAGGTGTTCAGCTAGACAGACCATAAAGCAATACTTCATAGATTTAGCCTTATATAGATCTATTCTGGCACCCTTTTTTTTCTTTTTTTTTCTAATGATAGGTTAATGTGTTTTAGTTTACATCAGCTGCCAAATAAAAGTACTTCTCTGAAGTGTATCCAAACTGAATAGGTCTAAAGTAAGATATAAGACTATTTTTTTCCATTTACTTCAGTAGGCTTCGGATGAGATCCTTATTGAATCTTCAAAGTTGATTTGGAAATCTTGTGTAGTCATACCTGCTTGTATCCCTTGAGCTGATTGCAGCCCTAGAGCTGGTCTATGTAGAGATTTCTGATAATGTTGAACACAAAGCGAGCCTGGCGAGATTCTTTGAATCTATTAATATATCTAAGTAAGCTGTTGTTTTCTGAGAACCCAGAGAATGAAATCTAATGCTGTGGTTTTGCTGGGTGTTTTTTTAGGGTTTCATTGCTTTTATTTAATGGGGTTACCATTCTTTGCTGATATACTCAAACATCAGAAAAATCTAGGTTTATGGGGGTGTATGGTAACTGCCTGACTCTCTCAGTACTGATAGTCATTGTGCATCCAGCCTGTTTTATTGGTAAAGGTGATCCAACAGGCAGGAGAAAGGCAAGAGCTTTGAAATAAAACCTTTTGAAATATATGTTGTCCCCATGCTCCATTTGCAGATATTACTTGGAAGACTGGCAGAAACAGATGAAAGAGATTTCTTTCCGAGCCCTGGCTGTCAGCTTAAGTTACAAGTGCCTGTTTGTAAAATATTGTTGGTTAAGTGTTCAAATAGAAAACTTGCCTAAAAGTGTCATTTTCATAAATGCCTTCCTGCTTAAGAAACGTGGATTCTTATCAGAGAACAACTCTGTGCTTGCAACATTGGCTTGATGTTTTTTTTAACACCCTGGCTGAAGTCCCTGCATGCTGGCCAACCCTTCATAGATCCCCAAAAGACTTTCTCGCAAGGGGAGTCCCTTTCTAATCAGGTCCCAGAAACCCTGTGAAAAACATCCAACAGAAGAATCCGGGGTCTGGAAACTTCTGGAGGAAGCTGAAGGATAGGAGTGAGGTGGGAGAGTGCACAGGTGTTGTCTTCAGGGGTTTGTAGTAAATGAACTTTGGCTTTCCAAGAAAAACACACAGAACTGTGTTATTCCCAGCTAATGTCATGCAAGATATTCTTAATGAAAGGCAAAAGTTCTCACACCTAAATCTTTTCCACATTTCATTATGTTTGAAAATTGTCCAAATTTTATGAAGGAGGGAGGGAAGGACTACTGATGTACATTTTTTTTTTTTTTTTGTTGGAAATTTGCCATTTTTGGGGTATCCCCTCATAAACATGAAAAACGCATCTCTGAGGTAAAAATAGTTTTTCTCTCACCATCCCCACTTAGCAGAAAGGAAAGCACAGAGAACATGAAACCTATCGCCAAACAGCGAAGGATTAGCTCATAAGTGTGTAACTTTCTGACTGCACAGCATTCAACCCTGAGAATTGCATAGCAAACTGCGTTTTGCAAGAGTCTTCTGTGAGGTTTGCACAAATCCACGGTGTTGCGCTTCAGTCTGCCTCTTTCTCCTCCCTGGCCAAGGAAGTGGCATCAGCAAGCATCCAGCTCTGCAGGGCTGCAGCCACCTTCCTGGCTGCCCCTGCCACATTGCAAAGCCCAAGGCCACAGGACTGCAGGACCACTCGTTGCTTGTGGGGGCAAACTGCTGGGGGAACCAGTGGTCTAATTGCCACGTTACTTCACTGCTGGCTGTGCTGTCACTGTTGCAGTTTCAGGAGCGTGCCCAGCTGCAGAGGAGCCCCAGTGTTCCTCCACAAGCTAAGGAGGTTCCTGCACATGAACTTCTCTCTGCCTCCAGCCCTGTGACCAGCTTCTGGAGCATGGGCTGGATGTAATTCAGAGGAAATACCAGCAAAGGTCAATTGCTCCAGCATGCCGTGTGCTGGTTTGGAAGTTGGGAAGTGTGGCTCCTTTGTTCTTCAGCCTTTTGGCTCCAGTGTGTACTTGAATGGCTTTTCATCTCATGCTTTATCTGTCTTATTTACTTCTGCTTTAAAAGCTCAGATCTCAGAGGTATTTTGGTGTTGTTAGGAAACCGTGTTTAAGGACGCTGGAGTTCCCCAAGGTACAGCTCTTGCTGGCATCTTATTGAAAGCTGTCTAAGTGATGCCATATAGAGCTGTGTAGGTAAACTAAACTTGTTCCTGGGGAGCCTGCTGGCATCAAGCTGGAATCAGGCTGGTGCATGCTATTTGTCAGCATAGCTGGTTAGGCCAAACCGTGCCTGCACCTATCTCAATGTGCTTGAGTGTGTTTTGCAGCACTCCACTGTGCCACACAGATCTTCACATAGACCTTATCCAGTAAGTCCTTCATCTAGTCTAAGTGGCGGTTCTGTTACACAAGTGACAAAACCACCTTGGTATGATACACTTGCAGTGAGAAATTCTATCATGGGACTGCTAACAGGTAACAGCATACTTTCCATTCAAGTTCTTAAACTTAATTAGAACCACCAAAAATTGAATCAAACGTGCAGTTATCCTGCTTGTCAGTCTAAGACAGTGTAACATGGCTCAGATTTCTAACCTGGATTTAAACTTTTGTCCTCAATTAGGTTATTTAATTTGCTTCATTTGAATGTTACAGGAAAACGAAAAGCAGGTGTTTCCTTTATTGAGCACCTATTGTTATGCTTTCTTTTCTACTTTAAATTATAGTCACTGCATTTTAAATAATGAACCAGGACCTCCCCTTTGTTTTCAGCAAAGTTGAATGTACACTAGACAACTGGAATGAAGTTGGTTCTGCTAGTGGTTACTGTCATAGTAGATAAAGCTCTTCCATAAATGGGGGAGGAAAAGGAAAGGCAGCTCCAAACATTTATTTATCATCAGTGTGTCTTGGTGGTACTTGAAATTTCCTGTGGCTACTATGACTTAAAAAAAAAAAAAAAAGTTCTTGGAACAAAGGACCAGAAGCAGAGCTCTGGCCCCAGAGCACAGTAATAATATCCCAGAGAAATATGAACTCCTTTCACAAAGTTATGGAGCTCTCCTAGTAAACAGCACAGAACTGTGCAAAATGTAAGGAAAACTGTTGCATCGCTTGGCTGAATATTGATTTGTTTCTCAGTTCGGTCATGATGGCAGGCACCTATTTGCATTCTACTTAAACGTGTTTTACAAAACTCGGTGGTTAATCACAGGCTGAAAAACAAAAACTAATGAAAAACCAAAAAGCAGCCAATGTAATTTTTTTTTGAAATCAGAGTTGAAATTACCATGTTTGTATAATAATATAGTCTTCATAATCAAAACTGTAGGTACCTTACAATTAGAGAAAGAAGCAAATTAATTTTGCATGTGTGTTTGAAACACAAGAGTTCAAGGCTTGTCTTGGAGAGCCTAACAAAGCACTAGAGTCCCCGTACTGGGATCATCATGGAACATCCCGTTATCAAGTGAGGAAAGGGTTTCTGGAATAGCCTTTTCTGATTGTTCCAGAAGAAGAGCAAGCACTCATGCTCTAGGAAGTGTTTTCTGAGAATTCCTGCAGGCTGAGGAGTTCTTAGTCATGCCAAACATTTGGCTAATGATGACTTCTTGGGCTGATTTTCCACTAGCAATGGGTAAATTTAATAGACTTCAGTGGTTTCATTCATTATAGTAAAGGATGTTTATCAAAACCTTACCCAAGGTTCTGTGAGATAGAAATCTTCTGAGATTAGATACTTGGCAAACTGTTGCTTAAGCTGCAGGAAATTGGGTGTGATCATTTCATTATGAACCAATTTGATTGCTGGCTATCTCTTTGTTATTCAAGCGAAAACCTGCCAGAAGATTTACCAAATGCTGCACTAGATGTTGATCTCAGTTCCGTGATATAATTCAGTCCACTGATTTCAACTGAAGCAGGGCAAAACCGGGACCATCACTTCTTTGTGAGAGTACTTACTGGGTTGTACAACTAAGAGCATTGCAAAGGTCTTTCGGGACAGGGAGTAGCGCTTGTAACCGATGAAATTCTATTTGCCTTACTAACATCACAGTCGTGGTATTGAAATGGTGGTTTTCTCAGCCTGCTGTGGTTTGAAACACTAGCTTTAATTTCACAGCAGTTGACCTTGATCATGCAAGACAATAAGCAGCGGCACCATGGAAAAGTCCCAGAATACAATTCTCTTTAAAAGAAGCAAAACAAAATCTGATCCACTGGTAATCTTAGAAGGTATTTAATCTAGTAGGAGAGATGATGGCTTCAACAGCAGTGTTTAAAAACTACCCATGTGCCAGTCCTAATGATTTTCAAGTACAAGAACTGAAAACATTAAATTCCCAAATAACTTTTTACCCCTTTGAAATGCCTTATCTTATAAGAAATGAGTTTGATCTATAGATAAATACTGAACATGGCTGGGCTTTGAGACTTCCATTTTTCCAGACTAGATTCATATAAGCACACATTTTTAGCACAGCGCATGCATGAATAAGCACCAGGAAGGCTGTGCAAATGCCACGTTTCTATTCTACTCCTTTTTAAAGCACATTCCATACTTGTGAAAGCTGCTAGGTTGATGAGCAAGAAAGGCAGTACAGTTCTGTGGCCTTATATTCTGCTTTATAATGACAGTTCAAACATATTTTATTTTTTCCCTCACCTTGTCCCATTAATATGGGTGAATGAAAAGGGGAACTCTTCTACAGCTGATAGTCTTATTCTCATGCCTGTGCCATCTTTAGCACACAGTACTAGCGTGTGAGTAATATTTGGGGGAAGGAGAAATGGGCTTGCTTGCTTGTTGCCTCTGTTTGCGTGTGCACAAACAACTGATGAGCCGGCACACTGAGGCTCTTAGTAAAGCTTCCTAAGTGTATGCTCCAGCCTGCCCATGCTGGTGAGGCTGTTAAGAACGTGCTTAACTGTAATCAGATGTTCAAATTCAAAAGGATTTAAACATCTGCTTCTCATTAAGTGCATGCTTAAGAGCTTTGCTGAATCAGGGCCTTAGCCATTAGGAAATAAACAGAGACCACCAACTTATTTTACATATACTCTTGAAGAGTGTTGAGATAGATAGTAATGACTTTCAGTCAGTACCGACCAAAGTTGGCTTTGAACTGCTGACCTAGAGGTGAAAGGCTTGTATCCTATTACCAGTCCCTGGGGTAAACCAGTCTTACTTGTTTTCAAATATTAATGAATTAAGTCAAATCAAAATGTAGCCCCATTGATTGCCTTTTCCTCATATTTTTCCTGTGTCAGCATCAGTAACTGATGCTGCTGTAGAAAATCTTCAGGAATCAGTGCTGCCCGCATTTCTCTGGTTTAAGTCACTTGCACTGTAAGCAGTCTTAATAACTGAAACAGTTGGTTAGTTTCTAAAAATATTTAGAAATGGACCTTTCTACAAATGTTGATAGTAACTGTTCATCAAGGGAAACATACTTGGGTGTAGGGCCTAATGAATTATTTAGGTATCTGTTCTTGCGATATGCAGACATAACTCTCAGTGACACTAATAGGAGATTCATATGCATGCCAGGAGCAGGGAAAATCCTTGGAGAGTATTTAGACAATATTCCTTGAAGGATTGGAGGGGGGAGGGGGTGAGGCAGGGAGGAAATATCATTGATGCAAACATGAATTTGTCATTTTTCCACAGAGGATATGTGTGTTTTTATTTTAAAAAGACAGTGGGAATCATTAACTAACAAATATTTTAAATTCTGTTTGCATTTCTAAAGGCAGAACTTAGATGAAGGCCACACACAGACCCCCAAGTGAAAGTGGAGGCACACTAAAATTAAAGAAAAGCAAATGCTCCTGGTAAGTGCTCTTGTGAAAATTTTTACTTTAGTCTTGAGTATTTGACTTTTGGGAACCTTTATTTCCTATGAAAGAAGGCTTACTGAATCACAGGTATTATCTGAAATCTGGGGGGCTATTTCTTTATCATTGGATACAGGATGCATATCTGATACAATGATTCAAGTTTTGAGTGGCTCTGGTCAGATATTGCAAAGGCCCATTCCAAACAGGACTTGCTCAGTTTCTGGGTGACCTATGCACAATGGTGTCTTGTGCACATAGGACTTTGGTGACCCAGAACAGGTCAACAGACCGGGAACATCTGGAGCCTAAACCCTGGCACAACTGCAAAAGCAGAAAAGATTCAGGTACTATGGCAAGAAATGCAGATATTTTCATTTTTCCTTCAGTCTTTAAGTCATCCTAACATCTCAGAGAGCCGTCCTTCCAGTAATGCTGTATCAGAAGAAATTCAGTCTGGTATGATAGAAGTGGCTGTCAAAAATCATGGTAGTATCAAAATGGCATAGTCCATTCCCTGCCTCTGCTTCTTCTCCTCCCTGGAGCTATCCTGCCCTGTGCAGCTCATCCAAGGTGTTCTCCAACTTTACCACATGTGGGTCCAAAAATCCTCAAACTTAGCTGGACCACTGTGCTTTGCTCCTAAAACTGGGTATTTGGCACCGGAAAGAACAGCTTTCTAAATAGGATTTCTTGGAACTTTTGGCCTTTTTTGTTTTTTCTTGCTTTTCCCCTAGGCTGTGTTCTGCCACAGCTGAGCAGGGACTGAGAAGGCAGGGGATGGAGGGAGCTGTTTTAGCTCAGGTCCATGTTTGTTGCCTTTTCTGCATTTTGAAACCGAAGTCCTCTGCCCTGCTGTCTATTTGTGGTGTTTAGTGTTTATGAACCCTTCCTGTAAATCACATCGCAGGCAGGTTAATTTGGTTTGCAGGAGGAACTGTGATGCCATTTCTTAATGCTTCTGGCAAACGGCAGCAAGTAATCTGCAACCCTGAGAAAGTTATCACGGCCTTTTTCCCTGCTGCACACCTGTCAGGAGGGCCACACGCCGGGAATCGTCACCCTGAGCTTCTCCTGGGTTTCCTGGCTCTGCGAGGAGTCTGGCCTTTGCTAATCTTAGGGGTTGTGTGAAATGTGATGAGGCACACAACTTCCAGACAGAAAAAACAACTCTAAGTGGGTAGTATTTTGTTACTGTAAACACTTTCCATCGGTTCTGGAAAACCACAAAATAATGTTAATGCAAAATTACTGGAAAGCAAAACTCATTAGAAGTTGTCCCAATAAAAAAAATAAGTCACAGCAAACCAGTGACATTTCTTAGGAGAAACAAAATGTAAAAAGACCAAGCCAAATTTCCAGTGATATGTAAATTGGATTACTAAAAACATTTTAATTAATTAAAGACTGAATCAGTACTTCACAAAAGGCTATCTTGAAAATTTACTATCTTATCTTGACAGCATGTCATTTGCAATGGAGAAAATTACCAAGCCCAGAGCAGAGGATAAGGTCTTGCCTATAGGCATGCAAATATTTCTAGGAATTCAGGTTTCTTTGCAGGTAGAGACTGCAGTTTACTTTAGCTCCACTCATTTTCCAAAAACCTTCAAAAGGTTGATAAATTCCTCCACCAGCTATTTTATCATATTTTATATACTGCTGAAGATATTTACTGCTTTCTCCACTGTTGGATTTTTCAGGTTGACATAACAGAACATGTCATTGCTTTAAAAATGGACTTTCTAATGAGGACTGAAAAACCTTTTTATGAGCTGTTGGTTTGGTTGTGCTGGATCACTAGATTCAGTTCTGGGTTGTGACTTGTATTTACTTTAAAATGTCTTTTCACTATAGTTCAGAGAAAAATGAGCAAGCCTGTGTGTGTGGGGGGCGGGAAATCACAAATCAAGGACAGTAAAACTGGGTTTGGATCTTTTTTTTTGGAAAACAAACATTTCTACGAGTAAGGTGATGTTTTTATTAAAATGTTTTAGGTTTTAGTTAAAAGAAAAAAAAAGTCTCCGTTCTGCACAAGCCAATTTGTTTTTGGTTTTGGCAAACAAACACTCCTCTTTTTCAAAACTAAACATAAATTTACAAGGTCCTTTGTATAAGCAGGTGTTTATTCACTTTCATTGCCTGCTACCTATTTCAGTCTTCATGGTACTTTGCTCTATAAAAAACAAAACATTGCAGAGTAACTAAACTGGAGACTCAAAACATTTCCACTCACTGTGCAGTAATGCCTTGCTCTGCTCTGGGACTGATGGCTCCAAAACGAAGGCAAATACTGAAGGAGGAAACACTGAGATTTCTAAGGATCCAAGGAGCACTTTAACTAGAGTGGAATGTTTGGTGGCTCTAAAACCCCTTCTTCAGGCAGAGATACAACAGCGCCAGGTAGGACAGCCCGTTAGCCCAGTCATTTTCACTTTGTGAACAGAAGACATACGTTTAACTGTCAGTGAAGGTAAGGGAGGTTGTTTGTAACCAAAATGGGTTGTTTTTTCAGGGCTTAGGGTCGACATCAACCTAGGTCAACTAGGGCAGCACCTACTTGCATGCATAAATATTGATGTCCTTTAACTAAGTGAAAAAACATTATACTACAAAGAGATAGGGAAGAGGGACAGGTCTAATTAATTTCAGTCAATCCTGATCAAAGGTGCCTGTGTATCTTTGTGAGCCCTCCTGTCAGAGAGCTGCCTGATGGGGAGGGGATGCTCCACTGTCAGACCTGCTGTTCGTCTCCAGATCCCATGCCCTCCTCTGCAGGGCAGCACACCGGGAATGTGCTGGAAGCAGGAGGAAGGCAGGACACCCAAGGCACCCAGAAGGCTCAGCAAACCCACGAAGGCACAGCACCCTTTGCTGCTGCGCGGGGGACAGGAGACACAGCCCCTGCTGACCGGGGCACAGTCCCCTCGGCAGCCACTGAGTTTATTTCTTTGCAGAAAGAATCTGAATGTACCTCACTGAATTTGGTCTGAGAGGGCTTTTTCAGGGTGAGGGGTTTACTCAAACCCGCTTTCTAGCTGGGGCTTTCAATGGTTTGGTCTAGGTTTCCTTAACAAAGATATATGCTGGGATTAAAGGATCTTGAGTTAACCTCCCTGGCTTATTTAAAATGCACTCTTTGTAAAATACACATCAAAAGTGTCATGAACTCTCTTTCAGTCTGGGTGGCATGGAGGGTGGAGAAATGTTATAAACAAAGTATTACAGGGTAAATTGTAATCTAAGAGGCAACCTTTTTTTCCCATAGAAGGCAGCTGAACCGAAAATTCCCTCCTTAGCTGCAGAACTGTGCCGAGGAGATAACATCTTATTATTATCACTTTGTTATGCTACTTCAAATCAGTATTTTCCACCCTTCTGGGAAAACAGGTTGGACATTTATATGCTTTCTGTGCAGTTGAGGTTTGCTGAGCACTGCTGTTTGCTGCTGTGAGAGGAAGCTGCAGGTGGCTTGCAGGTTGGCAAGTATGCGGCACTTAACCCTGCTCAGCTTCTGTAGTTTGGCCTTTGGGGCTAAGGATTCACTGACATCTATTTATCTTATGGCAGTTCCCAAGACACTCCCTTAAATACCAGCCGCTGGTTGTGCTTTCCGACACTTGTCAAATAACAGATTTGGAACAAATTGTGTAGAATTACTAGTGGCACAAATGCAATGCATAATTATCTACCTAGCTACCAGAAGACAATGATAATTATGTTTTTGTTTTAAATCATACAGTGGAGATGGCTACATTTCTTATAGTTCTAGTGTTGTTATGACCATAATAACACTTTAGGCTTCTAGTTCAGAAAGGTGGGTTAACCTTTTTTTTTTTTTATTTTCTCTGTACACCCCCCACCTCCCCCCAGAAAATTATAGCCTAAGTAGCAGAAGGCAAGTAAACACCTTACTTTACACATTGGCAGTTGCATTACAACAGGACACAGAGCAATAGCTGCACATCCTGGAAAATATATTTGCATAGTTGAATTGGAGTCTATGCAAGGTGGACGAGGTTTCAAACTAAGGGGTGGGGAATTAGTCCTGTAACAATATTAAATTTTGTGTTTAAATATCCTACATAGTCCATGCACTAAAAAAGTACTTCTTGCCATGATTTGAAATGGCAGTGTTTGCATATTGAATACTCAGCAGTATTTTAGGGAAATAATGGGTACAATATGGTAACTGCAGCTGTGAGAGGGAAGGATATGAGCTGTCAGTTGGCCCAGCTAGCCCTTATGGCAAAGATGTCAAACTGTGCTGCTTCTCACCCTTTACACATGTCACACTATCTACTGTTGCTGTTTATTTGTTGAAATTTTGGTCAGAGCTTTGGGACCTTCATCCCACCTGCTCCTTTTCTCAGTGCATCAGATGCGCTTTTGCATCTGTGGCCGTGTAATTTGTTCCTGTCTGTTAAGAGCCGCTCTCCAGTCCCGGGCACAGCTTACTGGCCAAGAAGTCACCGGTGAGAGTGGAAGCCATATGGAATCAAACTCATTTGTTTTTCTGCTTCGTAACAATGTTTATCTGAAACAGTTTCTGGGACCTGATGTTAACATGGCTCTGGTGCTGGGGTGGATGCTAGGGTGGAATTGTCAGAATACAAAATAATTTTGTTCCCCAGAAAATGGCTGACGAAATCATTCCAACTGTGGAGAAAGAAATGAAATGAGGAATGGAAATTACCTTCTATCTGAAGGACTGAATGGGAATGATCATGGGGGTAGGGGGAGCCCCAACCCAAAGTATTGTACATAGTCCCCACTCACAGGCACATGCAGACACAGTGTGCTCAGGAGCTGATATTGAGCAATGAAAGGTGTAAGATACTGCTGATAATGATGCTGTTTCAGGACCTCAAGAGCAAACTTGCATATGGGATTATCAAGATGTTTTTTCTCCCGTAAAGTCACCATCCCTGTTGTGAAATGATGTTTTGAATTGAGAGGCTGATGGTTCACTGCAGCTTCCTGGGTGACATGTATATATATATTTTTTTGTAATTTTTTCATCTATCTCACCTGTTTGATGCCTTAATCATTCCCATGTTAGAAACAGGTTTTCTGTTTGCTCTATAACTCCATCTTGGCAGGGATGTTGCACAACTCCATGTAACTCCTTGTAACTTTATAAGGTCACGTTTTAATAAGTAAATGTACTCACTCCTTTGCCATCTGTGGGTGATGAACACCTGCATTAGGAGAGCACCAAATTTTTTCAAAGTATTCTTGAATAGACTTCTGAATAGAAGTATCTCCTACATCTCAAGATATGTGAAAACAATAGTCCCACAGAGTCAAAGACACTGTATTATGAAATTTAAACGTGTCTTGCTTACATGGGTCTTAGGATAAATCCTTTCTTTCTTTCAGCTGTGAAATCCCTCTTTCAATCCTTCAAATAACCCATCTGAAAGAAATCATTCCAGCAGAGCCATTACAATTAATTCTATTATGTAAACCTGTAGTTTCAAATTTTCATTAAACTGACAAATGGTTCCTCAGAGTCATTTTCTAAATTACAAAATACATCTTAGCTGTTTGAAAAGGCCTGCTGTCACACACTACCCTGTAACATAGGACTATATTAGCAGGGTGAAATTTAGTCCTCAGCCAGGATTTTTAAGGAGCTATGTTAGGTGCTGATGTCTGAGCCTAGTTTTAAAATACTTAGGATCCATGGGAGTTGATTCCTATATAGGAATTTAGGGGGAAAAATTCCCATCTTTATCAGGGCACTAGGAAAACATTAGTGTTTAGAACAAAAAAAAAAAAAATAAATTGTGGCACAAATTGCTAGGTAACGTTAATATCAGAAAATAAGTTTTGTGTCGGTCTTTCCTGGCAGTCCTAAGTATATCTACCCCTCCAGCAAAGCTCCTGATTTGCCTGGGCCAGTGCTAAGGTAAACTCAGCACCATGGGTCCTGGTGGAACCCCCCAGAAGCGGCAGAGGTGCCATTATACAGGCAAGCATGGGAATTTAGCTGAATGGCCTCCTAAAGAAATCAATAATCAGATCATTCCAAAAGAACTGTTTAACAAAACCCTGGATAAAATGACAGATTACTTACAACTTTGGTTTAAAGCATTTATGCTGATAATTAAGAATAACAGACAAAGAGTATTAAGTAAAGGAGAGCAAACATCTAGCCAGTCATTAAAAGAATGGAATTTTTCTAATCCTCTTACAAAGATGCTGTTTTGGGTCAAAGTCCCTTTCTGCATAAAGCAGCCACACCACATTTTTTAAGTCAATGAAGAGCTGAGAGCCATAGCCCAGATCCTCAAAAGTACTTTAAGCAGACAACTCCCACTGAGAGACAAGCATTTAAATTAATCTGGCGACTTGGGTCCATGAGATGAATAAAGAGGGTTTAGTTCACACTGTATTGCATAGTAAATAATTCTGTAGCCAAATTAATTTGATATACAAGAAATTTACCAATGCTTTATTGGCTGGAAGTTTTCATATTCTGTATCATACATGTTTTATCTCAGGGTTAAGAAATTCTGAGAAGTGCTTTTTATTAGGTTAAACTGACAGATTTTATTTCATACAGAGCCACATTTATAGACAACATCTGGTCTTTACATTTAGTCTCTTTTTTGTTCACCAATGATTTTTCCTGGGAAAGAGCGTGTGTTTGTTTCTGTCTGCCTCACAAGTAACTTTGAATCTGCACAATAATGTCAAATTTACATTTTTATTTCTTAGGTGCTTGTGAGTCCCACTGAAGCCTCACGGTCTACTTGTGCTATTCTGATCATTAATAAATACTCTTAATTGCAGTTGTCTTCCTTTGAGTCCTTTTGACCTCTTATAGGATCTGTGAGGCAGTAAGGTTCAGTAGAAGATCCTACAATAATAATCTCAAATCTTATTCAATTAGGCCTCCTTGGAAGACATTGTTTAATGAGTTGGAAGGACCTCAAGTTCTACTTCTAGCCTATCAAACCCAATAACAACTCCCTAAGTCTCATAATTAACCTTCCCCTTGGCAACTTCTTCCACGCTTTGTGATGCCTTGTTCGAAGTCTCTGTCTGAAATGTCTTTCACTCTGTTTATTGCTCACATTGGAAGGGAGATGTCTCTGCCTCTGTAGGACCTATAAACCTGGCTGTACCGGCCAGAATAGTGGAGCAGATGGCAATGTACCTCTTTTCTCAGTATCTCCTGTACTTACTGATGCAAATGCAGCGTGTATGAGCAGCAAGGTCCAAATACTCCTGTCTTAGGCTGTGTGCAACACACATGACCAGGTGGTGGTATGGTCTGCTGCTCTGAGAAATGCTCCCGGTAGGGGTTGTAAGCTGTTTAAGAGCACACTTGCCAGTAGTGCTTTTTCTTTTTAGGTATAGGCAATTAAGCAAACATTCCCATTTCAGAGAAGGGGCTTGGAACTCTGGAGAGAACAAGACTAACGTTTTCAAAACTGCTGTCTCATTGTACCAGTGTTTTGGTACAGCCCTTGGTATTCAGACGTGATGTGAGTTGCTTAAAATCGTCTAAGCTACAAGAACAATTCAAATGTTCTCAGCCAAATAAACAGATGTAGGGGCAGGTATATGAAAGTTATATTTAAGTTGTATGGGATTTTGCTCTTTGGCAACATATAGTGCGTATATATACACACTGATAGCAGACATCGCTGATCCTTATCAGGAGAAATGGAATTGAGCAAGTCCATGGAAACTGAAGTGAGGCCTCAATTTTCTGCAGTTAGTACAATCAGAATAGTAAAAATACCTCCCCCCCCCCCCCCCAAATTTCATGCAACAGTTTTTGTGCTGAAAAGCTGATGGTCCATTTTTTTTTTCTCAAGACTTTTTTCCTTGCTAAAATTAATTCCCTATGGTGAATTAAGGAGTAAACAAGAGGCAGACCCATTTGGTGTGAGTAAAAGGAGAAGTGAGTTGATTCTGATTTTACATACCACAATTATCTAGGGCTCTTGTGAGCTAAATCTTGTCATGTAATGTGTTATATCCCCAGGAAAACAGAAGGGAAAAGCACTTTTTGATCTGAATGTAGCTAGTTTGTGTCACATAACAACACTATAGAGGGCTGTGGCTTTACATGCTAAACTGCTGTGACAGATGGACTATATTATATCCTATAGGTACGCAATTTTTCTTTGTAGCTGGCTGCCTTTTGACCCTGAGTTCAGGACAATAATGTATTAATGTCTCTGTGCACTCGGCCTATTTCCTGGATTAGCTTTTGTTTTAAAACAGGAACTATTCCTAGTTATTTTACTTTTGCCACCTTCTCCTCCTTTTTCTCCTCTTTTTTTTTCTTTTTTTTCTTTTTTTTTCCCAGAAACTAGCTAATACAATAATGATTCAGGTGATAACTTAGGACTAGGTTAGTGATGCTAAGTTTCCCACTCCACCCCCATCTCTAGCCTCTCTAGACCAAGTTACATCATCAACTGTGCAATGTAGGAGGATAGCAGATTTCAGGCTACCAATAACAATATGATTCAAGGTGTGTAATGAATTCTGTAATTAATTCTATTAACAGATAACCTGGTGCTTAATTAGCGAGTCATTCAGAATCAATATATACAGTAAGCTACATTTCATATAAGATACACTTCTGAGAGTCCTTTAGAAAGGTACTGTTTTTCCTTTTGAAAAAAAATATCCATAGCTGTATTCTGTCAGGTATTGATTAGCAGTTAGCTCTGAGGATGCAGTGGAGATAATTGTGCAAAAAGTACCACAGCCTTTGAAAACCCAAAGTATATTTTCTCATGAAGCAATAACTTTGATGTCATAATTATGATTCTCTAACTAGCAGCGGACAGCAGGGAGAAGTCAGGCTCCAGCTGTGACTGCAAGCTGGTGCTGATACATACCTACCAGCTGCACAGGAATGAAGTTTTGCAAACAATTTCTACCACTGTTGCACAGACCTTGCTCCAGGTTCCTCAGCAACGTGGTTCCTGCTGTTGTTCAAAAAATGCAAGTATTAACAATGCAAATAACCAAATTTATCGCCTGGAGCCCTTAAAAAGTTGTCAAACCCAGCACTGTTCAGCAAATGCTCAGCATCCTTAGGCATCTTCATTTTCTTGTCTCAAGAGCTTAACTCTGAGGTGTGAAGTTCAGTTTTAATATTTTCCCCTTTGAGATGCTAATCAATTACAGGGCATAACCTGAGAGTGATTTATCTGAAAATGTCTGTAATTCCCACATGAAAATGCTTTATTCAGGATGGGAAGAAAAAAAATCCACTCTCTGAACTGCATACACTAAACCTTATAGCACTTGGTGATCCTCTGGTAATGCTGCTCTGTGAAAGCATCCGGAGTCTCAGGGGGTTACTGGAGTGGTTTGAGATCATCAGAAATGTCCCCCTAGCTCAAGCATAGCTTATACTGCACTAGCCTTTAAGCATGATGCTATCTAGTTATGCAGATGATCCAGTGTTCTGGAAACCCCAGAACAGACCTGCTTTTCTTACCTGGCCCTGGCAGGCAGTAGTCAGCCAGCAATTAGAAAATTATATTTTGCCAAATACTGGAATTAAAATCACAAAGCGATAGAAGCCAAGTTTCTCTGAAATAAGTAAACATGCCAGAAAGATATGACTTTGAAAACTAAATAGGAAGCACATGCTGTTCTTTTGTTCTGCTCTGGGGTTTTTCTGTGCAGTGGTGGTGGTGTTTTAAATTCTTTTTCCAGTGCAAACAATGCAGATTGTTTAGATCATGCATATATAATGCATGTTAACTTTATAGTCTTGTATATAAAAAGTTAGTGTGGTATTGTGGGAATATTTTTGCACGATTTTCATCATTGCCAGTATACATCAAAAAATCAATTTCTTTTAGTTTTGAAGTAATAAGTGCAATGTGTATATGACATACTGGTCCTCCATCTAAACTCAGCATGTGCGTTTGGTTGCCATGTGTGAGAGGTGCTGATCTGTGACTAGAGCCTCACGCAGGGCAATATCTTAAGTCTCTGAGAAGACTGCACAGCACAGTTCAGCAAGCCTTTATTTGTTTATTCAAATTCAAGTTAGAATTGTAAAATGGTTTTGATTAGCTCCTGATGCTTTTAGATACCCTATCAAATGAGTAGATCTGGTGTAAGTTTAGAAAAGGCTCAAGGAATCTTATCCATTCTGTCAGTCTATAAGTAGTGTCTTGATTTGGTCCCTGATTTCAGAGAGGGATTTCTAGGCCAGTACTCAAGAGTATGAATATTGTTCAAGTAGTCAAGGCTATGTTTTTAGATCCCCAAGATCTGGTTAAATATCCTAAAGAATAACTTAACTAGACCTGTTATAACTCCAAGGCCAATAACATAATTCCTGAATGTACAGGTACTTGTAGTTGGGGAGAAAATTAAGATATTATTTATTATTATTTGGAATATCTTTGTGCTCAGATGCAAAAGAGAAAGGAAAGAAAAAAGAACTACATCTGTGCAAACCCTCTCCCCACAAAAACTCCCACACACCCTGCCTAGTGAGTGTCAAGCGGGTCTCTGCTCCAGCATCACAACTTTGGTCACCTGTGGGTTGTTTGTGTCATTTTTCAGTTTGTTTCACTTTATATCATTCCTTGCTGAGAGGCCACCATTATAGGCCTGACTTGAATACTGGAGTTATGAAGAAGAAAAAAAGTCACCCTGATGGAGATAGTGACAAAGACTTCATTCTCCTGTCCACACTATCAGCTGGGAGGGACCTGCTATCAGCAGTAACTGAGCCTTGAATCGCACGTTTTCAGTGCTGCAGGCGGGAGATGGTCTTGAGTTACAAAGCTAAGTCTCACATCAATTAAAGTCTGTGTGCACAGCAGCTGCATTCAGAAAGGTGGAAGAGATTTAATCTTCACCTTTCACCTTGGGTCAAAATACAAGGTTACCAAGACAGACTGTTATTAAAAATGGATTGTTTCTGCCAACTTAATGTTAAAAGTTTGCAGTTATTACGAATGCGCTTTATTACTTGCACCCTTTGTTAAGGGAACTTGCTGTTAAATAGCAAGGAAGTAATAAAACGGTTGAAAGGAACGAATAAATATTTATGCCAGACTTCCAAAGTCTGTAGCGGTTTTAGTCTTTCTTCTTGATAAAAATCAGAGAATTATTCTCTACTGCATCTTATTGGCAAGAAGGTGGATTTCTTCTGAGTATAAAAAGGCTCCCAAGATTGAACTGAAGGTGTACTTAGCTTGAACGGATATACAGTGGCAGCAAGATTTTATTTTAGTACAAATGCACATTTAAGAAACAAACCCTGTATGAAGCACTAACTTCTTAGCTGTACCTCAGAAATCATATGACCAAACTCAGATCACCACTGAGTCTCTGGGATTCTTTTATTGTTTTTCAGAGGAAGCTGAATAAAGCCCAAAGGGGAACATGTCGCTGATCTGTGTTGCCAAGATGCACTAAAGAGAAACAAGGTATGATTGATCACATTGGTGTCTCATTTTCTTTTAGGTGTTGCCTCTGATTTTAAATTGAGACCAAGCATATTCCTATTCAAATAAACAAATTCCTATAGTTTTTGTGGCTCTTTGTGCATCTAAATGAAGAAATTGCCCCAGAGAGATAAATACAGATAATTTTTTGTGGTTTTATACAACCTATTTGCCAAAGTTTTGTGGTGAAATATTTAACTGCAAGAATATGTATGCATTCTAAAATGGGGTCAAAACCTGTGTTTCATATGGGTAAAGGTCTGCCACTAGTAAAGTCAATTAAATCTTTGTCACTGACTTGGAAGGGCGTGAATGAGCTGCCTATGAACAAGGGAAACTCTTACTGTCATTAATTCACAGAAATTTTGTAATTCCAGTTTATGTTGTTAACCTCAGGTAGAGTAAAGCTGTCATAACAAAATATTAAAAGCAAGCTGTGCTTTTAGCAACTCTTACTCTAAGGATAATGTTTGGAATGCCAACTCAGTGAAGGAAGTTGAATTTAGGGAAGGACTTTTCATCTAATGTAGAAGTCAAACATACAATTTGGTGTGTCTGTTCATCGCTGGGTTCAATGGCACTCACACTGTGAATGTGTCCCTTTGAAAAAGTGATTCTGATTACATGTTAGTCCTCTGTACAAAGAGTGTATATTTCATGAGATGTGTGCACTGTTTGAGTTATAACCGAATGCGATTTTTAATGTATTCCAGATATGTTAAGCAGCAACTGAAGAAGTATGTGGAGCATGTTCTAGTTTTTGTTCTAACACACATGTATTTTATTTACAATGTGGAAAATATACAGTCATTGCAATAGTTATGCTCTGACATTCAGATTTTTTATTAAAAAACAATACCTTTATTAAAATTGCAGCAGTATTTTTAATTAATATTCTATTTAAACAATTATCTTGGTCTATTTACAGTTTGAATGATACAAATTGATACTGATCATCACTTGCACATTAAAAAAGTTTTGGCTCAATGGTTCCAGGTCTGGAATATGTCACAGAAAGCTTAAATACCTTGTGTCGTATGATGACTTTCATTCAAAAAAGAAATTTTCTTGCATATGTGGTATCTAATTGAAGGTTAAAAAAATATGAATTGAATGTAACTGTCAAAACGCCTAGTGTATAAAAACCTTAAAGATTTTAAAGCCCTAGATGTATCTTTTATTCATCAAAAGTCTCCATGTAGTCCTTGTGGCTGATGTCAGCTTTCAGTGTAAGGTAGATGGAACAAGCTTTCCCAATCCACTGTTGACACAATAAGGGGGGAAATCATAGGTGTAGTTACTGTGTAATAGTCTCTCTACAGTGGTCTGCAAGGAGCAGCTTTGAAAATCTAGTGCACAGAAGGAAAAAGAAAAGAAAATGAAAAAGAGAGAAGAAGGGGAAAAGGGAAGGGGGGGGGGGGCGGGGAATGAGGATGACACAATGGAGAAATTGCCTTGCATGTTATAAGCAATACAAAATAGCAATCCCATCTTTTCCAAAACTCCACTGTCTGCCTGTGCAGTGCTTTTGCGCTCAGCTTGCAAGCAGAAGGGGAAACCAAGTCCTGAAGGCACAGCAGTCTCAGTTTTGCAGTGACCTTCACTCAGAAGGTCTCCTGACCTCCTGGCTTTGGTGCAGCTCTGCCATACACCTCTCTCCATATGTTTCCTCTTGTCTCCACACAGGTACCATGATCCCTTGCCTACAACCTTATATAGGGCTGTTTCCCCAAGTCACCTGAAATAATACTGGCAGTGTGGAATGCAAACACATTGCTGTGTACCACCTTATTAAACACAGATGTGGCTCTTATCTAGAGGCGGCTCACCTTCGTTTGCTTGGGTACCGGTATCCTACAAAATCTCTGTTGTGCTGCATTAGTGCAGTGGGGGCAAAGCCAGGCACAGCCTTGTGCAGGGGCTTTCTTAGGGGCTACACGGGCAGAGGGCAGAGGTGTTCCTCCAGTACTGACCTCCTCAGGAGTTAAGGTCAGAAGGTCAAATTATTTTTTTTTTTGTTTGTACATAAAGTATGTTAAGTGCCAGACTTTGGAAGCCCTTAGGTAAGGTAATAATGCTTTGAAAAATTCACCTCCAAAATCTGAAAAGCTTTATCTATAATGTGAAAATATAACTGTTGCTACCTGTTGGTTCACTGATCTAGGAAGCCAAGGGTATTACACACCAGAATGTCAGAACCACTGGCAGAAATCCATGTAGCTGATGCTTTTCTGGGTTTGAGTGGGATTTTCTTGATGTTTGTTTTGAAGTGTCTCATTATCTGTGGTTAATGCATGTTTTGCTTCTAATGAGGGTCCTGATAAAAACTCGATTAGTCTGATTTTTTCTTTCATAACAATTTTAATACAAATTTGCTGATTTTGATTAGACTTCTAACATGACTCTTCTGCCAAAAATAGAGAGGTTGACAGAGATTTCATCAGTCCTTTATTCAATAGTGCTCCCTGGGCTGAGGGAAATTTAGGCACAAGTCTTTAGTCCAAATGAGGCAGAGGACAGCTCTGACCACCGGGCTTTTAACTGGGACAACGTGGGGGTCTCCTGAGTTTTTGGGGTTTTGCGTAAAACTTCAAAAGGCCGTATTTTTATCCGAACAGGGAACAGGAAAAGATTTTTCTTGAAAGCTGAAAAAGTTTCATGGTACAGAAACACCATTTCATATCCATATGTAATCCAGAATTGAGTTTGTCAGTGCAGTCTGAATTTTGGCTTTGATCTCTAAGAGAGAAAGACAGCCCATGAAAATACTGCTGAACTAAAAGAACATAAACAAGCTTAAAATACCACATTCTGATAGAGGGTGAAATGACATTCTGATGGAGTGTATCCTACCAAATCCAGGGCCCAGTGAATTCAACAGAGAGACTTATGGTGCAATAAAGGGACAATTTCAAAGCTCTGAAATTTGATTTCACTTTTTATCTAACCTTTATCAAAATTTCTTTGCTGGATTTCTAGTCTCATTATCTGATCCTTGGCATTTTGTTTTCCCAGAAGCATGGGCAGAACAAATAATTTCTTGGCAAAGACTGTATAAATCCAGTGGATTTCTCTAGAGCAATATTTTAATTTGATGAAAACCCTAGATGTATCTTAGCTGATTCTTGCTTACTAACAGGTTGACAGAGAGACAAATAACTCTGTGCCTCTCCACAAGTCATCTTCTGGAGAAGTGTGTGCCAACCATATTCCTTGCTGTACCTGCAAGGCAGCTTTGAGGGCTTTCATCCTTTATGAAATTGATGAGATCTCAGTTGCCTGGCTGCACTTGGCATGCAGGGCCCTGGAGCAGAAGATTGCTGTACCACTGCAAAAGCTGGTGTAACCGGGGCATTTTCCGCACACGTTGACAAATTCTGATAAGCCCAAAAGCCTCCCTCTGCTGATCCTTGATGAACCCTATAGGAAGAGATGTACCAGTATGGAAAATACGTTCTATGTATCTTAGTATGGATCTGTTGCCACCAGAATGTAAGAAAAGTATGTCTCAATTATCAAAAAAGCCATGAGAGCACACGGTCAGCAAGGAGCAATGGGGCTCTGAGTGACCTGAGATGGCTTAGTTATTATCTGCCTTTTACTCTGATTTTATTCATGGAAAATTTGTTTTTCTCTCTGTGCACCACAAATAACCACTCACCCAAAACATTAAATAATGAAATTCAAATGTACTGAGTTAATCACTGGAAAAGTGCTTCATCTGAAAACTCCGTGGGGGATCACATTTCAGAACACAAGTGTCCTTGTACAGTATGCATTTCCTCTTTGGTTCACAGGTTTGCTCATGCAGAGATTTAAAGTAATATTGAATTACTGCCTGAAGCCATGCCTGACTATCTTTTTCATTAATTACCTTCCATGGCTTTGGGACAGATTAACTGATAAATATATGAATCCCTAGCATAGTAACCTTTACCGTGTACTTAGAATAACTGATAGGCATGTAATCTCAGAATCTGTGAAAACCTTTTTCTTTCTTCCTATAGATTACTACTGTGCTCCTACTATCTGAGTTGCCTGTCCGTGCTGCTGTATTGTCTTTGCTAAAAGATGCTGCTAAATCACCAACTAGGACCTCTACAACAGACTTCTACAACAGTCCAAAAGGAAGATTGGTATGGCTTCTCAGAAAGTACTTTTGTTTCTTTTCTTCCTAGGTTAGTATGAAAGATGGGTGAAACTACATAATTCCCTGTGTTATCTTTTCTGGGCAACAGATGCTTCAGAGTAGTCTAAGAAATACAGATAGATGAAACAACTGTTTTTCTGTTGCCTTGGGTTTTTGGTTTTTTTGTTTGTTTTGTTTGTGCAAAGCATTTTAGCAAAATGCCTCAGAAACTGGTCATTCTGGAAGGGTAATCACACAGTCTTTCAAAAAAGCCTAGTTTGTTGCAGCTGGGGTTTATGTTTCTCTGACTTGCCCTTCAGCAAACTACCTGTTGCAAGTTATTTGACCAGTGTACCACCTCCTCCTATATGCAAAGATTACTCAGATTTTTAAATTTTTTAAATTTTGTGAGCGACAGTTCAGGTACTCATTCTGTGCATGGAGAGCTGTTTTTTTTTTGTTTGTTTGTTTGTTTTTTTTCTTTAATTGTTTCTGATGGGTATTCTTACTGAATAATCTAGCTAGTGACTTAGACTGTATTACTGAACAGCAAGCTTGCTGGGGTTGCTTGAACCTTCCCACAAGTAATCCCAAAAGCTTTGCTTTAGGTCACCATTGCAAATCAAAAGAATCACTTGACTGAAGAAATCAAGTAAAGCCAGATATCAGTGTTATATATACAGAGTGAACTGAAATAATATGCTTGCATACTTGTTTCTAAGGCCTTCATATTGATGTATGTAATCTATTATTAATAATACGTGATAAGACCATCTATTCACCAGGGAACAAACTCAGATGAACAAATCTTTTCACTAATGCCATTGTGGCAGGTCAGTTTATATCTGTTCCTATGGACTGGATCTGAATTGGTTATCTATCCCTTTATCAGGTCCTCCGATAACCTCAGTCTCCATACCCACAGCATCTTTACCGTAGAGCTGCTCTCACATGTGCAGTATCTTTTTTACAATTGTTTTTGGCATGTGTAATCAAAACGACAGCTTGGAAGAAAAGGACAGAATATGAAAGGCATTTCAGGTGATGCTAGTGGAGGAAGAGGGAATTGCAGAATATTTTATTCCTCTGATAAAGCAGTGCTTGAAGGAGTCACAGTATTGCATACAGATAGGTAATTAAACAAATATAGACATGGAGCAGAAGATTCCAGGGCAAGATTCAGGGATGGGACTAAAAGAAATCGGATTTCAAGGATGGAATTCTTAATGCATTTGCTACTGATCTATTAAAAATTGTTTGTGAACTCCCAGCCACAACAGATTAGATCTAAACCTAAGGTTTGCCTCAATGTTTCTCCTCTTTGCCCACATAATTTTAGAGCTTCTTTTTCTTACTTTCATATAGCTTAAATAAGGTATTTATAATGTTGACTGAAAAAGGGGGGCACTACTCAGTTAAAAACATTAAATACCCAGTCTTCATAAATAAATCTGTGGATGGAAAAGTATACTGGAAGAACAGGAAAAACCAATTTTACTTTCAAAGCTTTAAATATAAAAGAGAACTATGGGGACGATAGAGCAATCGGAGTCTCTTTGGTTTGTTAATCTCCTTTGACACTGATACAGAATTTCCTTCAGTAGAGGACATTTAGAAAATTACCAACAAGGCTATGTATACCCCAGAAATATGGGGGTAGCATTAGTAGTCTATAGTTCCTTGGGGTGAAGAGAGCCTTGGCTTGCATGGCCAAGCAAGCAAGCCAGCTTTATAGCAACCTCTCTCCTCCTGAGCCTGAGTGCTCCTATTGCTAAGCATCTGTATAATTTATGCCTATAGGACTGCAATTCCTCAGAGTAATTTTTCTTCCATCTGTTCAGCTTGAATGGAGAACATTTGTTAAACGGTGTTTGGATGGATGTTGGCAGTAAAATGCATGCCCACCCTGATGTTAGGCTAGTTAACTGGTCTTTCTAGGCACAAAGCTGACATTGTTAGATGGCACAGAGCTTGAACAAGTACAAATATGAGAGCATGTTTTCTTCTTTTCTTATAAACTTGAGTATTCTTTCCCATTGTTGCTCTAAAAAGAGTTAAGATAACAAACTAACTACCCACTTAGAATAATTAGAAGTAGTTGAAGTCCACCTGTCAATTGTATCAAGTTAGATTAAGTCCAGTCTTTGCAGTCATACTTTTTTTCAGATTCAAGAAGCCAGAGACATGTAAACATTGAAAGTAATTATGTCTCCTTCTCCTCCTTTTCTTCCTTTTTTTCTTTTTTTTCTTTTCTTCTCTTTTCTAATGTTAGTTGTTACAGAATAGAGTCAACTTGAGTTTCAGAGAGTCTGCCAAAAAGCCTCTGGCATTCCCTGGGGCATTGAATTTTACATTCTTCAGCAAACAATGTCTGTCTCCAGAAATGCAAGAGGAAAACACTATTTTTCTTTCTAATCTAATATCAATGTCTAAGCCTAATGGAGTTCTGATTTCTTATTTTCAAGCCTGAGGGACATCTTGTGTTGATGTTAGCATGTGCCTTTTTAAGCTTCATTTGTTATCTTTAAGCAGCTGCTAAAGTATAAACAAGTTGTTTTTCTTTTCTGTATTAAAAAAAGGCTCTTAACTTATCCAAAACCTCTACTGCTATTGTGCTCAGTGGGTTATGCCAACAGCAGTGAAAGTACATTGTTGAATGCACCAAATGTTTGGTTTATTTCAAAGCCTTTCTAAACTATAAAACATCTGCATTTCTGTTCAGCCTTCTTTTTCCTTGCTAGTAGAAAGTTAAATGAAATCGGTTAGCCAAGAGATAGTAATATAAGAAGGTATCCATTATATTTTTGAAGTATAATGAAGAAGAGATTTCGTATTTCTGACAGTGACTTTACATATAAAACTCATGGATGATCTAGAATTTTGACAGTGATGTTGGGTGAGCATTTTAAAGGAGGACTCAAAAAGCAGGAAGTACAAAACACTGCTCCTTTCAAGGTAAATCAAGCTGAAATCTGACCTTCTTGGATTATTTATATGCAGCACATATACACATTTCCCTTTCCTTGCATTACCCCAGTTCTGTGTTTCTCTGCCAGACCATGAAGACTTTCCAAAGATAAAAAAGGGCAAAAAAAGAGTGATTTTAAACATTCTGCATGCAGACAGGAGCAGAAATGTGTATATGTGTGTTCAGAGAGGGAGTGCAACAGGTGGCTTTTAGAACTGAAACTGTTTGCCATCTCCGCTGATGTATAGCCTATCTCCAGCAAAAATCGCTGCCATCAGATACAGTCAGATCGCTAAGACCACTCCTTGAAGTTTACAGGGTGTGTAAATCTTGTAATCCTTTTCAGATTCTCATAGGAAAACTTCACAACTAAGAAAACAACCATGTTGCCAAATTATTCCTTACAGCTTTCCAGAAATTTTGATTTATTTACTTTGTTTCATTTCCCTTTTTTAACTCGAGTTCTGCTTGATATGCAATTGAAAAGTCATGATAATTGCTTAAAAAACCATGACCCAAAGAAATGCACAAAACTATATTTTAGGACTGAACTACAAGTTAAGCATCTCCTTTAGTTAGCAGCATGTGAAGTGTGGCTCAGGAGTCTTCTGGCAACGCCAGGCCAACAAGTCACTCTCTCAGCCTGGCGTTATTTAAAACTGCGCAGAGCTATGTGCAAGCAGTTTTGCCCCATCTGGTCAGCAGAGGTTTTTGGAACAGAAAGCACTTCTGGGCGTCTCCTCTCTTCCACGAGATTCGTTCAGAAAATTAATTTGTTTTGCTCTGCACAGGTTTTTATTCCACACTCACCACGGTCCTGTCTGAACGTTTTCTGTAGGACATTAAGCACTGGTGTTCTCTGCTGCAGCTTCGTCCTGTCCATGCACATGTGGGTATCTGTTCTGGAATCAATGCATGTTCACATACTTGGTTTATATTCATGCTGAAGAATATAAGGGTTAAAGAAATGTGCCTTATGCTGGAGTGAAAGGCCGTTTGCTTATGAAGCAAACTCCCTGAAGCAGCTTTGTTTCCTGCAGGTTGCTAGAAGGTGTTAAGAAAAAACATTACACCAGCTGCAAACCTCTTGGGGTCTCCCAGCTCTCGAGCTGCAGTGTGTGTGTATACATGTGTGCGTTTGGGGGATAGGGAGGAATAAAACCTGCTGGCAGGGTTTACTGCAGGAGCAAAAGGAAAGAAACCACTGTAGGGCTCAAATGAGCCTCCTGAATAGAGGTTTGATTTGTCACAGGATCTGCCCTTTGCTACTGAACTAACTCTGCTTTCTGAGATGTTTCCTGTGCTTTAACCTTCCTGGGTCCCTTCATGTACTCTGCTGGAAACCCTGAGTTTAACTTGCTATATTTTTACTCAGTAGAATGTATTTAGTATGCATTAAGAAAGCAAAATAATATGCCCTTAGCACTTCGATAATTTTAGCATGAATGTGTTGCAGTATCAGGGATGAGTTGTGCTGGGGGGGGGGGGGGGGGGGTATTATTATTATTTTTTTTTCCCCTAAAGCCATGCTTGTGTTTTTTCACATAGCATGATCTAGCCAACTGGGGAATGCTTGCCACTTAAAGGTGTAACAAAGAGTACAGTTCCATAATTTTTGCCTGTGTTGCAAACTTATTGAGATGGATCATAATATCTAAGTGTTGAGGTTAATCACACTAAATATCAAAAATACTAAAACTGTAGATGTTTAAAAGGCACTTAATCACTAAATTTTGTTCTACTCATCCCACTTGCCATTTTGGAAATGGTTACAGGGAGCTGCCTTAGCAGATGCCAAGCTATTCAGCACACAGCTTCCAGCTTGGTCCTGTGTGCCCAGGCTGAACCTTTACCACCTGCGTTCAGTTTTCCTCAGATTTTATAACCTCAGGACAGTGCTGCAGAAACCAACCAGGCAGAGTGATTTAATACGTAATTTTCTCCCCTCTGAGCCTCTGCAGATAGAATTTCACAGTAGAGGGCACTGTGCAGTTGGAGTTCATCCTTTCAAGGAACTGTGTAAACTTGTTTCTTGTAGGCATAGAGATTCCAGGGCACTCTTCAAACTTATAATTTTAGCTCCGCTTGACGCTCATGCCTAATTAAGGTAGTTATATTTTACTTCAGCTCTTGTTTTGGTTTCTAATGGATTTTTTTTCTACTTTTTGTCTCCTCTGCTGCTGTGCATTGTTAAACAGCTGCACTGTTCCATCCCAGATATGGCTATATTTCAGTGGTCAGCCAGTAGATTGCTATACCAAGTATTTAGTTAAATGCTTTGTGGATCTTTCGGTATAAAAAGAGCTCCATTGAGGCTAAGAGGATATTATTATTCATAATGTGGTGACTAGTTTCACACATGGCTGAAGCAAAATAAATCATCACTGTTTTTAACAAAACAGTGAGTAGACCTCTTGTTGACCACAGCATATTTGTGGTCAGCAAAGAAAGAGTCTTTTATAGCTATTAATATGCTGCCAAGGTGCTTTAGCTGAGATTTTTGCCCTAAGGGGGGTGGGCTTCCACTACCCCATATTCATGTTTCTCTGCTGAGCCCATTTCCAGAGCCATACCCTTACAAAGAGATTTGGTACAAAAATCCAGTCCTGAACAGAGAAACAGGTTACTGAAAGAACTGATACAGATGAATATTGCCCAGATGCTAAATGTGATAAGAAAATGAACAATGCTTTTAATTGCTTGAGCAGTAATTTTTAGTTGTGAGCAGTCATGCATAAAGTAACTGATACGGCTGCATTTCTGTTATGCACGCCAGTGTAAAGCCTGAAGGTGTGAAGGAGGCCTGAGTGATACCAAACATCATGCTGATCCTCTAGTTGTTTGCTCCTCTAGTTCCTTACAGTTAAACTGGAGTTCAAACATTGTTTTGTAATTGCTCTGTTTATCGTTGTTTGGGGAGGTTATCTTCTGATTTAGCACCTGTACCTGACTTCCCTGGAATGACCTGGGACAAAGCAGCAATTTCTTATGCTGAGGGTCCTGCTGAGCCGACACTGATGCAGCCGGTGCTGGTTCTTCAGTGCTTCCTTCCGTCACTTTGCAGAAGTTAACATGAACTGTTCAGCCTCCATACAGCCATCTGCCCAACTGAAAGTCCCACCAGAAATTCTGTATGGTTTTCCAGCCAAAAACCAGGAAGTTTGAACATATTGATATGCTGTTTAAAGGGTGCAAGAGGAATGTAGTTTATAATAGGAATGGCAAGAAGATCCAAAGTAGTACATAAAGAGAACAGTCATGGGTGGTATGAGAAGAAGGAAAAGAATATAAAATAGGAAAGCTATTCTCCATAGCATGTCATTAGGTAAACCAAAAGCAGAACCCTTACTTTAAAGGCTTACATTTGACTTGAGCATGTTTCTTGACATACCATTTACGAAAGGCACTATTCTGATCTCAACCCAGTGTAAAAAGAAACAGTTCCACTGAACACAGCAAAAGCTTGGTGAATTTATGGGAGGGAAAACTTATGTGAAATAAGAAGCAGAGTCATCCTTACAAACTTAATCTAAACCTTCTTGTAGCTCTCCAGTTGAACTTCTAAAGTTGCCTATCTGCAAACATGAAAAATGCAAAGAGTTTATTGAAGACATCTCTCAGCTTCTGGTGTATTTATAAATAAACTTAGATTATATTTGTAAGTCATACAGAGTCCACTCTCTGTTTACTTTGCTGTCCAGCTCTATGTTTTCATATGAAACAAATGTTTTTTGCCATCTCTAAACTACTAAAAGCATACGTTGTCTGATGGTTTTAAAGATACTAAATTCTTCATGGCTGTTTGGCTAAAGTATTCTGTATTCTGCCTGTGCTCTGAGCTGGCCAGATACAATCCAGTTCAGAAATAATGTGACTGAATTGTCATTACCACAAAGATGTATCTAGATTAGTGTACGTGATTTCTTTTTAGGACAGTTATATCTTTAAAAAAAAAAAAAGTTTTGAAGATAATTTTTTCTGCCTGGAGAAATGCATAATGCGCAGAAATAAATTTAACAATAACTTTAAAAAACTTCATGCTACATCTGTGTCCTTTACAAACAGGTATGTCCCTGGTGCCCAGCCATGGTATGTGAGGTAGCTAATGGTGCTGACAGTTCTCTGGACAAATAGAAACAAGGATTATTAGCTTAAAAAATGAAATTCAGTTGAAGGAATCAGAACACAACAGATTTGATTTTCCATCATCTGTGGCAAACAGCCATGCTCCAAAGAGATTTCAAAGTCAAGCCAAGCCTAGAAATTATTTTTCCTGAAGTTTCCTGGGATCCTGTTTGTGCCTGTATCTACTGTACACCCACCATCTTATTCATCATCCTGGTGCTTCTTCTTTTCAACATTGGTGATAAATACAGTGTTAAAAAGGTCTTGATTTGATAATGGTTAATAACACAGTTCCTGCTGAAGCAGTTCTGTTAGTTGCTATGGGTTAGAAATTATAAATGGTAATAACAGGAGAGCAGGTAATATTTTACTGTGGGGAAAATTTCATCTTTTTTTGCTGTTTCAATACCAACTTCATGTAAATGTAATTACTCTGTGGTAAAAAAAAAAAAAGAGAAAGTTTTATGGCTTATAGTTTTTATGTCTAATGAGACCCAAATGCCAGTTTGTGGCCCTATCTGCCATACTTCTTTTTCCTTGCTTCTATATTAAAATGGAAATTTTCTGAGCTTTTGTACAAGCTGCCACACTTTTTTGCTGGACAAGAAGGATGGTGTCTCCCAGAGAGCCCCGAAGTTGTCTCTGGAGACTCAAATGCTGTTTCTGCTGCAGGATCTCTCTGCTGTAGGACAAGCAGTTTACACAGCTCTGTTCCTGGGTCGCTGCCTCTGAGATGAAGGCATTGCTTTTCAGTTTCACAAATGTTCTCTGGGTAAAAGACTTTTGTAATGGCTAAGTCTTAAGGTTCTGTAATGACCCGATGAATATTTAGCAGGATTTCACTTCTCTTGCATGCTTTTCAATGTTAAAATCTTGGAAATGTGCATGAGTTCTTTCAGGGGAAAAATAACTGAAGGTCCTGAGTTGTTACGATGGTTGTGAAATGTTCACAGTGAGTGAAAGTGTCTTATGAGGGCCGCTGAGGTAAGCTGGGAGACTTCTGAAGCTTGCAAAACTCACTCCCATGTGTGGCAGTTTGGCTCTTCCCCTGAGAGCAGGGCTTTCTGCAGCAGGGATGCTGAACACCACCTTCCTCCTCCTCCCCTGCGGTGGCTGAGAATGCGATGTAGCCAGTGGGTGCCTTCCGCTTTAAAATGTGAAAAGCAACGCTGGCCACCAAGACGATCTCATTCTATCAATAAAAACAGGGTGAGAGGCCACGTTAGGATATAACAAACCTGACCTTTCTGTTCATAGGTACCAGCCTGCTCAAGCTAGCCACAGATATTTTAGCTGGTATTTTTGTCAAGGCCAAGCTGTTCTTGAGAAGTAAAGCTTGTTTATGAAACCTCCACTAAAAGCAGGTGTTGCAGACATCCCATTAGTAACCTTTGACTTACCTTCCCCTTTGAAACTTTTCATCCCAAAGGGCTGACATTTCAAAGCCCCTTTTTTGTGTGTGTCCCTCCAAGTTTGCATATTGTAAACATTTTTCTTCTCTGCTCTGATGGAACAGAGCCAAAAAACTGCACAATAGGGGAACTAGATGTTAATGAGCAGAGATTGTGGGAAAATGTGTACCGGGCTGCCCTGCCTGACCTGCATGATAATGCTACATTTAGCACATTCTTTTCCATTAGTGTAGCAGGCCTGAAATGGTAGCAAACAACACATATTGTGAAGGTTTCGTTTAAAGAAAAGTGCTTTCCTAGGAGAGTGGAAATAAAAAATTATTTATTGTGTACACTTGGCAGATGGACAGCTGGCCCTGGAAATAGTTATACACAAACAGTGGTGTGAAATTATATATTCTCCTTTATGTTTTCAGTAAAATTGCTGTGCATGAAGGTTTAAATTACGTAGAACACAAGTATTACGTACAGGCTCATGCTGAATCAAGGAAGTTTACAATCACTCTATGGCATTTAGGCACTGATGAGGAAAAAATAATGGCTTTTGGGCCTGTTAGGACAAAAAAAATATTCTGGCATTTTGGCATCTTCTAAATAGATTTTTTTACTCTGGCTGTGCTCACAACCCTTTTTTAATGTGTTTATGTCAGTGGAGATTTGTTTGTACAAAATGCTCCTGAAAAATTAATTTTGGCTCCTCTGAGCCAAGTTTCATTTAATCATAAAACAAAATGTATGTCTCGACCATATGAAAATCATTAGGGGCAAAAGGATTCTGAGAACATAAACAACGCCATGTGACTTAGACACCCAATTGCACAGCTTGAACCTATCAAGTAGTAAGCATATTAAAATACTAAAGAGAACACTTACAGTCAGCATTCAGTGTGCAATGAGTAGGGAGAAATTTGTTTGCACAAAACTTCTGACTAACAAAGAGAAGTACTGAAGGAATTAATAACAAAAGACTGACTGTAGATAATTTCTGAGCAGAGAAAGGGATTAAATCCATTAAACAAGCTATTTCTTGCAAACATTTTACCCAGCAATTTTTTTAATTATACTTTTATATGTCCAGCTTTGCTCTTTCAGTTAAGGAAAGAGTAATTCGTGTAGTAAAAATTGCATACAAATGTGAACTGTTTACAAATGACATTCCAGATCCTCACTGGGAAATGCTTATTTCTTCACAGTCAAAGATTCCTAAAGAGCTTTTCTATGGGGGAAGAGACTTCCACTCATTACCTTAAAAAAACACTCTTATCTCCACTGTGGAGTGGATGTGGGCTCTGAGCCATATTTTGCAAAGGACAAAGCAAATTCTTTAGCGGAACATCTGCTAGATAAGAGCAGCATTCCTTAGAATAGGTTTTCTGATGAAAGAGATGCCAAAGCCTTGATTCCAAAAGTACTTATATACTAAAGCAGCTACTGTCTGTGCTAGTTCTGTTCGGTGCTTTCAGGAACACCGACAATGTGGGGGTGGTTAACGATACACTTTGGGGTTACTCAAATCAATTTACCTTTTGCATAGTAAAAGAAAAGAATGCAGAAGTACCAATCCCACTTTCAGGAATCTTTACCATGGCATGAGATGCGTATGTGACCAGCTGATAGGCAGTCTCTGTGCCAATTAGGAAATGGATTTTTCTCCACAAATGATGTCTTTGTGCCATGAGCAGTCTGCGACTCTCGCTGCTGTACCCTGAGAGCCGCTCAGAGCAGCTAACGGGTGATAGCTGTTCTGCATGGCCTGAAGTCTGTGCAGTAAGCGCGATGTTTAGGTTATGTTTGCTCATGCTGTCACACCACCGAGAAGGCCTTGCAGCAACGCACTGTTACTCTGTCATGCAAACCAGAGCATGGCATTGAGAAAGGAGATGTGGCAAAGGGTGCTGAGTACAAGTTTATCATATGTTCACAAACACCCCTTGCTAACAGCAGGATAACCTCTGTTGCAAAGACCTTCCAGGGCTGGGATCCTCTGGCTAAGGCTGAACCCTGGGTTCAGTAGAGTACTTGGATGGCCTTGCTGTTTGTTCTGGAGAAATCTTTGTGGTCCAGGTGGCTATCTATTACCGAGTTGGATACTTTTAGTCCCCATTTTTCACTCTGTCTTCCGCGTCTGTTGCTACAGTTCCAGATTTCTGATGTCCCCTGCTGCTTGGTACAGTAACTACAGATCACATCCGCGTTGTCAAATATTTCTGCATAATGATTTGAATGAAGCTTTGACAGTGCTTGTGGCAAGTGCTAACCTGGTGACCTTGTCTGGGGAAGCACAGTGCTCTTTCTTGGTTAAGATTTGGCTCTTCTGCATTTCTCTTGGAGCTGTACCTTCATCATGTGCCTTCTATTTGTTTGTCTTCCTCTTCATTGCACTCAAGGGATGCTGTGGTCTGTGTTTTGGGAACTGCCCCAAGTGAAAGAGTCAGGAGTTGCACTTTAGCTGGAAACAGGAAAGCAGGAACACAGGGTCTGTAGTGAAAGAGGAGGCTTTGGGAAAGTTTCTTACTCTTTTCATCCTCCTTCAGTTCCTGCTGGGTTCTGACTACTGTGTGGTTTTGATTTTAGTTTCTCAGCTGAAATTCTACAATTTGTAGACCATCACATCACAGCTTATATAAGATTATTATGGTCCCACCACCGATAAACGCACCCAGCCCACCTCCTTGCTGGTCCTGGATTTATATTCTTGCAGTTTTCTCCAGCTCTGCTTTCAAAGCCCTGCAGAATTTTAATCTTTGTTCATGAACTGGTTCCTTTAGCTTCACTGTCTGACATTGCCGTATTCTGTATGCAAATGCCGTAAGAGGTTGCCTCCAGCTCAGCCAATGCACACTGGGTTTGACTTCTTCCAGTCAGTGCTAATTTCCTCTTGAGCAATTACCATTGTTCAGAATAAATTTTGTAGGGGAATCAGAGCAGATCACATCTCAGATCTGGGTCTTTCCTGAAGTGGTTTTGTTGGGCAGTAGAAGGTATTTATCCCACCCTGCTTTCCCACAAGCATTTGAGTACTCACAGTATTCAAACTTGGAAGAGTTAAGAAAGTTTTCAGCAACAGTACCCCACCCACATCTATGCTGCTCTAAAGGGGTTAAATAGAGAGTTATGTTATGTTAAATGCATTTCAAGTTGTTAAAACTTTCAGGACTCCTTTAGTAAGTGTGAAGCTTATTGGAAAAAAAAAATCACTATGAAGAAAAGCATTTGAGCGCAAGATAAAACATGATTCTGGATAGGAATCGACAAGCATGTATTGAAGTGCTTTTCAATATAGGTCTTTACAGAGTTGATCTCACAACATCTTTTTATTTCTTATTCTGCTGGTAATAGGTGTCATCTCAAAGACACGTGCAATAGGTACTTCTCAAATATTTGTGTGATTCCTTGCTGATATCTTGCTGCTTGTAAATTATTAATAAAGTTCCCCAGATCTCTCTTTTAAAAATAGTACCAGTGTTGCCTTTTTACAACTGATGTGCTGAGTTACAGAGGAAAACTTTCCCACTCTCACAAAAGAAAAAATTTCGTGTATGGAGTTCAGTTATCCTTACTTTCCTCATCACTGGCTCTTCTTCAAAATGGAGGAGATAATTTCTTTTGAGACAGTGATGTTTCACAGAGTGAGTGCAGCTCTGCTCTGATGTTAAGAAATCTAAGCTTTTGAAAACCCACTTGCTTGCCAAAAGACTACTCTTTCAAGACTTTTAGCTATGGGTGACCCTCTTTTTAAAGTCTTGTCCAGCTGTGCTTTATAAATATCTCTTAACTGATAAATGAATTATTTCCTTCAGTTAAGCTCTCCGTATTTGCTCTGCAGAGTTTGCAAATGCACAGTTTTGCAGTAGATTTACTAATTTGCCAGATTAGTTGTTTTGTGCGTTTTTTTTATATATATTTTTTACTTTCTGGTATGTTTTTGACCCATTTTGGTGTAGTATTGTCAATCATTGTTACAAGGTATAGGAAACAATACTAGAAAATAAGATCTCGCCATTTTTAATCTAGCAAAACAGCTCTGTTGCTGATCTTGTCTGGCTGTCTAACAGATGGGCTAGTGTCCCATGAGAAGACAGCCACTTCCCTGCATAATAAACAAAGAAGGAGAAGTTGTCTGCAAACCATTAATGTACTGTAAAGTTAGATGCAGTATCTTGATATTGTCAGAATGGGTTCCTCAAACACATAAGTCAGATACAAGACAGCATTAAATCAAAATTAAAACTTTAAAAGGCCACCAGCTGTTAAACTGTTTCCAACTAAAGAATACCAGTAAAAATATCCTCTGCTTTCTAACTATTGATAACCCACTAAAGGACTGAGCAGAGTATTTGATGAAGGCAAGATCATTTAGCTCACATGCCACATTCCCAGCATGTAGTGGAGATTCCTGTCTCCTTTTCCCTTTTACAAATGAGGATGTTAGTTCTAACACTATTTCTTGAAGTACAAGCTTGCTAATGTATAGTGAAAATTCTGGCCAGTCATATTAGAATTAGGGTTTTTTATGGGACACCTAAGACCCACAGAAATCAATATGCTTTTCTGATGAAGGGTATTTTCCCTTAAATTCAAAAGACAACACATTATATATACATACAAGCCTATGGCTGGTCACTTTTCACAGAATTTCCACTGAAGTAGAAATAAGTGACAAGTGTTGTCATTTGCAGAGGAAAGTGTTTTTTGCGGTGAAACGTTTTTTCCACCTTTTAAAAATAGCATTACATATGGTGTTCCAATGTTAAACTACAAATTATTCTTTTTTTTCTGGTTCTGCTGGGGGGAAAAAAAGTACAGTTCTCAAACTTTTTTTTTAACAATTACTTATGGCAGTTTTGGCACACAAAAAAAATAGAGAAAAAAAGAAAAGAAAAAAAAGATAATCAAAATCCGCATGTATAATGCTGTTTAAGCCTATAGGACATTGAGCTGCTGAGCAATATGCAACTTAGTTGCCCTAACAGATCTTAAGACCTTCCCACTAAAATTTCATGTTTAAATTAGAGGCAGAAATAAATCCAGTGATCTGAGAGAAAAAGAACACCCAATCTGGATAGATTGAGGTGACGATCCCTTTTTTATCCATCGTAAAATTAAGAAGGGCTTAAAGCTAGAACTAAAGCCTTTCACATGTTCCTTGCTAAAGACTTTTAAGGAACTAATGTAAATTGAAGGGCTGACAGAATTCAAAGAAAATTACAAATTTAACACAGCAGAGTGATTTTTTTTTTTACTTCTGTCATAGTTTTACAACTTGTATTTCTGTTTCTAGAACACGTTATCAATAGAGAAAGCTTCAGGAGAAGACATACTGAAATTAGTGTGAGTCCTGTTGTCACAGTTTCTTACCTTCTCTGCTTTAGAATAACATACATGGGGCTCACTTGTCAAAAACCAAAAGAAACTAAAAGAGGGATTTTTCAGAACAATCTATCATATCTGAGTTTTTATATTTGGACTATGCGAATGAATATGTGGTATATTAAATATCTCCTGAAGTGTTTTGATGTTTTGGATTGGTAATTGTGTGTATATAGTACTTTTTCTACCCAGCCTCTTCTTTGCAGTTCACTGGAAAAAATGTAAAATTTTCTTAATTGGCTAGATAGTACAAAATTCTACAAGTTTTCCAGAAATATAAATCCTGAACACACAACTTGGCCTGTTCACTGCATGCAATGCAACAATGCGCTTGCCCATACACTGTCTTCCTATTTCATTCTGAAGACTACATCATCATAAACCAGCTACAGAGTTTATGATGTTTATGTTAACTAGTGGATTCAAATGAACCAGATGCTATAGGAAACCTCTATTTAACCTTGGGTCATATGATAATTATCAGAAAGCTTATTTAAAAATATGCTCCAAATAATCTCCCATTTCTGTTGATTACTCTCTATCTTTACTTGTCCTTCTTAGGAAATGAAATGAAACTCACTTCTCTACGAAGGCTGTGTAAACTGTAAAAGTAATAATGCCATGTTTATAAATAGCAAACAATATAATTGGGGAAAAGTGTCTTATTTCAATGCTCATTCTTTATCATAAGAAATCTAAGTATTTACAAAGGGCCATAGGACAGTTCTGTGGGATATGAAACAGAGCAGCAGGCTTGAGGCAGGGATTTGATGCTTTGAAGCAGCTTTCCAGTGTATTTGAAACAGTACAAAGAATAGTAACTTTTTCTTAATCCTCTCTTTGAATAAAACAGTGACGTTTCAAAGGCTGTGACAGTTTTGAAAACATAACTAAGCTAAGCCCCTTTAACTTTGCATCATACTAATTCTGTGGGATCATATGTAACCAATGGTTAAAGCGAATAACTGGATCAAGATTTGTGCCTCTAGTTTAGCAGGACCTCTGGTTCATACTTTGAACCAAACCACCCCTGAACATTCTTTTCCCTCATTCATCCCTGCTAGGAAGTTTTACAGAAAGCACAGACAGCACAATGCATCAGCTCCTTTCAGCAGTCCCTTTTGGGTCCTGGAAAAAGTGAAGAGAACAAAAATATTCAGACTGCTCTTTAATGAAGGTCATGGCACTGCATTTTGTATCTGCTATTTTCTTCAATAAGTTTGTATGCCTGTTAGGGTAGACTGGGAAAAACAAAGCTAGAATTCATAGATTTGTTCCAATTAGGCCATGACACAACAGTTTAGTAAGATGAATACTTTTGAAATAATATAATTGCAACATTTTTGACATATCAATATGAAGAATAATTCCTAGTATCAGAACATCTTTCAATGCACTCCCTCGCAATGCTCAACAATGCAGTCTGAGTCAGCCTTAACAAATTACATTGCTTAAAAGTTTGTTCTGCATATTGGTTTCAATACTAAACTTTCTCCTTTTGTCCTTTATTATTTCTAATCTCTTATGTCAGAGGAAAATGATGTTCTCCATCATGAAATCAATATAAAAACTGGTGCTACTGAGAATGTGATTAAAAGGTGGAATTAAAAGATCTGGCTAAAATGATGGAGGAGGAAAGCAAGGGAGAGAAAATAAATCAAAATCAGTGAAGGAAACAGTTTTGCATAAATCTTTATAGTGCAGCCAAAGTCCATGAGAACTATGTGTATTCAATTTATATCAGCAAATGCAGTTGGGGAAACTGTCATCCGATACTGTGGTCTGATGTGTATTGAGTTAAACCAGAGATCTGCTCTGTTTCTGGACTTCTGCTGCAATCGCTCCTGGCATACTGGGCAGCTGCGGTGACATTCGGTGCTGTAGCTGCTGATCACAGACCAGCAGCACTGCATTCAGTTTGAGAATCTGATTGACAGAAAATTCTAGCAAAAGTGAGTCTGGGCTCACTGACTCAACTCCCTTGCTGTGGCAGAGAACTGCATCGCTGTTTATAATCCTGATCCTGTTTATAAATCTAACGTCCATCTTAAACCAGGCAGCTTCTTGCCTTCACAGCTCTGCCAGAAAGCTGTATCATAAGCACACTGCTATGGCAGTTGCAAATTTTCTCCCAGTTTGTGGCCATGCTGATGGCTGTGCCAAACTCTTTGCTGTCTATCTCAGCTTGCAGAGATAAAATAATTGAGCACATACACTCTTGGCCTACGTTTTATGAAGTTAATAAGCCAAGTTCCCTTAATTTTCTCTCGTAAGAGAGGCTACCCATTCCTATCATACAAATAGTCCCTCTTTGTACATTTTGCAGCCTTTTACCTTTCTTGAATGTCAGTTATGAGAATTTATATGCACAGCCTCAGGTGACTTAGAACTAGGGCATGGTGCAATAGTTTCAGTAATTCCCTTTTCTACTTTGCCTGAAGCCGTGTGAGGTTGCATTTGCCTTTTTAAGTGCTGACTGTGATCAAATAAAAGACCATGCTCATTTTCCTTCTTTGTTTCATAAATCACGGTCTCTGAGGTTTTAAGAGAGATTCTGTTTTTTCCTGCTGATAGAGCATTGCAGCCTATGCAGCTGTGTTCTGTTAGCATCATTCCTGTGCAGCACTCCTGCCTTCCTCAGCATGGGCAAGGCTCCCCTGTTTCGTGTGGTTACTACCTTTCATTAGAGCACTCCTATTGATTGTTGCCAAAGTCATGAATGAAAGTATTAAATACGTCCTGCTCCAGGCTAATGTGCTATTCTAATAACCTTCCAGTTCTTCAGGTTGTCTGTTTTTTTGTTGTTTTTTGTTTGCTTTTTTTTTTTAATATGATTTACACCTATTGAAATGCTGGTACTTATACTTGCCTTTTCCATATTAAACAAATTTCTTCCTTTGGAAACATATCCAGTGTTTTTCTGAAATCCACATAATTTTCTTTGTCATATAATAGTGTGTAGCATACCTTTGGCACACCTCAGGTGTGTTTTATTAAATTTTCCTTTTATCTTGAATGGTTTTTACTCTTACTACTTCTCCCTAGGTTTTTCTATGTGATTGAGTAACAGCCCAGGATGGGACCTGCGATTGCTCAGATCACTCTTCCCATTCTGAAAGACAGGGTCTATCTACATTTGTTATTCTCTAGTTGTGTAGTACCAATACAGTGGTATGGGACATTCAGCATTTTTGTATGGATATGTCTTGGTGTTTCTTGACTTGAGTGCATTTAACTCTGAGCTTTTCTTTCATTGCTGTACTAGCATTCATGTTCGTTACCTTTTTTGTGTGTTAGTGTTCAACATCATTAGAAAATGAGCTGCTCTCAACAGCAATAACAAGATCTCTGTAATTTCCCAAATATCATAATTAAAATCTGTTTCATTAGGTTCTCGAGTGCTTTAACTCTAGACAAAGGGGGGATTTTCATAATCACTGATAGGATTTAGACATCAAATCTATTTCTTTCTTCTGCCTTTCACCTTTAGAAAGTCTTCCCATGAAAGCGTATATGATTTCTGAACTATTTTTTCTCAGGAGGCAGAGGGTAATATAAGGAGCAGATACCTCTGACTTTAACACCTGACAGCTCTGTAGCTCCTCTGGCCTTTTTCTTCAGGGTTTCAATAACTAGAGCTATGCAGAGTTTCACACGTAGAGTGGTACTGGATGATTCTAGTGTCTAATCAGGTCAAAGGCTAAATTCCTCTGGTGTGCAACACGTTACAGTAGGCTGAAATATAGCTCTGTAAACCGGAATGGTAAGACCCTTAAATTTGGAATATTAACTTGCTTTTTTTGTTGGGTGGGGTTTTTTTGTTGGTTGTTTTTTTTTTCCCACAATAGATAGAGACTCACATCACAAAACTGTCAATTTTATATCACTACTGACATCTTTTGCCCATGCCTTGCAACCTGAATTGCAGGATGTGTTTCTACGCTGTGTTGCAACACCTCTTTGCTTTTCTGATTGCAGGAGGACATGTGGATGACACAAAGCATCACACAGCCTTGACTCAGCAGGCTGATCCTCTGCTGACATAAAGCAGTGTAGCTGCCTGGTTGTGCGCTCTGTGGATCTGGCCCCAAACGTGGCAATCTCACAGCAAGCGGTAACCGCTAAACTGGAATGTGTAAGATGGCATGCTTCATTTAAATTGCACAAACTGGCTCTATGGCCTTCCCTATGCCATGAGAATGACAAGCTCTGACTATGCAAACTGGAGTTCTTAGAAGAATAAACAGGTAAGGAAGCTTTGCAGATAAGCGCATGGGTACAAGTTTTAAATACCTCTACGTAAAGTTTCACTTTGTGCCAAGTACCTGAAGAGCTAGACGCCCATTTGCTGCACACTTTCTAAAGTTGGCTTGCTGATACTTTTCTGTTTGCGATGTATTTAAAGTACTGAAACCTTTCCTAAAGATTTATGTGTCCTTCCAAAGGGCATGCAGTGAATAGGCTAAATGCCTGGCATGCTTTCATCCTGGCTGCACGGTCTGACAAAGGCTATGGATAACTGGGTGCATGGTTGGAAAATGCAGCTCTCCCCCTTTTCCCACATGAGACTCTTAACAATACTCTTTAGTTTGGCAGTCGATCACTTCTATGGAGATACAGTTGCCTTTGGCCAAGCCTCTGGGATCTCTGCAAAGCTTTTCTCAGCCACAAATCATTTCTTCATTCAGCATATGTCACCTGACATCTTTGCTGTTATAAATTAGTTCATGAGGGTGGACACCCATTTCACCTCCTCACCAAGGGCTCAGTTCTCATGTTTTCTGAAGTTATTTATTTTTGCTTTAGGGGACAATGCCGTTTTATTCTCCTACTGCACTATCGAGAGAACAAGTCCCTTTGAGCCAAACACCTGCTTTCCTTTAGAAAGAATGATGGGGAAATGCCTTTTTAAAAGCCTCTATTTATCTACTTTCTTAATTTACAAAAAGTCCCTGATTGCTCGGATCCCCAGAGATCTGGTAAAAAAAGTATAGCAGACCAAAGGAGAAAATAAAAGGTAAAATAGAGTACTGCCTTTCTCTTGCCACAACAGGGACAAAACCATGGCAATGTGCCCTCAAGGTTACCAGAATCTTATTTTCTCCTGGAGTCAAAATCCAGAAACGGGTGGTCTCGGCTAAGAAAACAATAGGTCACTCAGTGTCTGTGAGCTCCAGCTTTGGGAGTCTTTGCTGGCCAATGCCTGCAATTTGGGAGCCAACTGAAACACTGAGTGTTACTTCGTCTTACAGGCTCCAGTCCCCTCACCCAGAAACTTCCACTCATGTTGAACATAGAGATAGCTAGATTTGTTAGGAAGTGTCCAGGATGTTCAAGGAGGCTTTGACCTGTCACGATCTCACGCTTCTTCACCATTTTCTCTTCTGTGACAAATCTAGAGAAAGGTGTCACAAAGCTTTATTCTTAGCTATGACTTTCATAAGGTTTTAAGAGTGTTAAGCATCTCAACCTTATTAAATTCTTAATTCTGTTATTATTTTTGAGACTCACATCCTCAATTCTTCTTTTTCCATAGGTTTTAAGGTCCTAATTTGCAGAATTGTGACTGGGCTGCACAGAGTTGCCATGATTTCTGGGCACACCACATCCTTCTGTCCTAGCATGAGCAGTGTCTTGCAGTGCCACAGGGAAGAACTGGTATTGCTGGTACATCTGAGCCCTTAGACAGTGCCAGAAATTGTAAGTAACGTATCATGTTCTGCAGGCTAGCAGGTAAGGAGCACAAATACTCCAAGCATACATGTAACAGATTTGACTACAATTAAATTTGTTGTGACTTTCTATTACTCTTTTATTGTATCAGTGCATTAAGAGCTCGGTCACAGGCTACTGCTGTGCTGTTCTGCAGCAACACATAGAGGAAAAAATTATGAAATTACCTTAACTGGTTTTGTCTTGTGTGTTGGGGTCTCATGTCAGGGTGATGTGGAGCAAGAACTGAGGCTTGGTTCTTCCTGTCATAGGTAAATATCCCAATTGGCAGACTACTGACAGTTGCATGGGGAAATTTTCACATTCTCTGTTGAAGATGCTATACACAGTAAAAGAATAACTATTTTATTCCATGAGCAAAAGAGACAGATTGACTCTACAGAGCTGTTCTGGAATTTAGTGGTGGGAACAGAACAGGGTTTTCAGTCATCTGATCGCTGGTTTTCAGGTCACTGTCTGTCAAGAGGGGCAGGGACCCCTGCATTTCAGTGCACGAGGTGCTGAGCTTCCTCACCTCTGGCAGTCAGGGGGTGGCAGAGAATGAAATAAAAAAATCAAAACATCTTAGTCTGGAATCCTTTACAGATCGAATGGAGAGCCAGAAAGTATGTTACAAATAATAGCATATGGCATTGAAATGAAAAAGTTGTGGAGGGGACAAATATTCATGACTTATTGTATATTTCCTAGCTCAGCAGAAATGTGTTTTCAGCTTGGTCTTGGATATCACACTATAGTATGGAGTATGTATACAGTAAATTTTGTGTACAGAGTATATTGTATCTCTTAACTATGTACTTAGACACTATTTCATGGGCAGCAGAGCATACTAAAGAAATATTTTCCATAATGACAACATTGACATTTTGTGTGATTTAAAATGTGAAATAGTTGAACACACAATTGCACACCTAAATAGAAAAGCAACTGCATAAGCAGAGCATCATATTTATCATCAATTGTGTGCAAATTTACAGGCACAACGGTGTTTTTACTTTTCTAGTAACCAGACAGTGTATCCCTTTTTATGCTTTACAGATACAGATACTTTAAACCAGGCTTTACAGAAAACTGCAATATCAGTTGTGTCTGGTGAAACTAGTTGAGCTGAGGAAATGCTCTATATAAAACCACAAGAGTCTGATGCCTTTTATTCTGAAGAGCGTACTTTATAAGTAACACCATGGACTCTAGTGTAATTGTGAATGGTAAGAAATCTGAAAGTCTGATGAAATCTGAAAAAAAAAAAAGAAAGTATTTTTTTCATTTTCCTTTTTAACTCCTTGAAAATGTTAGTTGAAGCTTAACTAAAACTTTCTAGTGAGTGTGTAAGGGTAGTCCAAAGGCCAGATCTCAGAAATATTAGGGAAATCCTTTGTCTATGCTGCTGTTGGCAGAGAGAAGCCTGTGCACTAGGGAGGGTTCATGAGTTTTGAATCCGTTCTTGTTCAGGTAACATTTTAATTTGTTCTCCTTTCACTGGACATGGTAAGGACTTGCCTCGGAATGGCCCAGTTACTGATTAATTTTCAAAAATTACTACACTCAGAAAAACAGTAATTCTCAAGAGCAAACACATAATCTCATACATGAAACACACCTTGGGTTTTATTCATTTCTTCTTGACATGAGGTGTAATTTAGTTGTCTAAAATGGAGTCATTCGTGATTTACATCAGAAACAGGCCCACAAAGGCTATTTTTAACACACACAACCAAATGACATTTAATTTTTTCACATTCACTCCCCAGTGTTGTTGTATACATCCTCAGTGGCATTATTAAGTGGAGCTTTTCAAACAGATGAAGTATGTTACTTACTGTGGCTAAATTGTAATGAAAGAAGAGATGGCTGTTTGCCAGTGAATGGTGTGTAGCTTGTAGAAGCATGTAATTACATAAATCACAAACATATGCAGAAGATGTTTTCTCTTTACATTTAACTGGTGTTGCCTGGAGCTATAGCTGCTTGCAACTCTATTTAATTACCATAATTATTTTAAATGTATATATCTGGGCAATCTTTGAGCTTTATGAGAATGTTATTCATACCTTATCAGTAAAAATCTAAAGGGTCCCATTCTTTCCCCAAAGGGGCTGCAGTAACCAGGTTTCTCCAGATTTCAGGCATAGGGTGGCTGTAATGTTTATATCTTTATTTTGAATTACAGGGTTTTTTTAAAAAAAACCCAAGCCTCTGAAACTAATCAGATCTTGAAATCTCAGTAGACGCTATAATTTCCTGGTAGGAAATTAAGCATTGTACATTGTTTGTGGAAAGAAAGTACCTGGAGAGGTCTTGATTAGCTTCTTTTACGTCTTAATTTGCTGACTGTGTAAATGTTGTTTGGCCAAACAGATTGACAAGTGTCTAGGAAAGGTATTGACTGTGTTTAAATGGATACTTCCTATGGGATATGTCAAAAAATCCCTGACAGACTAGCTGGGATTTTCCAGCTAATTTTGTCAAGCAGTCAAACGTGTTCAAGTGGGGCATTTTTTCAATTCTCTTTTGCAGTAGTGTAGACCTGATTCAAATAACTGGTGCTAATGGAGTTGCCCCAGGAATACCACAGGATAACACGGGCTTTTGGTTCCTCTCTTAAGTCAGTTTTGTATTGACTTCATGCCATTTGATATTGCTTGAGTTACTTGTGGCTCAGACCTATACAAATGAGAAAAGACATGAGTCCTGATATATAGGATAACTGGCCAATGTAGACACACCTCAGTTTGCCCTAACTAATGTAAATTGTTGAGTATAGAATTCCTCCAGTTGAATACATTGGAAGAGGTAAAACCCTTGGGAATAAGAAATCTGATATCTAAAGAACCTCAAAAGGCCAAGCAGTAGGAACCATAAGCAACTGTCACACATAACTGATGAATAATACTTATGAGTACAGACACAGAATCCTTATGCACTGAAAGGCCAAGAAAGGCAGGTTTTGTGAGAAAAGGGTAGAATAATTTATTAGTTCAACTCTGCATTTATGAAAACCCATATTTTTGGAGAAATGAGCCCTTCCTATGTAACAAAAAAAACAGTTGGTCAAACAACTGAATGCAAAGGCTTTATGTTTTGGTATATGAAAAAAATAGAAATTATTAGCAATTTTAGAATCTCACTTCTATAAATAAGATAAATATAAACAAATACCCAATGGAGAAACAGATTGAGCAAACAGAATACTTTTACATTATTCAGTCTAAGGGAAATAGCATGATAGTTTGCACCTCATCTTTTTTGTCAACCGCTATAGTTAACCTTGCAAGTGATGCCTCCTTAAAGAGCTTTTGTAAGTCATGAGATAGTTTTTGTTTAGTTATAATGTAATGTGATGTGCCAGCTGCAGATCTTATTTGCAGTTTTGTGTCACGACTTAGTCTTTTCTTCCACCACCTAAGATTAAATATTACTGTCAATGATCAGTTACTAAAATCTCTTGTGAAAAAATAAAAATAAAATTTAAAATTCAAGCCTCTGGACTGCTAGGGAACAATGCGCTTTCCACATCAGAGACTGGTTTGTTTAATAACCACAAATTATTTCAGGTAATTTGGCACCAATTTAATTGCACCCACAAGAATGTCCTCAACAACAACAAAAAGAAGTAACAAAAGAACCACTCCTACTACCAACCCCATGAGGATGAGCTGAAGGCAGAGTTTCCATTCATTAAATTATGATTAGCCTTGCTAATACCTTGTCTATCAAATCCTCATACCGTGCTGCAGACACACCAAAGGGAAACACGTATGTGATGTTTTGAAAAGGAAGTTGATGGAAAGTGATACTTTTCCCATGCACTAGAATGACGATAAAATCCTTCAGATGAAGGTGCACACTAAAACAGTTGTTAAAAATGCAGGTTGGTAACAGCTGAAATGAAAATCTAAGCAAGGCACTGTCAGTTAATGTCTTTCATTAAAACAAAGAGCATGAGGACAAACACAATATTTACTAACTTTGAGGAACAATTAATCTGGCTTTATGTTTAGACTTTTTTCTGTTCTTTTTCATTTCACATTTTTCCAAATCACTCTGTGATTGAAAGATTCCGATGGTCACATTAACCTACCATCTCTGTAGTATTGGCATCTTTACAGAGGGTGATATATGCCCTGTCAGTAAGTTACAAAGATCTTTGCTGAATAGCAGAAGAATGTGGGAATGGGAAATCCCCCTAGTTTTGCCTCTGGGAAGAATATATCTTGGTAATTTCAAACAGTGAAACTGAAGGCAGACCTTTGGAAGATTTGTTTTAAAAGCTGGTACTGCAGAGCTGATGTGAAATTCCATTGAGCTGAAGTGTTTTGGGTTCTCCCCAGCACAATGGGGAAATTTCCTTCAGGTCTCCCTGAAATGACTTTACCTGCAGCTGACCAAAGGTAGTGCCATAGAAAGAACAGAGTCTTTCTAAAAAGACTTTTGCGCTTCTCATGAAACCCACGCTCACTATGGCTTTTTTCCACAGCGATATTCTGCCCTTCCACAGAGCAGAGAAAAGCCTACGGGCCAAATTTTGATAGAAAGTCCTTGATTAAATATAAGAAAATATCAAGCAAATAGAGTCAGCGTGACTTTTCCTTAAAATCTGGGCATCATTTCATTTCTACCTGATCAAGGATTCCTTAAGATAAAATGAAAATATCCAATTCCAATTCAGAAGGAGAGCGTCTATGTAATAGGCTCATTGTTCTCAGACTCACTGTCCGTGTCTCCAGCTTTGTTCTGAACGGCTGTTTTGGCTTTGGTTGTTCCATGCTCCAAAAAGTGTATCTCAATATGTATTTCCTTCATCTCAGAGTATGCTGCAGGCAATTTGATCTAATTTTTTTGAAATCATGTTCTTTATCATTGTATCTTTTCAGTGAAGCCCATCAGTGACTAGCTACATAACAACTGCTACAATTAAAGAGAAATTCTCAAATCTCTAAATGATAAGAATTTTGTACTATGGACCACTTGGAACAGTTTCAGCTTGAGTTTAATTTGTTTTTTAAAGGATTTCTTTGTATGGTGACTGAAACTGTTGCATGATTGGTGGGAGGGAAAGAGGAGAAAAAATAGGTTCTGCATGTTAATAATAATTAGATGACATCTGTGAGATGAAACATTACAGCATGAATTACCTAACTTCATTCACCTTTGAAGTCCACCAGATTGTTACAAAGTTTGCAAAACATTTGGTCATCTGTTAGGAATACATGGTAAATTCCCCATCTTAAAGTTATACACATACAATGAAGGGCTGTAGTGCTTGAGACCTGAAGTGAAAGGGGCTGGATGTGATTACAAATTGAACTGTAATGTAATCTGGGCTTTTCCAGTCAAGTTTTCCAGTGAAAGTTAAGGTTGGCTAACGATTTCTTTCCTGTGCACTGCCCTAAGGATCCGTTGTGTTTCTCCAGGGCACCTTGGCAAGAGACTTGCAGTTATTTAAAACCCCTAATTAATGCCAGGTATTTCATTCCGCTTTTGTTTTTAAAACACGAAAAAAATAATTACAAAGCCAAAGAAAAAACAAATATTTTCCATTTGCCATTCATTACAGATGTCAGACAGCCATAAATATAGAAATGGTCAGCTGCAGGTGTAGCCTACTTTTGTTGTGTAATGCACATTTTGTTCCTATAATATTACTAAAAGTGGTCTGTCTGGCTAATAAATAGCACTCCCATTACATAGTAAAAGGTGAAAATTAATGTGAATGCTGCTGGTGAGTTAGCTATATTAACAAGCCAATCATGTAGTATTAGCAGTTATAATGGGAAACAACATAAACTTTTAAGAGCTTCTGCAAAGGCTTTCAGTTCTTTCATTGTTGGGAATTTAATATCAGTGCTGTCCAGTAATTTTATTTGTTCAAGTTTAGGAAGAAAAACATGTAGGAATTCTTTAAATAAAGTCACTGACATCTGCACCTAAAAAAAAAAATAAATAAAATTGGTTTCCAACCTGCATATATCACTATTATCTCAGATGCTCTGCTGGCAAAGCTCTGTTGCCTCCATCAAAGGTTCTGCCCCATGTGCGATAACCTTTGATAGCTAACTGATAGAGAAATGATAACCCCTTACTGATAGCAAAACCTTTCCCACAACCAGAGCAAGAAGAGAGTGCAATCTAAAATGGCAGTGAGTAAAAGGAGGCAATAAACAAAAGACTAATTGGTTTCTTCTACTTAGACACCGAGCTATGTCTGACCAATAGCCCATCTGGCCCTGAGTCCTCTTGCTGATGTTACATGGTACGTTGGGAAAAAGTTAGGACCAGACCATATAACCTATGTCCCCTTCCAGGTTGCGTCAGCAGTTGCGAGGGAGTTTCTGAAATAGATGTATCTTGACTGTCAAATAGTCTGGAATAGATTTATCTTGATTCATCAAATTGTCTAATCCTTCTCTGAATCCACTTTGGTCTCTACAGCATCCTGTGTCAGCGAGTACCACAGTTCAGTTGTGCACTGTGTGAAATGCAGATGCTGAGAGTCACAGCCCCTGCCAGGATGGTCCTTAGGTCCCATTTGTATGTCCTCAAAGAATCAACATTGTGTGTAGTCCTAGAATGGCTTCCTCTCTATCCTGCACATCTGGGGAGAAGCCACATGCAGTATGGCCCAGGATGATAACTAGGATGATGGGAATCTGCCTGATTAGTAACATATTTTGTGGGTTGTTTGTATTTGAGTCAAATGTACTAATTCCCTCACTCTGTTTTCCTCCCAGTCTCTTAATTTTATTTTTTTGGCTGCAGAAAAAAATGGTGAAGAAAAATGTACCTTGAAAGACAGATTTTTATGCTCAGCAATGCTTTGTTACATTGCTGTGCCTCAACACCATATTTGATCTGAATTTATTTCTAGGAGTTAAGTAGATTAAAAGAAAATTAATTGGAAATATTTCTATTTGCTGTATTGGTTGGTAACACACATCACAGGGTAAAAATTAAGACAAATGTCTGTCAACTAGAAAAGCAAGTCTACTGTCAAATCTGGTGCTACCAGTTTCTGTGGAAAACTTCACAATGATTTGACATTCCTATCCTGCCTAAACAAGAGCCTGCAGAAGAACTGATTGTCATTTTATTCTGTCCTATACTTCTGAAATTGTTTCAGTGAAAATTTTCTATTTCCCAAAATCAAGTGCCCATGTTATTTGTATTATAACTGTATTTTTAATTGCAGTCCATCAAGTACTGTGGTTAGATGCAAGTTTTGGTGAAGAGGGGAAGGAGAAGGGGACTGAATTATTAGGTATTTGTAGGCTAACGTTAAATTCTGATCTCAGTCAAGTTAATGTCAAAGTTGGGAGTTCAGTGGGAGCTGAATAAACCCTAAAGATGCTCATTATCATTTGTGCTTGTGACCAACAAGTGAACAGGTATGTTCAAAAATTTCATGTCTCCAGTCTCTCTGCAGCTTTGAAGCACCCTGGTTTGGTTGGGACCACTGCTGTCCAAGACCTATCAGCTGTTTCCAAGTGTGGGGCCAGAAGACATGGATGCAGGTCAGGAATGGGGCCCCAGCAGGCTGGTCCATCTTCTTCCCCCATGCACACTTTCACGTGGGGTTTGATTCTTACAGACTTTAAACGGGCAGAGGAGGAGGTGGTGGCATTTTCATGCCAAGTGCAGGCAGCACAGTACCTGCTGAGGACAGCAATGTGATGTAGAACAGAATTTGCTGTCTGTGGCTTTAACAGCTGGTTTGGGAAATGGCTGTGATTTTACAAGCCAGCTCTACTAAACTGGATGAAACTGCCCTTGGTGGTCTCTGGTTTGCTTAGCATTTTAAAGCTATAGAATTTCCATGGCTACTTTTAGAATGCTTCCCTACTGAAACCCAGGTGAAATGCTACAAGAAGGTATCACCAGGGGAAGAAAGAACAAGTATCCCAAGGAGACAGGCTTAGAAGTGCCCCAGAGGGGCAAGATCATGTCAGAACTACAGCTTCTTGTATTATTGTCTGATGCCTAAGGGAACTAGAAGTCTTTCAAGAAGGGAAACGGTTTGTCACTTTTGCAGTGCTAATGCTGCCCTAACTTAAAAACATTTGATGATTACCCATCCACGGTCAAAACACAAGTATCTTTGAAATGTTATTGAAGAGAATGACACAGAGCCAAAATGGCTTGGCATGATGGAAGAGGGAGAAAGAAAGCGTATCGAAGATGCATTAGGGATTCTGTGCCTCCTCTTGTATTCTGCAGTTTGCAGCAGTCACAGAAACAATTTATTGTTCTACTTAGGAAGGAAAGTAGCTACAAATCATAGCTAAGTTAGTTCATAATTCCTACAAAGTGTACTTAAGAGTTATCACTGTCCTAAACAAACTTCCACTCTAGATAACTGTATTCTACAAATGGCACTTCCAAATTCAGTCTTCAGTTATAATTGAAATGACAGGAAAACCACAGAGAAAATACCATTGTTATAGAAAACACCATTGTTCTGTCTGTATGAATTATAAGGTGGGTTTAGGATCCTTTAAGAAATAGCTGCTGATGGCTCCAAAATAGCTCCAAAATTAAAGGTGAAAATACACACAAGAATCGTTATGTTATAGAGATGGCTTTTGCAAAAAGCTGTGCTAGTATCTACATGAATAGTGAGGTAACCCAGTATTTTTCATTAATGCATCACCTCCACATTCTTAATCTTTCCACTGACCTTCGACTGTCTTTTTTTTCCCCAGAAAAAGAGCAGGAGTTCACCCTAGCCTGCCACAGAGAAAAAGGGAAGAAGCTGAGAGTGAAATGCTATTTTCTGAAACACATTAGTGAATACAGAAAGGAAAAAAAGGAAAGTGGGAAAGAGAAAGGGTCATTTAAAAAGTCAGAGAGAGAAAAAAAGGAAGTGAAAGAAAAGGAAAATGAAAGGAGAGAAAATGGTGAAAGAGCTGATGGACAGGTAAAATGAAGTAGTAATACTTCAGAGAAGTATTACGACATTATGAAAAAAGGTCAACAAGGTAGTAACAGAGAGAGATGGAAAATTAATCAGGCAGAACTGAAAGAGAAAATAAAAGGATACAAAACCAAATAAAAACAGGAGATGGAAGACAGGAAACAGGAAAGTGTGGGAAAGAAACAAGAGAGAGTTGTGTTTAAGTAATGCATGTTGCTACCTTACATCAGAGGGAAGTAAACACAGGGCAGTCGTGCCAGTTAGGGCTACAGGATGGAAATAGAGGTGCAGTGTCTCTTTTTTCCCCATTTTTTTTTAACATTGTTCAAGATTTTTTAGCCAAGTATAACGAGAGCCAAGAGAAAATGTTTAAAGCGTGTAATGTGTGTCTGAAAGTGAAATGCAGATACTAACGGCAACCCCCACCGAGGAGGTCCCCATCGAGCGCAGCAGGCACAGTATGGACACTGACATCCCTAATTCATTCTGCAGTTCTAACCTCGGCCTCCAGTACTTGTAGTGTTTGCTCTTATGATGGTATGTTTTGCAGAACAAATGGCCAGCAGGCCTTACGCTGCTTTGTATGGCTGCAGAGGGTGATAAACAATCCTAATGCTTGATGCTGTGGCTTTGCAGGGGAGACCCACCTCTTCAGTGACAAGCTGGGTCAACCTGAACCAGACAGTAAGCTGTCAGCTGCAGGCAGCCACTGTAAAACAGACTCTTTTCCCTCCAGTTTTAAGCTCCACTGTAAAACAGACTCTTTTCCCTCCAGCTTTATGCTCATATTTTCATGTCAGAAGACTAGCATTGGTGTGATGGTCACTGCTTCAAAGTATTTTCTGTAGGCAGTTTTAACGAGTAACATTTTAGAACGTGAATTGCGAGCTCTTGAGTGAAGGTGAGCTGGCGAAAAAATTTTGCACTGAAGTGTGTTACAGTTAGACTCCTGCCCTAGCGTGCTGAGGGCAGAGAGCAGGGTGGAAGGTTTTCCTGGCATAGATGGCGCAGAGAGTGCTTCACAGAGCCACAGGAAGGGCGAAATCATGGACCCGTTTTGCTGATCTCGGTTACCTCTGACTTCCAAGTGGCAGTAGCCAGGAGGGTTGTTCTTACAGGTCTAAATTAAAAGCTTATCTTTTATCATGCATCCAGTTTGAAAGCATTTACCAATTCTGGGTTTTTTGGGGTTTGGTTTTTTTTTTTTTTTCTTCTTCAAGAAGGATCTGAAGACTTGGGCTCACAGGTCGCTGGTTCCAGGCTATGGCAGCCGGTGGAACCATGACCACCAGCACCACGCTGCTCAGCCCTTGTGATGGTAGGTGAAGTCTCCCAAACGGTAGAGGGGAAATCCATAAAAGACCGAAACCTTTTCTTCTTTTGGCCAAGAGGAAGTCTCCATCCAGAGCATCTGGAATATTTCGAGGGTGCAACCCAAACGTAATAAAGGTGTGAAGGCTAAAAATGGGAAACACCTACCACAGCTCCAACAGCCAAAGCAAACAGAAAAGAGCTCAGTAGTTACAGCTTCAAATGGCTTGTTCCTCAGTCCTTTTCATATTTCACTGGCATCCTCACAGACACTGGCCCGTGTACACAGCAAATCCCAAATGGGTTTTAAAACTAACCAAGAAAAGAAAAACAAGTCTTATGGATCAGGGGCAGCTGCCTGGCCCTAGATTCTGTACTACCTTAACATGTTTTCTGTTTCTTGTTGCTTTTTTCTGGTTGTTTGATTCGGGAAGGGGAGTTGTTTTTTGTTTCATCCCTTCCTATTCTTTTGTCTTACTTTTCCAAACTACCAAACAAAAGGTTGGATTATCAGTTTTGTTTTACTCTGGTTTATAAACCACTGACAGACGCTATAAAAATTAAATTATATTTTTGGCTTCTCATTTTAATGCTAAAAGAGAAAACAACCAGAATTAGTGTGGGCAATGATGTGATTTTTCCAGCAGCATCGTAATTGTCAGGAATAGTACTAGACTGCTGCTTGATTAAATATCTCAAATTTACTGTGATTCATTATTTTTTGAAGAAATCTTGACAACAAATGGATTCAGTCTTTACTATTCTTTCAACATTTCTATCAATAACATATTTACTACATTTACATCTAGAAAAAAGAAACAAGAACTTGAAGTTAAGGCTATCGCATAAATCTGGAACAGCAGAAAGATGACTCTCATGGATTTGTCTATTCACTTGAATAAAAAAACTGAAGTGAGATCTACTTGGTGACCCTATATTAACCACATAAAATCAATCCGTGTGCTGGTTGTCACCAAGAATTGAGTGCATTCAGAAGAAAAAAGTAGTTTCTCACAGAAAGACTGACAGTGCAGCATCAAACCACTCTCTTCTGTCCCTACCTGTTCATATCTGCAGGCACATGCAAGGACATACCTTGATGCTCGCACGTGTTGTTAGAGCCCCTGGCTAGAATGCAGCCAGTTTGCCTAAAAAATGATTTTTCAAATATAATTCAGATACTGGGTACCTCATTTTTTGCATTCGCTATTTAACTCCAGGTTCAAAGATTTCGGTAATCTGACAGATTGAAATTGATTAATTTCAGAGGCACAGATCCCTCTGAAAAGAAGTCAGCATGTTGACTTCATTAAATTTATTTCACTAATGAAAGTGGCACCCAGGTTGCATTTGGGTGCAGGTTTGGAAGTAGGAAGTATTCTTCAGCTTGATTTCACTTGGCTAAATGAAAAGTAATGATGCAGATTCCCCTAACTTTGAACTCCATATGGAGCTGTAAAAATCATGTTTTGCTTTAGAAGATCCTTGCTCTCTGCAACAAACTTTTTCTGGGGCATGCTGGCATCTCAAACCAGCAAGTACTGAGCTCTGTGGGGCTGGTTCAGAAAAGCATTCATGGAAGCATTTGATTTCAGGTCCTGTTTCCTGAAAACGTGAAGCTGATCACACATTTGACTACTTCATTGGACTGAGACCAGGGCACAAGGTCTTGGAGATGGACGTGTTTGTACCGTGCTGACAAACATCTGCGCCGGGCGATGAGGTCGCCTTCGCTGACAGGCTCCATGCTCCACTCAGCTATTTTAGGACAGGTTAGGGAGCAGCGCATGAGGGGGAGGTTATGATGTGAAAAAAGGTCAGAAGTTTGCCTGCTTGCTCAAACCAGTAAAATCTGTTTTTAATCCAAGAAAACACACCAAAACACACGTCTTGGAGAAAAAGGTATGTTGTATTTTTCCTGATCACCGTTTTCCCTGGTGGCAAGTTTCTCATTCAAATTTATATCCACGGCTTTGTTTATGGGACTTTACAGAAGGATTTGCATGGGTTAGTGAGGAGAGGGAATACACAGAAACACAGAACCCATTAAAGCACATGAGGCTCTGGTGGTTCCCCTCCCCAGCTGCTACGAAGTTTATTTGCAGGCTGCAGCCTGGAAAAGGGGCTGTGGCCCATCTGCACCCCGTATGTAGGAATTCGTTTCCAACATAGCCACAGGAGTGTGGGTCCAGCAGACCCTCCCCTAACCTCCTCTCAGATCCCCCTCCACACTGACTTAATTGGAGCCAGAGCAGACGCCACCGAGCACTGCGGTGTCATGGGGCAGGGGCGTCGGGGGCTCGCCTGCACCACTGATCCTCCCAGGTCCCCCGCCGTTCCCTCCATCCCCGGCACAACCGTGGGGTTAAACAGCATTGCAAGCCTTGTGTGGGCCCCCCCGCATGGGGTGAGCTTCACCCCTAGAGCAAGGCAAGCGTCATGCTGGATGGTGGGGCACGAGCGGGAGATCAAAGAGGGCAGCGCTGTGTTGCTGCACCGCATCTCTGGGGCTGAGCCTCTGCCCTCTGCAGCTGCGAAGCACAGGCTCCCTGCGCGATGGCGCGGGCATTGGGGCGATGTTGTGAGTAAGCATCCTGGAAGGAAAAAAATCAAAGGGTAATATTGAGACTGAGGCACGGAAAGGAGATGGTATTGCTTATATTAGATCTTGTTCCTACAGCGTCTTTTGCACAGGAGGAAAAAGTTTCTTTTTGTATATTGTGTCTGCCTGGAAGGTGTTGGGAAGGGCTGTCTTAGAGTGGGGAGAGCAAAGGCATCTTCTATTTTAAACCTTTGTTAAAGGGAAAGGGACAAGCATATGAGGGTAGGAAAAAGAAGAGATGAACATTAGCAAACTTAACTGCAATCAGAAGCATTTGTGGAGGGGTTTGTCCTGAGAAGGCAAGTGGTAAGGTTTTGAGGGCTCTTTGCTGTTACGCAGATATGAAAAAAAGCATTAAAACAGGCAGTAATTCTGTGGCTGAAGTGAATAATTAAACTAATGAAGGACAACACTTTAAAACAAATGATTGTATGGGAAGTTCATGCAGACCAAATGTCAGCAGGCAACCTAACTCTACCTTCAAAAGTGTTTAGACATTTTAGCAGTTTTATAAATACCCTCTTTCAAGTGTATCTATCTGTGATTCAGCTGAGTATCTGCCCCCACAAGGCCACCTCTGCCCAAGAGGCAGAGTCATGTTTAAAGTAAGCAGTGACCTCTGGATCAAAAATAAAATCACATGCTGAAGAAGAGGAGAGAGTGATGGTCACGCTTCATGGCTTTAAACCTCAGGTTTCTTTTATTGACACTAACTTCCTTAATGTCTCTCTCTTTTTTTCTTTTTGAATGGCATGTCTTTGTTCTTTTTCATATTACTTATTTTTTCTCTCAAGAAGTAGTTCATTTTTGTCCAATAATTTCTTTTGGTAAAATTCATAGTATGTAGAAGCATGTTAAATTTAGCAAAAGTGTTTTGCTCTCCTTAAACAAACACAGAGGTAACAAGGTCTAACTCATGGCTGTGGGAGCTGCTGCCCTGGCCCCACGTCCCACGTTTCACCCGCAGCGTTTTCCCAGGAGGGGTAAGCCCCTCTCCCACTGCTGTCAGCATTCTGCTGTTCTAAAGAGAGCTCCACAGACAACCATTTAAAGCTCCCAGATCTCACCATTTGGATGTGGCGGCTGCTGTTTGAGGCTGCCACAGAAAGGCTGGCGGCTGTGCGGGGGCAGCGGGGCGTACTGGTGTGCCAGCGGTGCACATCTCCCACGCGCAGCTCGGTGGCTTCCCCACCTACCTCAGCTCCTGCGCCCTGCCTCGCCAGTTTTCCTGACCACCCTAAAGGGAAAATACTGAGCATTTATTAAGGATTTGTGTATAATAATAGATGAAAAGGGAATGGTTGACTTCAGAGTCCAGGAGTTTTGCCTGCAAATAACCATCCATAATACCTGTACCCTTCACTGCAACAGACCTGGTCTGGCCCTCCTCTAGTCTTCAGAGGGAAAGGCCTTACTCACTCTGGTATTAGCCACCACCTTATTTATTTCTTTTCCATGGCTATTAGTATTGAATCAGACTTTGTTTCTGAGGTTGAGTGAGAGGAAAGACGGTTTTAGTATTGGCTCTAATTATGTATTTTGCCTCAAGCCACTGACACAAACATTTATTTGCTCAAGGGTCACCAGAGAAGTGGTTGAAAAGCACCTACAGATTTTAATTGGAATTTGATTCACATTCCTGTTCAAGAATTCAGATGACCCTTTTATCAGAACAAGCAAAGCCTTAGAATATTGAATTGCAAATACTGTAGTAAAAAGCTTTTTTGTGGTATTTACAGAAGTTTTTGGTCAGGGCAAAAATTCCAGGGAAGCTGACTTCCTCTTGTAATTTTACCACTTCTATGTTAAATTTAGGAACTAAAAGAGAAAGAAACAACTTAGCCTTCTGGGTTTAATTCAAGATGGTCCAAAGCTAAGTAATTTGGCTTTCCATTCACTATAGAAGAAAGTGCTGCTGAGTTCTAGCATTAACCCCAACCAGCTGACTTGTGTGACAGCTACAAATTTGTATTTCTAGGATTCCACCTCAAGTAAATACTTGTTAAGTGTATGCATTTTTGGTAGTGATGATGAGTTCAAAATGACTGCTTTGCTTCTGCTGTATGTATCTTGGAGCTAGATTTCTCTGTGAAGTCTGCGGAAGCTTGTTACCATGTTAAATGCCCAGCTTTCATTAAATCCACACCTGAAGAGTAAGTAAATGAATCCTGAATTTCATACTTGAAGGTATGTGTGCTTTTCATGGACTTATGCCAACTAGATTCTAGATTTAAAGAGACATCGTGATAACCTTAACCACACTGTGGCCAGACTAAACCTCAAAGATCTTGTTCCTAGGGGCACTGCTCTTTGAAGTGGCACCACTAACAGGTTTAGCTACTGTAGGCATTTATGAGGTACAAAATGATAAGGTAAATAGGCATAAAATGTGACTTTAATGGCATGTAAACATCACCAAACTGCATTATATTCTTGCATTCCAAGCATTTGTTTGTTCAATTTGAGTTTTGTTTTCTCTCCTTTTTTTTTTTTACCTTTTCTCCTTTTATCTTTTTCTTTTCCTCTATGAACCCGCCCTGAAGAAACATAGGAGTGTTTGCCAACTACAATAGAAAATCTCCAACAGCTCAAATGTATATATTTACTATGAATTGAACTTGCAGCTCTTAACTAATACTGTGTGTTTAAGCCATTTACTCATCAAAGTAGTTGGAGGAATATCTGTGTGTTTTCCACAGTGCTTCCAGCGTGCTGCTTTGTTTGTTGGTGATTTATTAATGATACTTGTGATTTATTACTGTCACTTTATTAGATTATGTGTACATCGGTGACAAAGCACTTTGTGGATCATGCCTTGTTAGTCATAAAAGCATTCAAGAAGCCATGAAAATCAGTTAAGCTTGAACCTATTGAACAAAAGAGCATAGTGCTGTCTATTGATCAGCAGTCTTTAGATATGTAATGAATAGTAGTACTTTGGACACTGTCAGATAGTGTTTTCCTTTGGATCTGATAAATTACACCCTTTTGTATTAGTGGTTTGAGATCTGACATAGAACACTCTTGTACTGGTATTTCTTTCAGCTCTAGTACAGTGGTGAACTTACATGGCCAAGGCATGTAAATGCTGATAGAATACCTGATATTTTCTCTTCCAATACAGCTTTAGCCATTGAGTTAACAGGCATGTAACTTTCATATATGGCAGAAGATTGAGGACCAGCCTGCAAATAGTTTGCAAAATATATTTGTAGCCTATGTGTGTGGTATACACAATCTCTCTCTCATATATGGATAACGTACACAGACCTGGACAGTAGCTATCTGATTTCTTTATGAATACAGATTATATTCCGAATTTCTTATTGAACAGGCAAGCAATATGTAAGATTAAATCCTCATTATTTGTTGGTTTGAAGTGTACTTTTTTTCTGTTTACGATATCAGGACTTGATTTCTTCCTGCCTTGCAGTTTTTACAGCCATTTACTGGGTTGTAGGTAAAAATTTGCTATTTCAATTGCATAAAGTTGAAGGCAGAGCTTATGGTGCAGCACGCCCCAAGTCTTACATCTGTGTCATTCTCTGAAGGATATCCCCATTAATACTAACAGTCAAATGCTTTGGAGGAACACATGTTTGCTAGGGCCTTCCTCTGGATCAGAGGGTCACTTTCTCCCCTCTCTCCACTGCTTTTCCTTGTAAGAAAAAATTGCAGAAGAATGAGCCCAGTACCCTATTTTATTAACAGGATTAGGGGCAATAAACTTCCAGCAGCTTCTTTTTTCTGGATGTTTTCTAATGCTCCCTTCAGTATTTGCTTTTCCAAAAGAAAAGATTTGCTTTTTCCAAAGACAAGATTTATTAGTCAGCATAACCTGATGTGACACAAAAGTAGTGTTTTTTAGTAATGCACTAACTCAATTATAGATATAGCAAATAAGTGTGTTTGGTGCGTACTGAAGGATTACTATTAAAGTAAAATACAACAAAAATTGGAATACTGCTTCCTGAGAACCAGGAAGATGCACTTCATATTTTGTAGTATCTATCTTTTCTTATATCTTGGTTTGGGGAATAATTAAAGCCTGGTCATTAGCACCTGACAGTCTTACCCTGGAGTTAGCCAAAGCAAAGCTCACCTAAACCACTCTTAAACTGCTCTGTCCTCCTGTCCCTCTTACTCCCTGTGCCTCGTGTACTGCTTTTTCTCTTTTTCTTCAGCGGTCTTTCTTGGAGACCAGCTATGGAGAAGGTGTGAAGATGAATTCTGGGAAGGATTTTTGTAGGCTGTCAGTGCAATACTACTATTGATGATGATGATAATAAAAATAATAATAATGACTTTGTTATTATTGTTTTATTGCAATAATATTGCAAATTTAAAGTAGAATCTTTATCCAAACCTCTACCTCGCCAGGACTAGACCGAAGAGAAAACTTGCTATTGTTGCAGTGAAAATCTCTCAGCACCAACTCAATTTGATTAAGAAAAGGGTAAAAGCATGAATGGGCTTGATTTCCTTAAGCAGTTTAGCACACCACTGATCATAGAAGCGTTTAGAAAAACCCCAACAAACAACTAATACTTAAGTAGGTAACAAACCCACCTTTGCGGATTTTCATTTTATTTCTATTTTATTACAAGAGATATGAGACTGTAAAGGATCTCCTGAATCTTTGAATTCTGACCTGGCTATTCTGTGACTACATGAGTAAAACAATATGTTATTAATGTAATTTGTGTATACTTTGCATGTACTTAGAACTTTCATCTTAAAATTAGCATCACTGTTCTTATGCTTGGTTGCAGGATCCTGCTTTACTGAATGTTAGATAAAATCATATCATTAAATGTTTGTCACTTTGAACATTTTAAATGTATTTTTATATGCTTTTGAACACAGGGAAAAACTCAGACACAATGTAACCATGACACAAAGTAATGTTATGTTCATTAGAAAAGGCATTTGTGTTGTTGACATTGGAAAGGAGGGTGCAATCTTCAGACATCCATGCCAGTATTTTGGGTAAAAACATTTTTATTGAAAAGTAAAACTAGGATTGAGCTCTGTTTGGCTGATTTTTAATTCTCTTCGCCCACCCTCCACCCCACCCCCCCAGTAGAAAGTTCCAAAAAGGGGTCCAAATGAGTGCTATAAATTATTTTATAAGACCACTGTAGGTTGTATATTACAAAACAACTACACAAAACTAACCAGAAAGCCCTGGGATTAAGCAGATGAAAAGCCCATTCCAGATGGAAAAGAGCTCGAGTCAGAGCAGCCCAGTGTCCAGAATGCTCTGTCAAAATTAGGTTATATTAGTGTAGTCTTGAAAAGGAGGTTTGGAAAAGAGGCAGAGTTAAGACAGCAGTTAAACTGGTTTTGACAGACTAAATGGAATACATTTCCTAGCTCTAAATGGCTGCACAGTGCTCCTGTAATGGGTATTTTGCTCAAAGCATAATGAGAAGAGAAGAGGGAAAATTATTTCATTTGTCCAGACTATAATCAATCACTTCCAGGAAAAGAAGTCTTTCATGACTTTCCAACAGTAATAGGAGTTTTTAAATATATTAGTTGTACAAATTTCTTTATGAAAGAAAAAATGAAAAGTTATTAGAGAAACACATAAGATGCACAAAATTAATCTGTAAGTTTATGACTATTCTTAGTAATTCCACTGTCTTTGTGCCTTGATACATGCCTTTTTTCTTTATTGTCTCTAAACTGCCAATAGCTGTAAAAGCATGAAAGCAATAGGAAGGATGGAGAAGTCTCAAAAGAAAAGGGATTTTTCATCTGGCAACAGGTCCAGCCCAAAAGCCATAAAGGCCTTTCCTGAAACTTTAGGACTGCAAAAGCTTACTGAGTTTTGCCAGATTACTTTCTTCTGATGGAAGTTCCCTAATGGTAGTGGTGGTTTCTGGACAGTTATATCAACAGTTACAGAAGGTGATGGTAGGCATATGGTTAAAAAGTACTCTGCACAGATATAATACCCAAGAATTTGTGAGTGCCTAAATCTGTATTGTCTTATCTAGTCATGAGAATATTATCACTCCCAAATTTAAACAGCAGAAAAGCTGAATCATGGGAAAGTCAGTCTTGTTCCCCTTGAACTCAGCACTGTAACGCATGGAGACTGTCTTTGGTATATAAAATGCAAGGCCAAACCCAAGATAGTATAGATTTGATTTTGCATGCTTATATGCACTTAAAAGGGTAGAGACATTATCATTTATTTTAATATGTGTGCTGCATGCTCTAAAAGCCACTTTACTCAGGGAGCACAAGAATGGATTCAGTGCTTCTACCTTTCGTAGACTCTCCAGGGGCTAGGACAGAGAGAAGAAGAAAAGATGAGCCCAAACTAATCTCCCCAAATAAAAAAAAAAAAAAAAAAAAAAGATGGTCTGTGAACCAAGTGAAGGGGTGAAGTTAGTGGGCACACTAATTATTAGCTTCCAGGATTCATTTGACATCCAGGAATTTCCTACAGGTAATATTGTGCCTAAACACAAAACCCTGATGCTTTGCAAAGACTCTCCTGGAAGGCCCCCTGCACAGATTAATATCAGGTACATTTGTTATTGAAGCAGCAATGGATGGATTCTCAGCTGTGGGTCCTGAGCACGCCTTCATGGTGCTCTCCTGCTTCAGAGATGTAAGGAAAATTGTCTCTTGTCATATTGTTCTTTCAATGCCACCTGAATCAGTCTCTTATATTGGAAAAGGCTGGGTTCTTTAAATAATGTCATTTCAGAAGCAGGTAGCTCTAAAGTGTAGGTTTAGCTATTATGTAGTTGTGTGTCAGTTTTATGGATGTAATTCTTCAGTTTTAACTGGGCTTTTTAATTGCACCTAAAAAAGAAGCCAAATGAATTCTTCCAACCCCATTTAATTTCCATCTCTGTGTGCAGCTTCACTTTATGTTTCTTATAACAAAACGGCTTTTAAAGCTGATAAATGGCTACAAAGATTTTGCTTTTACTTTGTTGCTTTTCTGTTTGTTTAACCAAGAGCAGTTCTTTTGGTCCTGACCTCAGCCTTGTCAAATAGACTTTGTTTGTCAAACTGCTCATGCTCCCATTAACTCCTAGCTGTTTCAATTGTCATGTTTGATGAATGGCTCAAATACTGCTAGCATCATTAAAAGCCAGGGTACTGAGGGAAGTATTATGTTAGACTGCGTCCAAATACACACCATAAATAGGAAAATTCCAAGCAAAGAAAATCTTTTATTGCATAAAGGAAATTGCAAGTGGTTTAAACTAATCTCTTTTAATGCCATCTTTCATATGTGCAGGAGACAAGAAAAAGCCCCTCAGGTTTCATGGTTGGTATTATCTCTTCATGGTTAAAGAACATTAGTAGCTTTATAACCTTATTTATACAGCGTTCATGGAAGAGCTTGGGTCTGTGTGGGGGAACGGGCCTGCTTAGCGTGCATAAAAGTGGCAGAGCGGTTCCCACAGTGCTCCGTGGGTCCGGAGGATCTGTCCCTTCCCAAAGCAGAGCCTGCTCTTTCTGTAAGTCACACAGCGCAATCACTGCGCTATTTCCCCCTCCCAGGCTGACGGCAGCACGGCAGCACTGGGGTGCTGGCACCCTGGGCTCTGCCTGGGCAGTACCCACAGCTGAGCCTTCCCTGGTGACCTGCCGGTAAAAGCTGCACCAGTTCAGGCTCGCCAGGGTCTGGCAGGGCTCGGTTCTCCCATTACACTGAAGTCAATGTTTCAGTTTATGTTGTCTGGTGCTCTCGTCTGCCCTTTGCCGTACTTACAGCACAGTCCTAGCAGTAAGCAGAGTTCAGGATTAGTTCTGGGAAGTTGGGTAATGGCTTCAGCAGAAAAAATAAATATTTTTGTTATTGTTGGTGTTGTGGGGTTTTTTTGATTCTGGCCTTTTTTTAACTGTTGAAGTCTACCTCAAGGCCAAAGAGCTATTGTTCGAATAATTTTTACATTCTTGAGGCAGATAAAATTATTCAGATGAATATTTATAAAGATACATTTAAATATGCAAAATTATACACTTCTAGTCTGGTGGCATTGCTATGCCTATGAGGCTCAAGACAGGGTTTTTTTATCATTTTGTTTTTAAAAAGTTGTAACTTGAACTATATGTGCATATACATATGGGCTGTTTCTAATATTCCTGAGTGTTACTCATGTGGAATTTTCATCACGAATAAGTACACTGCTGCAGTATATTTTTCCTGGACAGTGTTACAAACCATTACAATGAGGACAGCAGGCAAACCATTAAAGCAATTCTGAAATGGTATCAGAAGTAGGTCCTCAAAGTTTATATTTTCCCAAGCTACAGCAGCTCATTGTGGTTTTTTCCTTGCTAGAGGATAGAAAGGATTTATTGATCTCAGTTGGTTTTGAAACAAGGAGAAAGCAAAGAAACTTCCAGTTGTGTCAGAAACTACGTCAGCCAGTTTGCCTTCAGTAAGTGTAACTCTGCCTAGTTGTTTGAGCAAGCAATGGCAGAAATTGTCTCTCTGCTATCGCAGCTAACTCAGACTTTAGATTTGAGATGATCTTTCTAAAACTGTAGTTTTAGATGCAGGATGGCAGTCACTGGGCTGGAGGCATTGTTACTCTAAATGAATGATTTTCATTACAGCCAAAGCAAAAATTTAAAGATGTTGTGAGAAACATGAATGGATGCACTGAAGTCCCTTCTCCCTTTCTGAGGTGCCATAAGCAGCAGAGCACAGAGGTGGACCATGGGCTCCCAGCAAGTTACCACCGCCAGGGAGGGTGCACAGCTGGCTCCCCAGAAGCCATACTCCTGACTGCTGTCTGCACCACGTGTATCCCAACCACCCTTCTCACCCCACACACCTGCCGGGTGAGTGACAGCATTTATTATTTCCTCCCAGGTGGAAAGGTGCTTCTCTTTGTCTGGACTAGATTTCCCAGGTTTGTATGTATTTAGATTGCAGTGATCTGCACATCAACGATACAAACTTAAAAATTTTCATCCAGACAAACTGTGAGATGATATTACTGTCTGTAACCATCAATGTGTGTTTCTGTCCTGGGGTACATCAGGTAACTGATGTTTGTTGCCTAGGACCCTAAGTATGGATTTGGTTTCCTAAAAAGCTGAGGTTTCTTTAAATTAGTGGAGTTCACCGTTCCTTTCCTATTCAGAGTAGTAACAGTGTTAGTGAGCAAAATACTTTCATTAGAACAAATGGGGTTTTCAGCCTCAACTGCACCCTTGTTTCTGTCTGTACCAGAATTACATATTAATCAAAAGAAAGTAGGAAAGCTGCAATCATTCCCTGATGAGGTTTCCTGCATTTTTAATCACAATTTGTTGGTGTCACTGGATTTTTGTTACTCTGAGGAGTACTGAAACCTACAGCATATGAATTCATTTGATTAACCACACTTGAAGTGAGTCCATAGGAATAGGGCTTGTACTTAATATTGCTTTCTGTGGGAGAGGGTTATAACCATCAACGGTAGTTGCATCTCAGAATTAAATATAACTGTGTACCATACACAGGTAGGTACCGAACCCCCAACCCACACATGCTCTCCCACTAAAACCCATGGGACCAGCACTTATGAGAAAATAGACTTGGAGGTCTGCAGGCTCAGTTGGTCTCTAAGGAAACATGATCTTGACCTGGAAAAGTGGGATTGGGGATGTCAGTATCTACATACTTGTTAAATCAGCGAAATGAAGGATTTGGCTCATAGTTCACTGAAAAGGCATCAGCAAGGTTAAAGCAAAACATAAGAAAAAGCTTGTTTGCTGTGCCCCCTTGTTCAGCATATAAATGATACTGTCAGTTTTGAAGTGAGTGCTGCAGTCTTTTCCTGGAAAGCATCATTGGCAGAAAAATAATTTTCAGCAGAACTCAAGAACTGAGAGGGAAAAATGGTATAAATCAGTTAACAAGTTGACCCACAGTCAGCCAAACTAAAGAGGCCTCATTTCCTATGGATTTCTGTCTCTTCAGCCTCATTGTCTGCTGTCCAGCTCCCCACCACCACCAGCCCTCCCTGTCCTTCGTGCCTCCAGTGCCTGGCAGGAGAGGCTGTGTGCACAGCCAGGGCAGCGCCGCTGCATGCGCAGTCATGGGCTGTCCACGTTTTGCACAGGACTTGAACTGGACACTCATTCAGACCTCTGCCCTTCTGTAACACGGAGTTAAAACTTGGGGGGAAAGAGCAAACAGATGACAGGCAAATATTCGTACAACGCAATTGTGTTGTAACCTCATTTCCCTAAGGAACTGTATATTTTTGAGTAGTTGGTATTTTTAGAGATGGGATATTTTGCTTATTTTTAAAGGCAAGGAAAAAGATGCATAGAAATAATCAGAGAGGTGTGGCACCGTGCTTTCTCTGAGTAAATATCCACGAGACCATTCCAGATTGCCATATCATACATGTATGTACGTTGCCACAACATACATATCCTAGCCCTACTCCCTATACCCTTTAGATTAGGCTGCACCCCAGACATTGAGGACCTGTAGTAGGTAAGCCTGCCTCCGTTGTATGGCAGTCTCCAGCATTGCCGTGTTTATGCCATCTAGACACGTTAACATCTGAAAGAGAATTCAGGACTGAAGGAATGAATTCTGTTTGACAAAACAAAAGATGACACCAGTTTCTCCCTGGGCATGATGCTGGTGGTGTCAGTAGGATTGTAACATGTTAACTTGTTCCAGCATTTCTGAGCTGGGGGGGTTCTCTTTAATATATGTCAGATTTCCTCTGTAACGACCAATTAAAACTGTAGGACTAAGTCAATGCAGCTATGATATCCGTGGTATCCTGCAGCATAGTTGGCAGAGCAAGCACGCCCTTTTAATTTTCTTTGCTCTGTTTTTCTAGCTTGCTTGTCACTTCAGTTTGCCCATGACTCTTTTCCTTGCACTTTTCCCACCCAGAAAGAATGCTAGGGCTGGGTGGTAAATAAAGGGACAAAGATACCATCAACACAGATGATGAGCGTTTGTATGTGTGATTTTTAAGAAAGAAACTTCAAAGAAATTTTGTGTCATTTAAAATTTTCTAGCTTTTATTAAACAAAATAAAAATTATACATTGTTCAATTAAGCTAGAAGGGGGGGGGGGGGAGCTCTTTATTGAAATTCATCAAGGTGTGACTGAAACGAATTATTTTCCCTGACTTTAAAATATTAAATCATCACCAGAACTTGTTTCTGGGCTCACAGGCAATAATGTGTGTATCTCCTGTTCTCTATTTTGCTTTTGTCTCGCAGGCATAATGTAATAGCCCTACTTTTTTCAAAGAATGTGCATCTCTACTACTGTGTAGTCTGGACAAATCGAGCAAACAAATTACATGTGCAACTAGTCCTTACTGGTTAGATAGTTCTTGGTATTCCTACTTTTGTTTTTCCCTTTCCAACATATACATCTACAAAGCTTGAAAGCTTTGGAAAGGACTATATGTAACTTAATCACTTATTAATAATGTAGAAATAACTTGGACCTTAATCTTGTTCTTTCCTCTCTCCTTCTCTTTTTCATTTCTGGACTGTGAGAAGTATTTCTAGCAGTGGCAAAAATATTTGGATCATCCCACAGTGCTCAGAAACCATAAGGAAGAGAAGCCAGTACAAATGGTAAATGAAATTTTTAGTCATATTGTATAAACTCCAACTCTTACCAGCATGAGGCTGGAATTCCCTCATGTTATACCTCTGTGCTAGAAAATATGATGTTGTCTGATTGCTACCAAAAATTCTGATTTTATTATCTAACGCTACTTTCTGCTTGTCTTTTTGCTTGTTGTCCCTTTAGTCAAGCAAATTTCGAGTCCACCCAGCTTGGCTGAGCATTTCTGTCTGTAAGCATACTGGGAGCAGCTTTCTGCTGAGGTACCTGGTACCTGCTGCTTTCACTTGAGCACCCTAGAAATTCAGGGGACTTCCTAGCTTCAAAGGTATGAGAGCTACTGCAGTCAGATAAACCATAGTTTTAGCAATGAGTAATCAGCTGCTTACATTCGTATTTCAGTAGGCTTCCCTGCGACTCTGTGCTGCTGTTATTTTGTTTTGCTATTTCTAAATGTTCTGTTATGGATCAGCTCCTACAAACTATTTAGAGGTGTCCTCCAGGCTAGACCTTTGTCCATCTCTCAAGTTTTCATGAGTTTCATTAGGTCATCTGATCACTGCTTATTGTGAGTCTAAGTCACTAAGATTTAAGTGATGCAGAGAAGCTAGCTAACTCACAGAAACTGAGGGTATCCAAGCTGTTATTGTCTGGCCCATAACTGTCCTGAGGAGTTAAATATTACAGAGAGCTGGGAATCCATGTGTCTGAGTTCTGCACCAAAGATATTTGTTTCCAAATCATCACAAATGCTTGTTTTTTCCCAAAACACAAATACCCTTCTGACCTCTCTAATTTTCTGATATAAACGGAGCATCTTTTCATGATAATCAGAGTCAAGTATCAGTCCCAGAAAGCCATCACTATGCATTATAGGCACTTATGCACATTAGAAAACAAAACAAAACAAGCAATCTACCACTTTCCAGGATCAGTGCTATGAAACATTTTATGGGTGGTCCATAAGTGGACAGAATGTTGCACTAATGTGTGACTGCATGGCAATTAAGCTTAATTAGGGAAGGTTTTGAAAAAGACAGATGAAAGTAAATTATGGAAATGAAAGCAACTGTGCTTTTGGGGACCACACTCTGCTACGTTAGTTCAGTGAAGTGTTGCTCAAAGTGTCCCCCATTTGTCACATTCTGACACACATCCAACAGTTTGTCAAACCAAGGTTTTTCTCTAGGAGGAGGAATCTCTTAGGAGCACATTCTTCACCCTGTCTCTGCTGAACTCACTGGTTTCTCCAGGAGTCAGCTGCACTTCTACAGTAAGAGCAGCAGATGACCCTTAATGCACAACCATCCGGTTTAGCTTAGCATTGCCTCCTTTCTAATGGTAATGATGAACGTGGATTTTCGTTTTCAATGTGTGCTCTGGTGAAATTTTTTCACATTTCCATATTTCTAATGCTTTCTCAGATTTACAACTGAGTATCCCATATGGAACATCTGATTCTGGTTCCAGTGATTTTCCCTGGTGAGAAGACCCTGGTAAGCAGACCCAGAGCAGTTCCAAGCCTTCCACGCTGCGTGGTTCAAAGGCATCCTGTCAAACAGGCTCTGTCAAAGCCGAGGACTCCAGGTTTTTTGCACTTGGAGACAGATTGTTTCAGAGCTAGGTGTCCATTCCCCCTCCAAGAGAATTTTAAAGGAAACAAAATGTAACATGCTGAAATCCTCAGTGAAACAGGATTGCTTTTTTCTGCTCTGGACTAAGTGGTTGTTACTGCAGGCACCATTATAGTATGCTATGTTATATTGAACCTTATTAAATTATGGAAAATAATTAAGTAGAAAGCAGGGGGAAAATGCTATACAGTTAGCAGGCAAATCTTTTTTTTAGCTTGGATAGTGTCTGTTACTGCTTTCCACCAGGACACTGGGATGCTTTTTTTCCCTAATGAACTTTTTACGTCCGAGATGAAATACAGATTCTGTGGGCAATTTATTAAGAAAAACACCAGTTTCATGTGAGGAGATTTCAGACCAACAGGGAATTTATATGTGGAAATCATATATGGGCATAGGGAAACACCTCATAAAAAGAATGACTACATGGTCAGCAGCTGTAATTTAGGTACATTCTTTTTTAATAAAAAAATGTGTGTTCAGACTAATCTTTTCTTTTTTTTATTGCAGCTCAGCAAGGTAGCCTCAACTGTAGTTGTTTAACCTTCTGGTTTTCTTTAGTTTGTTTTTGAAAAAAAGAAAGCTAAAACCAGTACTTTGTGTTTTCAGTTACGAAGCTTTTTCATATGTGAAAGGTGCAGTAAGGACACCTTTCTCCACTGAAGGAAGCTGACGTAAGTGTTGATAAAAATATCACACGTAAACGTGTATTAAAAAATGAAAAGAGAGAGACAAAAGGATGCTAAACATAAAGAAGAAACTAGTTCCGGGATGTGATGACTGAGCGTGAATGGCTATGCACAGGTAATCCAGACACTTCCTAATGCCTAAGAGCTACATGTCAGATGCATGTTTACCTGCACGTACACAGATGCAGACTTTGCAAATGATGTGTATGTGTCCATAAATGACAATTTCCTACAGGGCAAATTTTGTGGAAATCAATCAAATTAAAAATTATATTCCTAGAACGGATTCTCTAACCAAACCTTTAGATGGGATCTTATGTTTAGAACAAAGCACTGTTTCTGAAGAGAGATCCCCTTAGCCAGGGAGCCTTACTCAGATCCCCTACTTGCCTCCTCATCTGTAACTGGAAAGTGAAGGCTCAGCTAAAGACTTTCTGGTACGTGAGGTAATGAGAAACTCCAGGGTATGCCTGGGTCTGTGGTAATGTGACACTTGTGAATCGAGTTGGCACGATGTCCTTGGCAGCCTTGTTGCAAGCCCTCCATAGACTCATTTTTACATGGAGATGATTAGATATTAGTGGAAACCTGATGCAGTTATGAAGCAGTAGGTGAACAAGCCATTTCTCCCCACTAAAAGCCTAAACCCGGTGTTTATTACTTCCTGTTAGGTCACAGAAACATCAATCACCTGTCACTTTGACGATAGCCACTCTCTTTTCAACTGTGCCTGAAACGCTCTGCCCTGTGCCTCTTTTACACATGCTGCCAATGCTCCCCTCCAGCGGGTTTCTCAAGATCTGAAGTATTCGTGCTGACATCTTCTGCAGCAGGCAGATCTCTGGGAGTCCCTGGGATGGACTCCAAAGGGAATTAATAAGAGTCAAATAAATTAGCTGGGGCAAAGGCTGGAGTTCAGCTTTTGCTGGGTTAATAACGGGGAAATTCACCTGGATTAGTACTGACTACTTAACAGGAGCCTACAGGGCATCACGTTTTGGCCTTCTGTGATTTGGATACTTTCTAAATTATATTTTATGCCAGAATGCTGCAGCATTACTTGTTGGAAGAGCCAAGGAAAAGCAAATTTTTACAGCTGAGACACCTGTGACAGCAGCTAGAGCTATTTTCTCTACTCTCTCCCCACACCACAAGCCCTTACACGGCTTTAAAGCCAGAGAAATCAAGGCATATGAAAAGGACCTGCTGAAAACATACACTAATGGAGGAAGTAAGTCTATTATTCCCAGTTTTCTAGAAGGCACATTTCAGTCTGGATGTACCATATTTCTGCAAGAGATGCTTAATATTTACAAGTGAAGGACCTGTGAATGAGCCCAGGCTTGCTGGTATTCTTGGATTCCTTTCTAACCTGCCCTCATTTCTTTTTTCCCTACCTCCTTCCCTCTTTTGTGGCTTTCCGGTGCAAGTGCCTGCAGCAACCCCCTGTTCAAGATCCAGGAGTAATCCTTCACTGCCGGCCCAAGGCGAACCTTGGCGACAGCCGTCGAAAGGCCTTGATCACACATTCCCAGCACCCTGCCCTGCCAGCAGTGGGAGGAAACTCCAGTTTATGTTAATAAGGTGTGGAGAGTGGCCAAAGTATTTTGTGAGTTTTCCAGCTCGAAAGGGTAATGAAGCTACCTCTGTCTCAGTACGCTGGCCAGGGAGCAAGCTAAACAACTGGGAAATGAATTTCAAAGGAGAAATACAGAGCACAGACTCCCTGGGTTTCGCACTTCCACTGGGGGATGATTTTGCCTCTTTCCACCTTTTTTCCAGGCTGGCTGCTCCCTTTTGCACAAAAAGAGGGATGGATGAGGGAGGGCCAGCAGGCTGTTTCTGTGGATTAGCTTCAGGCAGCTCTCGCCAGATTGAAAGTTACACTGGAAAGCATTTCTTAGTTTATACCAAAATAATGAATTGTTTAATACGTAAAGTAAACCTAGAAAGTTATTCCCATAAATGTGGTTTAAAATCTACCTATTTATTAGCTCTGAGCAAAAGAAACCTCCACACTGCTGAGACCATGATCAGATTCTTTGGGCTCACTTCAAAAAGCTCGCTCTTTTTGTCATTCCTTTCTGACCTCCTCCCTGCCAGTCCCGGGATGAAAAGCAAGCCAAAGATCTGCTGAGAAATGGGCCGAGCCGCTGCTGACCTTTGCAAATCCAATTTCTTCAAAGCGAGAGCTAAACGACGTGTTCCCACGCTGTGTATTGCTGAAACGTACGATGCAATTCAGGGAATGAATTCACCATGGTGCAGTCTCATTTTGAATCCAGTTTTATTGCTACGTGTCAGAGGGTGAAGGAGGCAGAGTGTGGTACAAGTTATAAAGAGCATTTGCACACAAGTTTCACAAACCACATAAGTCAGTCTTTGAAAGATTTTGGACTTTGGAGGGGTTATTTCCTCTAAAAATTAAAATGTGTAAAAATTAAAAAACCCTTTTACCTCTCTCCCCCTCAAAAAGGGAGACATTTTGTAGCGATTTAAAAGAAAAATAAGACAATGAGAGTTTGTACTGAATAATCTCCAAATAGAGAAACAATAACTCTCTGGGGGTATTGTCTGACATGTAACCAAGGTGCCTGTCTGGGGTGGCTTGCATGCACAGGAGTTATGGGTGAATGGGATGGTGATACAGGGAGAGCTTTAAAATGAATATTTAAAATTCAGATTCTCAGTTTGCATATCAGATTTGGTACGGGTGCCACTCCTATTTTGCAGCAGTGAGAGCAGTCCACCCTGTGAGAAGGTTCAGGCCTCTGCTAGGTACCATGGGTGTGCATGCAGGATCCACACAGGAAAAGCGTATTGGCATTCCTAACCTAACTCTTATACTCTTGATCCAACAGCTGCATGGAGGCTGGTCCCCTCCCTCTGTTTTCCAGGAGGAGCTACTGTTTGTTCCCGCGCAGCTGGCTAAGCCCTGCCTGACCCCAGCACCAGACAGCCCGGTACCCCCCGCACGAGTGAGCGGTGATGCGCAGCAGCCTGCGTGCATGCCCCGAGCAGCGCCTGTTTGCGTAATGCTGCCACTTTTTTCCTGGGGCAAAAGGGATGGAAGAGGATTCTCATTCTTCATTTAACTACTGTAGGGCATATGTCATGGGTAGCGCATCTCCAGTCTGTTCTTCAGCGCTGAAGAGAGGAGTTAGGTGTTCCCAGCATGGGCTGAGTTCCGTGCACGCCCCTCTGGGGATGCCACCTCTCTGCTGGGAAGCTATCACATGGCAGGCAGCAGCCAAGCTGCTCCACGTTTGGTGCCTTACCACTGAACTCCCAGCATACAGTGTAACCCGCCGGTTTGGTCGTACAGTAGAAGCAGAGATATTGCAGCCTGTTTATTTATTTCATTATCATCTCCATTGCACAAGTGTCATTCCATTAGAGCTGATGTAATGGAGAATCAGGCCCTTGGGCTAATGGGCTAAACTATGCCCTGGCTGTGTACGCTGAAGACTCAGAGGAAGCTTCAATGCTCTCATTTTCTAGTTGTCCTCCCCAAAGCAAATTAAAATACATCATTGTTCTCAAGACTGCTGAATGAAGCAAGTTGGTTTTTAATTTTATTTCCATAACCATGAATAGTAAATTTCATCCATTCATGACTGGTTTATAAAAGAGTTTGCTAACTAACCAGATCTGAAGAACTTTCTTTCTCAGCAAGTATTGCAATAAGAGCATTGTTTGTGTTTTTATTACTTGCTCAATATTTTTGTTATTCTCTTTCCCAAGACACGATTAGATTTTCCAGTCTTCTGGACATCAAAGATTTTGGAGAAGAGATTGTATAAACTGGATAGGTAACAGCTGTTACCAGATGGATTTACTGGTAGAAAGGGGAGAGGGCTAATTTGTTTTATGTGCTTCCTCCCACTGCTGGCACCTTTCACTGTGGCACACTGTTTCTGTCCTGCGACAGGGAATATCTTTGCACAGAGGGAGCCCTTGTCCACAGGATTACACCTGCCTGTGGGTTTCACTGTTGTTTGTAAGTAACTTCTAAATGCCTTCATCGTAGCTTCTTTACCTGGTCTTCCAGTAGTTTATTAGAGAGAAAAGAATGGGAGGACAGCTCTAACTTTGTTAGTTAATAGCACTGATTGACAGATTTTAATTTCTGAGCTTTTCAAGTCAGAAGTTTTGTTTGCTCCACTTCTGAATGTCTCAGAACACTTTAAATTAGATTTATTTCTGTAAAATAAAAAAAAAATAATTACCGTGAATTCCCCAAGAAAGGTCACACAGGACTGAAGCAGAGTTTCAGCTTGAATAAACTGCAGTATCTCTGCTGCACCCTCCCATTTAATTTGGGAACGAACATTCACATGAATCCTCTTTATTTCCTCATCTGGTGTAAAATTCCTTGTGCTACTCTTTTAGATTACTCACTGTTTAGGAAAGATCTTGGAGGGGAAATGGTGATTTGTAGTATTGCAAAGTATTAGCTTGTAAAACAGACTGTGTGCGTGTATAATAACATGATTTTTGCATGTTACTATGCCAACAATGTCTGATCCCATTCAGATAACAGTAAGACAACTTACAGCTTTGACCGCATACAAAGAAAGTCACACTACTTCTCTTTTTTATTTTAGGTTTGATCTACTTGCTTTTGCTATTTGCATGTTGTGTTTTTAAGTACCTACCCCCACGTTCTTCAAGCTTCAGAAAAAGACAGCGCTTTCCATATACATTGTCTGCAAAACATGCCCTATGTCCTATGAATATTCTAAGACATCCACTCTGATCTAGCAATTTAAATGGGACTGGTGTCTTCTTAATCTAGTTTCCTTCTTCCTGAGGCAGCCTAGATACTGCTTTTGATCTTTCCCTGCCCCGAGCAACATAAGAATCTATTGCTGTTGCAGGACAGGAGACTCTGGCTTCGCCCAGTCTGCTAGGATCCTCAGACCTTTGCAAAAATGCTCAGATCCTCACAGAGTTTCAGCCTTTTCTGCAAGCTGGCCTGGGAGCACTGGGCACCTCATCTGGGTGAACGCCGCTGGAGCAGACAGTCAATGGCCACTGGGCTGCTGTTGGAAGAATGAATCCAGGCTGGAGAAGGACTGAACAGAAGCTATGTCCAGAAAACCATCTCTAATGTGATTTTGGGTTTTTTTTCATTATTTTCTAGGTCTTAATTAATTTTAAACTGTTTTCTTCAGTCTCCTTCATTCGCTCCCTCTCTACTGTTCCATATATTTAAAGCAAATGACCCAAAAATGAGAGGAAGTCCTTTCAAATGAGGTACTGAGCTTTCGTGCAAAGTGCAGAATATTTTTTTCTGTACAACCAGTGGAGGAATGAGAACAGCTCTGCCAGTTTCAAGACAAAATGCTTCATCTTTAGTGAGCATTTAGACTGCAATAAAGATCCAAATATAAAGCCAAAGGCAAAACTGCAGAGGAGGCTCACGACTAGGTGGGCAGTTTGCTGCAGGAGAAGGGTAGTAAGCTTTATTATCCATTGCTCCTCTTGTAGTGGGAATTTGCCATTCAGCTGGCACTGGAAACACTGCAAAGAGGTTTTTATCACAAAGAAGTCTGAAAATGTGTCAGTTTGCAAAACTGAAGGAGCTGGCAGGATTTGAATTCCAGAAACAAAACTGCTATGATAATTGTGTTCTCTTTTGTTCATTTTGTCTGATTATAGTCCAGAGCCAAAAAAATTTTAATAGCTTGTAAAGCTGGAAGCTAACCATGTTATCAAAATGGGCTCCAGCTCACTGAGGGATGGCAAGAAATATGCTTTTCCTCTTTAGGATGTTGTTAATAGTTTTGCATTTCTTGCCAATTTATGAAAACTTTGATATGATTTGAGAGGCGGTGGGTAACTGAGGAAGATCCTTGATTGTTCTTTGAAAAAAACAAGTTTGTTCTGTACAGTTCATATAAATAGGGAGAGGAAGAAGAGTCTGGTCTATAATGAAAGGTATGGTGAAATCTAGATTGCAGTCCCTGTTTTACACATAGCCTTTCCATATGCCAAGTTAGGACTGGCGCAGGTGAATGTCACCCCAACAGCCTACTTACACTGAAAAATTACTGACCTTATCTTGGATTCCCCAGGTCACGTACTAACACACACAGAGGACTGAGCACATTTTGTGCTTGTACATTGGCAAAGATTTGTGTAAATCTCAGGCTTTTAATGATGTGTTAACAGGACAGTCTCTCACATCCAGAAGAGCAGATCTTGTTGGTAAGCCTAAGAGCTGGCAGGAGCTTGTGCAAGTGGTTGTACCAAATGATTGCTGAGCTCTGAAAGCAACAGCTAATTCAGGTGCAGTATCTCACAGACTATGTTAATTTTTAAAATGAGCTTTGCAAGCCCGGGCTCAGGCTTCTACAGGTAGTGTTTGCCGAGTTAAAGTTACATGAAGTATTTTTTTTGCTCCACAAACTGTTTGCACAGGAGTTACAGGCCTAAGTTATCAGTCCACTATTGATAGACATTGCAATCAGTAATTTTACTGCTTCCTTATCATGTTTTTGGAGCTTTGCAGTGAGAATAATTAAATAAAAAATAAAAGAAAAATCATTAGCTTGAGTAAGTATTTGCCACAAAGGAACACTTTTTCATGGTGACTTTAAAATGTCATAGCAATGCTCTGAAGCGGTACAGGAACTGTGAAGTTTCATCTATATAGCCAACAGGGGATTAAAGCTCTGTGTCTCAAGAACTTCACAATGTACGCATAACAATATTTTTCTTCTAACATAGTTGCATCTTCATAAAACCTGTTAAACTGCAGCTTGCAGAGGAAGTATAAAGCACAGGGCAAATTAAAGTACAGTAACCCTGAAAGAACAAATTGATCTAACCAGAGCCGCATTACTTACAGGAAAAAGAATTGAGATTATTGATGGCTCACTGCACAGAAACAGCATTTACTATGATGGAAAAGTGTATACCACGGATTAACTCTGTCAGTTTTGCACTGGCCTGTTTCTCATTTTACATGGCAAACACTTTGATCCATGTTACAATATAGGTATTTGCAATCCTGGGAAACTTGCTGCCCCAATCTAAAGATGAAATAATTTAATCATAAGTACTTGGACAGGCATTTTTCAAACCAATTTAATTATGTTTCATTGTTTACAGCCTGTGTCTTTATGTGAGCATTACACCCAGAGATAATTTAAGAGCACAACATGCTTGCAGGCTTAGGTGTGTGGGACGTTTGAAAGAAAATGGAAATTTGGTTAGTTCTTTTAGTTTATAACTCCAAAGCACTCAAGCTTGAATATCCTTTTGTTTTCTTTTTCTGTTAAGGAATTTATTATTTTTATTAATTTGTCTCTAATGTTGCCATTCCTGTGCCTGTAAATACATATATATTCTCATGTAGTTTAAGAACAGTGATAGCATTACAGTGATTTTGGGCAGATCTTGAGCTGTGCCATATTCCTATAACATCTCAGAATTCCCAAGGGCCTCAGAAGCATTGCTCCAGATTTATGGTTGCCTAACACTGGCAGAATTTTATCCATTTACATCAGTATTCAGATCTAATGCTTTAGTCATCCAGATCCCTAAACCGGTTATCCTGACCAGTTCTTGAGCGCTGCTTTAACTGTTGCACTCACAGCTTTTTTGAATTTCATTTACATTTACATTATGGTAAAAAAGATAAACTGAGCTTTTAAAGATGGAAACTGCTGATACTTTTTACTAATTTCTAGATCTATTATGTCACTAGTACTCTTTGGGAAAGTTCTGATTTACAAAATGTGATCTCATGGTGTGTTTTATCTTATTGGTTTCTTGCCATATTGCCAGAATGCAGTGTATTCAGACAGAGGCAACCAAAATGCATGCTTCAGCAGCCTATGCATGCAGACAAAGTGTGCAAAGCTGGTTTTCATTTTCCAGAAACAGATCTTAGTTACAGTATACCTCCAAATGAATGGCTTTTTATTATTGGTTTGGTGGTTTTGATTTTGATCGGGTTCTTTGGTTTTATGTTTTTGAGGCATGTGTATCACATGCTCACAGGAAAAGTCCAAGTTTCAGAAGTTTTCTTAGAGTGAATTTAGAGCTTTTGAAAGCTTTGCTAGAAACCATCATTCCCTGCCTGCTCACAAATAACAGCACCTACAGCTCTTTCTGCACTATTCAGGAAAGATCCCTTACAAAATGCTACATATTTCTCCACCCTTGCTCAGAAGGTACTACTCTAGAAAAGAAAAGAAGGCCTGTTTGGTCATATGCTGAGTTTCTAAGACTACCAAAAAGATTCTACTTAAGAAGGGTCAACTTAGGAAAAATACCCTCTTGAAGAAGATGTTAACTTAAGAAATGGTATCTTCTCACACAACCTCTATGAAAAGCATTTGGTTTTCAAACATCTGTAGTTAAGCTGAACTGTCAATTCCCCTGCCTTTAGTAACTGAAACCCCATATTTTCCATAGAACTATTCAGCAGTATGCAAAATATTATTAGCAGAAGGGGAAATAAAAACAGCGATTCTGATCAAAACCGAGAACTGCCTCAGTAACAGTCTGGTTCAGATATACACTGAAGAGGGGTTAAGTTGCCAGTTTCTGCTGTGGGCAGTTCACTGGAGATCTCTTACAACAATCTTGGTCTTCAGGAGAATCATATCAGGCAGTCAGTGATGCCTGTTCTTAACTTGAGCATTAATATAGTTTTCTCCTTGACATCTTTTAATCTTTTTTTCACCTAGCTTTATCTATAAAATTATAGATTAGAGATAGGTAGATACAGATACAATCATTTTGCATTTTTTGCAGTCATTTACATTTTTGTTTTCTATCCCTCCCTTAGCTATAAAATCCCATATTTTATCTCTGTTGAAGGAATGTGCAAATACCATCAAACTCACTTCTCAGATGATTTTTCAAACCAATAGTATTTGAATGGCTAGAAATTAAAAAGCTGTTTTTGTTAAACATCTGGTGATATGCACTCTTCTTGTCAATTTGCATTTAGGCTCCTGTGATGATATTCTGGTAAAATCTGAGATAGGATTTTCATTTCCAAGCACTAGACTTATTTGTGAAACTGGAGGTGGAATACTCAGTATGACTTCTCAGGTGATAAGATAGCACTCGGTGAAACAGCAAGGAGCATTTAACAACTTTGCAGAAAGGATTATCTTTCTGAGAGTGTTCAACCCAGGTAGAACCAGGAAGTTTAGAAACTGTGCAGAAAGTCATGCCCTGCTGAGGTCTGGTCACTGCCTTGGTCAAGAGTTAGACGAGGTTTAGACAAAGTTCACATCCTTATACTTCGCCATCCATAGGTGAAGAAACTGATATGAATTTGAGCATCTGATACGCAGCTGGTACTCACTTTGTTATTAACCTTGCTAACTACTGCACTTCAAAAATCTTTGTCTTTTTCAGCTTAAATGGTATTTTTCTGGCAACACTTTTTATGGAGCTTTAAAGCTGTGTCCCACAACTAGTTTTGTTCTTCTTTCTGTAGCATTTTCTACAATTTCTGTCAAGGAATTGACGTATGCGAAGAACTGTACATTGAACTCTAGGATTATTTCAGTTTTGTAGGTTTTAGTCAATAACAATCAATTTACCTAGCCCCAAAGCATGAGAAGTGATATTCACTGGAAGAAGCACAGTGGTTTACAAGTGCATCTGAAGCTGAAAAGATGGTACACAGAAATACTGTACTCTTGGGAAGTCTAGCAATGTCAGTTTTGGAGTTCATTCACATGCTTGTGTAAGAGATGGATTACTTTATGGAACAGGTTCAATTCTCAGTCTTACCCAGGTAAATCCAGAGTGCTTGTCCTGAGCACAGATGACTCCACAGTCTGCCTCTGTGTTAATTTGACTACAGTGATTGAGTTATTATGCGGATTAGTCCACAGCAGCAAAGTGGTATTTGGACCTACATGAAGCTTAGCAGGAAAAAGCTGAATCTGGCAACTTGATTTGTGTCCATCCCTCTCAGTTTCGTTTAGAAAACCATTGAAAAAAAGCATATTGTGCCAGTTCCTCTCAGTTTTGATAGTGGTGGTTAACCTCCTGAACAGCTTTCCTTTATTGATAATGTCTCAGTTAGAATGTCAGTCACATTTTGTACTTAGGAAATGTGTCTTTCATGAACTGCCTTGCTGACTGAGGAAGCTTCAGTTATTTTTTCTTTCAAAACAGATACATACCCTTTCCCTTACCTCCCCAGCTGGACAAAGCCAGTGATGATTAATCACTCTTATCATCTTTCTGAAATATCAGAGTTGTCCCCCCTCATGGCAGAGAACACCAAACCATCCAACGAGAAAGGAGGCCGTGTGAATAGCCTTGCTGAATTCCTAATTATTTGCTCTGGCAGTTCCCAGTGAAGCAGCTGGTTGTCTTTGGAAAGCTCTGCTTGTTGTTTTGGGTTTGAACATCATGTGTCTTTAATTTTCAGCACTAGCCACAGGGATAAGTATCACAAATATCTGCTTGAAGGCCTTTTGCCCTTGGGAACCCAATATATACTTGGCAGCCTCTCTGACAGTGGAACTGAGGGGAGAATCAAAGTTGACTCATTGCCTTATATCCCCTCAGGGAGAAGAAAGAATAAAAAGGGCAATTGCTGCTTCCTTCAGTTGTCTGAAGCGAGTCTTTCCTGTTTTGTAGGGAATAAACTAATGCCATTTTCTAAAATAATCTGCCCTCTATATGAACAAATTATTCCATCCAGTACCATACAGCTAATTCTGGGGTTTGATTTCCTTGTATCCCAGTGCAGTTCTGGGTGGAGTTCAGAAATGCATAACCCCACGTAAAACTAGAAACAGACATTCACATCTTCCACTCAACACTTACCTCCAGCAGAATCTACTGTTATGTTCTTCAGCTGAACGTACGGTAAACTCTAATGGAAATCAGTTTGTGGAGGGCTGTGTATGTCCTCAGGTGGAAAGAGCATGGAGTGTGCTTTGTTTATTATGCCCAAGCTGTTAATGTATTCTGATCTCCTATGGCGTAATCAGGACCAACATAAATGAATGTCACCCTGGTATGTTCATTATTCCACCTGTGGGTATAACTTCACAAATATTTCCCACTTTAAATGACACACTGAAGTGAAACTGTCATTAGTACATTGGTAACATCACAATACATAGGGGAACCCCGAGCCCCAATGTATGCATTAGCTAAAGATTAAGCAGAATGCCAGATGAGCTTTGATTCATTTTAAAAATGTCGCTAGGCAGAGATCCAAGCTCACACCAAGTGATGCCAAGATATTTGCTCATGTCTCCATCGCCCCATATCTCAAGTAGTGCAACCGCCAGAAATAATTTTCCTTAATAGAAAAACTTCACGCATTTTGCACATTGCTCTTTCCTATGTAAATCTTGTTAGTTTATGATTTCAGTCTGAAAATAGAATTCAGCTCTTGTATTTTAGATCTCAAAAACATCTTCCTTTAAGACAGTATTTCTGTATTTCCAGGAAACTCATTCTTTTTATTTTATAATCAGCTCCACTCAGCACAAGGTTCTTCACAAGAAGGTGGCAATTATCCACTGAGAAAATTCATAGTTTTATTTTTCTTTCTAAGACTTCAAGTTTTGCTCTTAGTCTTGAAATTCAGTGCTTTTCTAGGGAGTATGCTTTTGAGTTGATGAGGATTTGTTATACTACTCAAATACAAAAGAGAGTTTTAGCTGGGGAAGAAGCTCTCAAAGATGAATGAATGTATTATCTTAGCGTGAATCTGAACTTTGTCTTGCAAAACACTGCACAGGCTTTCAGTGATACAGAGCCCATTGGAATCAGCTGTTGTCTCACAGCTGAAAATAATAGGGCTCAAAATGGTTCTGATTATTCCTGATTTGAAAGGTAAGTTGGTATGACTTTAGATGCTTCATTTTAAAGATGTTCGTACATTGTATAATCATATTAATATTTATATGCTAATTTAATCACTCTGTCCAACACAGAGAATATGGCCTTGGTCTGTAAGCAAGCTCCCCTCTTTACAGTTGCAGGAGTGTATATCTGGACCTAATTGTACCATTAGCACTTTGTGACACTTTTTGCTTTGTGACAAGTTACTTAAGTCGTAAGTGCTTTAAGTTTTGTTAGTGTATGATTCCATTAGCATCTTTTATCTCTACCCAGAGCTCCTAAATCAGTGTTGTGTGGTTTATACAGAAGAGCCAGACAGAGGTGTTTCTCCTTCCCTACTCCTTCTTTTCGCTTTGCTTCACACTGAGGTACAGAAACTGTCTTGCACAGTATTACACAGACATAGGAAGGCACTCTGTACTTGAGCAAGGGCTGAAGCAAGAAAAACAAAACGAATGTGATGCTAAGAGCTCAGCACAGCAGAAGACTTTAGGAGGATCTATAAAAAGTTTAAATTGGTAAAACATGTATGTGGGTGGGTTAGAAAGAGAATAAAGTGTAATTAAGTTACTGAAGCCTCATCAGGACTCTGAACATTGTTCAGAGTGCTTTGCAGTTTGCTTTAAAGAAATGTCAAGAATACCCACATCCTTAGAAAGGGGACTTTTTTCGTAGTTTAACATTAATTTTGACAAATATATGAAGGCTGCTGGTTTTTGGACCTTGCGTCATTCTGCTGTGGGGTAGTGTATTACAGGAATGTAGGAAGGCAAAAATCCCACCTTCTGCAAACTAGTAACAGGGTTGAGCTGTGCATATTGGGCACAGCTGAAAGCCAGGGGGGACTTTGCCATCCTGCCCTAAAGAGGGTGCTGGGGCACATCCTCTTCTCCAAACAGGGCTGGGAGTCAGCTCCCTGCCTCTCTGCCTTGCAGGGACAGCCCCCCGGGGGGGCGGGGGTCCCTGCCTGTGCACTGATACCAGAAGGGTGGATGGATGAGCTGGGATAGCTTTCCCCTCTATCCCTTTGAAGCAGGGGGGAGCAGAAAAAAGAGTGCTAATCACAGAAAAGTATTCTTGCAGCTATTGGGTCTATAATGTTGTCAGTTTAGGTCTGACGCCCTCATGCTGTGACTGACCCAGACACCGGCCCCTTCTCCCTCTGCTAATGCCTGCTTGCCCTTCACTTTCGCTGGAGCTTCCTGGGGGCACATTGAGTGATGACCCCTACAAATGACCTAGGCTGCTCCTTTACAAAACCCTGTGTTGCACCTGAGGCCAACAGAAGAAAACATGATGGTGAACTTCATAAAGTTCTGCAAAGTAACAAGTTTTGTGGACCAATACTGCTCCTGCAGTCATCGCAGCAGACCAGACCTCCTGAGCCCAACTGTGTGAGTTGCCATAGCGTGCACAGTGCAACAGGTAAGTGGGAAACCTGGAGCCAGACAGCGATTTTGGTCCCAATTTATACAGGCAGCCTTTTGACTAATTCTCCTTCTCATGGTCCCCCAAATCCCAAGGCTGCTGGGATTCGGTCCTTCCCCTTGTTCAGGCCTATGTCCTCCCCAAATAATCCTTACATGAATGCTCAGTGGGCTCCGTCGTGACAGGGGACTCCTTCACTGGCAGATTAGTGGAGTGTTGTGGCTGGGAAAATCATGTACCGCAGCTATAATAGTGAAATTATGAAGAGTAATGAGGATTTGAGCTGTTATCTATCTCATAAATACACATTCTAATGTGCAGGAAAACCACAGTGTTGACTGAAAATATTGCAATCTTCAAGGGAAAAAAAGATGTTAGCCAGAAGTGTTGTGTCTTTACATATGGTTCACCTAAAAAAAAAAATCTGACCTTTTTTAAGATGGCTGCCAGCCAACATTTGAGCAATATTTCCTTTGTGTTTCTGCTCACACAGAATGATTTATGTCCAAGTACTCTCTAGCTGGTTCTCAAATTGCAGTAATGATTTTGATTATTTGTTTGTAGTTATATCTGAACATTTCTGCCTGCCATGTCGTATATCCTGAACCAGTGTGTCATTTAAAGGCAGCTGCTGTGCCCATGTAGAGCCCATTGCTCTGTCTGGTCTGTGACTGTTTGTGTGTATTATATGTAAGTTTTAGACGGTGAAAAGGGGGAGCAAGAGGACCATATCCTCACCTTGCTGACCAAGGAAATCATAGTTTTCAAGGAAATTATTCTGACGCATATGTAAGGAAGTCAGAATTGGGTCAGGATACTTAGAACAAGTGGCAATTTTTTCCATGGGAAGAGTTAACTTACTTTCCCACGAAAGAGGTGGGGCCAGAGCCGCATGCCATCAACCCAGAAGATATAAGGCAGACTGCAAGGGAAGCGCAGTTGGGCACAGCTGCAGTGAACAAGGTCATCCGTGCAGGACAGTGCATGAAGAACATGCTGCAGGACTTCAGGGTTTGCCTACACAATGTCACAGAGGAGATTTAGTTGGGACACTTGAGCTAAAAAGCCTGCCTGCATACCAGGCAACTTGTTTTGCTCAGTTGAGACCCACATGCATGTTAATGACTTGTATGTCCATGAAGTGATTTAGCATGGACAACAGAGAAAAGGAAAACCACATTTTTTTTAAAAAAAAAAGGTAGGGAAAAAAAAGAGGAGATAGCACAAAGAAACAGTGTATCCATCCTGGAATCAAAATTCAAGAGCATAATGCAGTTTATATCAATATAAATTTCTATACCAATGTCAATATGACAAATTAGGCTGTCTGTTTCAGTGAAAGAGTTCCAACAAACACTTAAATGTTTTGAGAGGAGTTGAAAATGACCACCATCATTACGATAAAACAAAATAGTGGTGTATATGGATTGTCTGTTGCTTTGCTTTCCACCTTTTGGAAATGAGACAAAAGAGTTAAGGGAAAAAAAAGAAGAACCTTACTGTGCGAAGTAAAAACCCACAGTATGCAACGGGTTTTTTCTGCAGAAAGTACCTTTTCTTAAGCGTAGGCATTTTTCTTTTCAAAAGATATCAGAGAAATTAGAACTATAAAAGATCTTATTCTTTTATTTAGTTGGGACTCTTACAGATTCGTAGACATTGAGACCGATGGTCTGTTATGATCACTGTCTCATCTGACTCATACATCAGCTTGTATAATTTCACTCAGTAATTCTTTTACCAAGCTTATGACAACATACAGCTAATTAAAAGGTTGTGATCTCATAGTTAGTGTTTTCACTTATGCTAAGGGTGCCAATGACTTTAAAAGATCTAATCACACCCACATTAGGGTAGATACCATATGCATCTTACAGTGTATTGATAGCAAAAGCACAATGAAACTGTCACACATTCTGGGTAAGGAATTCACAAGGATTTGGGGCTGGAGCAGGGGTCTCAGAGGTGAAGGCATGGTCTCTCCCCTCATCCCTTCTGCAGCTGTGTCCCCACTGTAACCGTGGTCAGACATCCATGACAGCTGGCAGCTCCAACGCAGCACAGACCTTCCTTCACCCACCTGTGTAGTGAGAACAGACCTCAACTGGTTCTTGACTGGCAGGACCAGGAACCCCACCGGGCACAAGTGCTGTCTTGTAATGCCCCACATGTGCTCTGCAGAAGGCAAAACCACCCCATTAGGCCCTCAGTCTTCCTGTTGGTGGCCCTCCTTGCTGGCTGTCCTGCAGAATGGTGCCACGAGGAGCATGTGGCTTGTGCCACAGATGCCGTCACAACAGTGGTGCTCCATGACTTGGGTCTGCACAGAGAAATCACAGACTCTCATGGTATAATGGTAGCATCCATCACAAAATGCACGTACACTGAGACAGTGAACCTGTATCTTATTTTACCAAAACCTGATATTGGACCATTCTGTGTCTTGTACCTCTCTATAAAAGAAATTGTGTCCGTGCTTCACTCCACATTTCACATTTTATAGTTGCAGGCTAGGTGCACACACAGGTTTGCCTGCAGCAGCTATGGTCACACAAACATACAATAAGGAGTGTTAAGGACATGTTTTGCTCCAGAAAGTCAGTTAAAGTCCTGAGAGTAGAACATGGTAGCTACTGAATTCTCTGGCTGATGGTAGTTCAGTGAAACTTCCTTTGGCATTCCCAAAAATGTGACTGGAAGAATAAGTGATTCCCAAAGGGCTCCTCAGGAACAGTCCAAAGCTGCAGGCCAGATTATTTGTTTTAGAAGACTGTTGGCTGAGCCCATCTATTGTTGGGTCTGCTGCAGCATTTCTTTTGTTCTTGTCAACTTAGCATCCTCAGTTTTCTTGTAAATAATTTACCAGACTTTGGAAACTTAACATGGTGGGGGAAATAGCAGGGGTTTTTCTGAGTAGCTATCATCCTTCAGCTTCCAGGAGGCTGTAAGTAACATTTTGCAACATTACTCCATAGAAAAAAAGCCAACAAGACAATATATTACTGAGGGCAGGTATGCTCAGAGGAAAAGCAAGTCTCCTGGAGAGCCGGGGTTTTAGTCTAATGTGTTTCACAAATAGAACTAAGGAACTAGCAGCATCAATGAGCGACCCAGGTAGCAGCAGTCAAACTCTGTATTGCATGTACTAACAATAATTTTAACAACAGAGTCCATGAATGTCTTAGAAGGCACAGAGAATACTGGGAGTGGAAAGAACAGAAGTTTTCGATGGAGGGAAATAACATTCACCTTTTGATAAGCTCCAAAATTGCCTTTTCCAAACAGAGGTGCCTTGTATTACGCCATTCCTGTTGGCTGTTTGGGCTTTTTTCATTAGATGGAAGAACTTCTTGCTATAGTAATAAAGGTCAGGCATTATTGTGCCTCTTTTATGATACTGACTAGCACAAGTCGTCTATACAAACCCAGGAACTATTTATTTATGTGGAATACATACTTAAATAGTGGACTACAAATCATTTAAAGATGCCAATGATATGAATCATACCACAATTTCATGGATAAGTGGAAACATTATGCAACTTACTGAGTTTTTAAAGCACTAACGAATGTGAACTACACAGCAGACTTGAGCTGGACCTTTTCACCCCTTCTAATATATGCCATGGCTATTTAATATTCCTCACTAGGGAGTAATGCTGGCATACAAGTCAGCAATATATTAGGCAATGGAGCCATGAACCTAGTGAGAACATAAACTAAACTGATTTTCAATTTTCAAACATTACAAAAAGGACTATTATTGTGAGGTTAGAGATGTCAAAGTTGGTGACCTGGCATAATGAAGTATTCCCTGCCACACAGTCAAGCATGAAAAGTAATTGGAGGCAGTATAAACTTTTAGAGTCTTAGGGGTTTTTCCCCTCCCAAATTAAATATTCTTTTGCACTAACTATTTTTTTTTTTTAATTAAAAATAGTAATTTTTGTGAAGCATCATAAAAGCAGAAATGATGTTTCTGTAAAGTTTGCAGTTGATGGAGAAACCTGTGTGTTTAGAAATGAGGTCACATCTTAACACTGGGGTTACTTACATAAGGCACTGATGAAAAGCAAGTTGCTACCTGCCATCTAGGAATGACATTAAAATATTATGGCAGCATGTGACCAGCTTTAGAGCTTAAAATCTTGAAAGGACACAGACAATGTCCCCTTTGAGGAACATTCCTGAAGATCACTTTACAGTTTCTGCTAAGCTTTAAAACACAGAGTAAAATGCCCCATGTCTAAGCAGCAACGATAAAAGTTGTTACTTCTTAGCTGCAACATTTACATCTGAAAAAATACCACTAAAGTGTGCACAGGTCTTTCTGCTGTTCCATCAGAGGAAAGGGGTTAGCATTTAGTCTAGGGAATGGTGTATTAGTATTGTGAATCCCATACTCCAAGTGTTCGTTATGGCTCCAAATCCCAACTTACTGCACTGGCTTTGACCAAGTTATTCCTGATCTCCCCTGGCACTGCATTGTGTGAGCTGGCACAGCATCACTCCCCAGGAACTAGACTGCAGAGGGCACTCCTATATAAGAAGGAATTGCAGTCTCCAGGCTCATTTACTTTTAGCCTTGATGATTCATTGTTATTTTTTCTTCTTTAATAATTAATGACACTATTATTACACTAAAAAGAAAATCTTATTATTTTTGACAACTGGTTTTGTTATGACTATTTAACTTCCCCCCCAAGTTTATACAATTACAGTCTGTCAGTGTTCATATCATGTTCGGGTCATCAGCCTTAGAAATTAAACATACACAGAAGGGCGACCTATTAATATACCATCCTAGGCATAACTTGAGTAGAGCAGCACGGGGAGTGCGCGAATGAGGACGGAGATGGTTTTTGCCATGTGCCTGGGAAGTCAAAGAAACGCTGGCTGAGGCAGGCCATCCAATGAGCAATACAAAAACCACCTTCCCCTTCCTCTCATCCCATCTCAGGAAAGGTTTGCTGGAAGTATTGCTTTGGTACGGATTTAAGCTGTGACAGCAAGGAAAGACACAGCCTCTCAAACAACAGGCCCTGAGCCTCGTGGGCTGGACAAACAGACTACAGCTAAACGTGGCCGGAGATCTGCACTTTGCTGTCACAGCGGAGGTGGTGGGACTCTCTGAACGGTGGGCAGCCGTCTTAAGGCTGCCATAAATGCAAACGGCTCTCTAAAGCTGTTACAATAGGCTGTCGAAACCCTGACATGCCTCAAGATTAGGAAGAAGCAAGTGCAGTTTATAGCTACTTTAGCCTCACCCTTCTTTCGTTTTTATGAATTAGAAGTAAAGCCTGTAGTGGCATCATCCAGCATCTCAGCCTTAAGGCTGAATAGCTTAAAGCCAACAGAATTAATTCTGGAAGTTCAGCTGGAGCCTATGCAGCTCCTACATTGCAGTTTAAATGTGCTTCCAATATTTAGCTTTGTTTAATGAGAGCAAGTCTGTACTAGCTTTGGCTTCTGCAGGGATACAGCTCATGTATCATCCAGCCGACAACAGAAGGGTCATTTCGTTTCCTGTGGGTAGTGGAAAGTGATCTGCCTTTTCACACTTACTTCTGGAAACTTGTCACAGGGAAAGTGTAAGATCAGGCTAACGCTGTGTAAAAGAGCTGACTGAGCAAGGGTAGTGGGACCTGGCTGTTGAAGCAGCAAATACACTTCCATAGCTGAGCCCTGAATCATGTTTATTTTCAAACCAAAGACCTCACATTTCCAGTGAGAGATTTGCTCAGTAAAATGCATGCATTTCATATTTCATTACCACATGCTGTTTATCTCGTAGTGGTTAAGAAACAAAGGAGTGTGGAAAGGACAGTTATACGGGGGGGCTGTAACCATAAAGATTCCACTGAATAGGATTTTCCCTCGTTCCAAACTGTTATCTCGCTAGATAAAAACATTGTGCTTTATGATTAAGCTAATTGTGTTGGACAAGCCAGTCTGCAGTCCTAGAAGCCTGGATTTTCAAATGTGCTGAGCACTGGCAGCTGCAACCAAAGTCAGTGGGGGCATTTAAAGTGCAATTAAATGTGAAGTTCTCTAAAAATTTAGGCCAGAGGCTGTCTGTAAAATGGGAGTAGAGATGCTACCTTGCCTCACAGGGGTGCTGTGAACATTTGTGGCACAGCTACTTACACTAGTAAGCAGTTACACTGAAAAGTCTGTGGAAAAAAACCTGTCTTTTTTTCAGACCAAGGTTTGGCTATAAATGTTAAAATAGGGCCTTGAACCACAGACCGAACAGTGAAGAGGAAACAAATATGTATGGCTTGCCCATTTGTAGACTGAATGGATGACAGCTCATGCTCCCTCCCTCGCAAAATAGCTTAAAAATAATAATATGTATACCGCATGGGTTGTACAAGCATATCTAATTCTAGCATTCCCTACAGTATTCCCCCTGAAGGGAGTGTGGGGTTATTTTTAAAAATTGATGTAATATATGTATAAATGTAGGCAATATGCATAAACAACATGTATTTGAGTAAGAAATCTTTGTAGACTGTCCAGATAAAGGAGATGAAGATGATTAAGGGACTGGCGCATCTGATGTGTGAGGAAAGTCTGAGAGAGGTAGGTCTGTTGAGACTAGAGAAGGGGAGATGGCTCATGGTGGGAATCTCATCAATGTGTACAAATATGCAAAAGAAAGATGCAAAGAAGAAAGAGGCAAACTCTTCTCAGTTGCATCCTTTGGAAGGACAAGAGGCAATGAGCACAAACTGAAATGCAGGAGATTCCATTAAGCAAAATGTAACAAAAAACATTTTTACTGCAAGGGTGATCAAAGTCTGGAGCAAGTTGCCCAGTGAGATTTTGGAGTCTCTGTACCTGGAGATATTGGAAACTCAGCTGGACAAGATCCTGAGTTACCTGTTCCCATTGACTCTGCTTTTAGCAGGAAGTTGGCCTAGACAATCTCCAAGAGGTCCTTTCTAACCTCAACCATTTTATGAGAAGCAAGGCAATTTTTTTTCCCAATTTCTCCTTTATTCGCTTTCCTTGCAGTATTGGCAGAATAGATCCGTTTCTATCCTGTTCTGGGTTGGAATTTCTGATTTTTTTTTCTCCTTTATCAAGAATATCTTTTCCTTTTGTGGATACTGCTCTCTAATTTTACAGGCTAATGTAGTGTTCTACTATTTCTCCTGAAGTTAAAACCTGTTTCTTCTTTTGTGAGTGAAGCTTCAGCACAATATCACCAAGTGCCCCAATAATAAATAAAAATTAAACAAAATATAGCATAGAATGTAGCAGAAACTGAAAATATTCTCCTTAATGTCACTACAAATGAAATCTATTTCAGTGTACTCTTTCAACTGAACAGGGAAAACATTTGTAAAAGGTGAGGATTAATTTGCCCATAACTACCCAGAAACTGAAGCAGTGACCAAGAATGAGCGCTGACATCCTAATAATAGTGTAAGGTGAAATTATTATATAAGAACAGAAATTTATAATTTCAATCATTTGGTGGAGTCGTTCCAAGGAAACAAAAATACCAGAGTTGAATACTCATAATAACAATAATTAGAATTAGCTGTAAATATTGCCCTGCAGCCTGCTGTTACAGTTCAGACAGTTTTGTAATGGTTTAGATGCTGTGCTACAGTGGATTTTATGCTTCTTTTCCTAAATGTTAGAGAAAATCTATATTCTGTTGCCTTAACATATTTCCTGCCTTTCCATGAACGACTGTGACTGACCTACTCACTTTACAGTCATTTTCTGATACATTTTCAAATTAGTATTTAACTATATAGTGACGGACAAACTCAGCAGTGTACTTTGCCAGGGGAACATTTTTAAGTACTGCTGCATAAAGCACGGAGATGTAGCAAGACATTTAAATTATTAACAGTTACTATTAGCAGGCTAGAAGATAATTACGGTATGATTCACAACGCTTTGTTATTGTAATAACTTCTTGTATTTGGATGGTGGTAGCATTCAAACATTGTTCAGCACAATTGCAAAAAACCTGTCAAAGTCTATAAATACTTCATTGCAAGCAGAGACAGTACTGTGTCACACTACACATGCTAATTATTGAAGATCCTTAAGCCAAATATCTTTTTTTTCTTTCATATTTTCTACTTTTTTTTTTTACCCCCTCTTTAACATCAGGCTTTTAACTACTTGTTCCAGTAGGCTTTCACTGAGAATACTTGCTTTTTTTGTAGGACTCTGGAAAATACAACCGACTGTTACATATATATCATGTGAGTATGTAATGAGTGCTATTAGATAATCTTTTTGCCCATTCAAAATTCTAAGTAGAATAGATCTTCTGTGCCTTATCTTCCCAGTTTCAGCAATGCCTCCAAGCACTGAATTTTTTTATAGTGATATTCAGGCTGATCTTCAGACTTGTTTTCTTGCATATTTTGTTTTACTCTTAAAGATACTGATAGGGAATGCAAAATGTCACTTAATTTCTTCTAAAATCTAGCCTCAGTATCTGTACCCAGCTTTATTCTGTGTCTGTGTTTGGATATTTTTTGTTCAGGAAGAGGGAATAGAAGTGGGGTTCAAAAGATGTGATTATAATTCTAATATCCCTTAAGAGTGCCGAGTAATTTGCTGCCCTTGTTCCTTCTACTCTGAGGAGCTTGGGAAGAGTGTAAATTCTGTTATTTATTATGTGTTTACTGGGTTTTGCTCCTCTCCTGCAGTATGAATAAGCTTGTTTGATAAATCTGATCATGAATCTGCTGGTTGGAATGTTATTATGCCACGTGTCTATTGACCAGCTTAATATCTGTTGAATGACAGAAGTGCAAGGGTTTTCTTAAGTGCCTTAGAGGTGGGAGACAAGATGGAACACTGGCATTGGAAAGAAAAGGTGAAGAGATCTCTTAAAACCCTACAAAAAGACTGAGAAGCTTGAACTAGTGTTTCCTTCCTTTGAAGAAATCTAGAGATGTCATGTCTTCAAGATCTCACTTTTCCTAATATCCTGAGCTATGGTAAAGACTGTTGGTTTTGTTTAAATACTGTTGGTTTTGTTTAAAGACTGTTTCACAAATGAAGACTTGTAGGAATAACTAAGGTGTTTTGCCAGCTCCTTTCTGTGCCATACATGACAACTCAAAACAGGACCAAAACAGCCAATTTAGAAACAGCACTTAAAGGACCCAAAAGATAGTTTCCATCAAAAGTAAGTTATTTTTATGCTCAGCTGGGGGGTGTTTGAGCTATTTGTGAAATCCAGACAGAGAAATTAACATTTCTGAATAATCCTAGAACAAATGGTGAGGAGTGGGATCATGCTGGGTTGTATAACATTTTCTTCTGTAAAAATATTTTCCATTATATTTTGTGGGACATTTAGAACCCAAAGGATTCATGCAAAAATCCAGAGCATTGTTGCAACAATATAGAGGGAAATGACACATAGCAGAATGATAATTGCTTACTATGAAGTATGGATTAAAATGTAGTCACTGCCTTTGCTTGCTTCTAACTTCTGAATGAAGGCATGGTAATACCATGGGGTTCATATAGTGCAGGCAAAATTGCATGCAACATTTCTGTCTCTTCTCCTAGTACTTTTAAATTCAAAGGAGTTATATTCAGAATGTCAAACCAAAGGGATAGCACATGAAGAATATATCCCTATCAAAAACATTTATCCATCTAGGTGACATTGGGGGATACAGAGAAAAATATTTTCATCAACATCATTTGTACTGCAAACACATTGGACACAACAGTTAAGAGAAGGACCTTGGGCACTGTGTAATCACATAATAAAAGGTAGCTCTCATTCTAAATTTTCTGTTTAAAGTACATACATCAGACAGAAAGGAGAGGGAGGACAAACATCAGACTGTGACTGGAAAGTGAGGCAAGAGAGACCGAGTGCCTGGCTCAGTATCACTCAGGAAGCTGTACCAGCAGCAGGAACTGCTCTCCCCAAAATCTCAGCTAGCACTTCAATAGCATTCTCTTAAGTATAAAAGAGAACTGAAAGACAAATAAATTGGCTAACTTTTTATCTTCCTTCAATGAGAGGTTTAACTCAGTTTCAAATTGAAGTTCAGAGGAAGGTTGAGTCTTGTCTTATTTTATCTAAATGAGTTCATCTGTCTCATATCACGGCTTTACTTTGTTATGCATTTAAGCCTTCTGGTCTTTTTCACGTGAGGTAGTAAATCCTGGTTCTTTTCAACAGCTGAAATGTCAGGACATGATAATTTTGAATGTGCTAGATGAAATTTGTGAAATGCTGCATTTCTTTTTCAATGATCTCTGGAATGAAACCACAGTTCACAGGGCTAGAGGACTGGAAGTGACGTCTGGGGTCACTGAGTACAGTGCAGTGAAGTTCATCCCAGTGCACAGGCACTACATCTTATAATCTCTTTCACATGCCCACAGACTGCTGGGGGTTTTTGGATTTGGGGGGGGGGGGCGGGGGGGGGGGGGGTTGAAGTTTGAATACTTCACTGCAAACAGTCACTAGATTGGGAAACAAGATTTTGCTCTTTGCTGGAGACTGAAGCCCAAGAGCCCTCAAACAGAAAACAGCTTGCAGGATCAGGTACGTTATATGTAGGTGAGCTATATATAGGGGTGGGGATGTTGCTCCTGGATTCTGCTTCTCACATCAGTGGGTGCCATGAGATCCTGTCTCCACTACTTTCCCTCATCTGGGGATGCTGCCCATCTTATGTTTCTGCATCTCATTTTGCTTGTCTGTCCTTAGGAACAGCAAATGTCAAGTGCCTTCAAATCTGCTGGTGAACAGCTTTCTGTAAGAGCTGCACTCAGTCCGAGGCAGGCCAGAGCAATCCAGGCAGCTTCAGCTTCTGTTATTTGTGAGTACTTTACCCTAAATGAAAAATAACCTTCATCCTGTCTTACTTTTTTTTATGATCAGCCGTTTAAGTTGAAAAGGTCACTCCTTTCTCTGGTAGCTCAAGTTCTGTGTTTTTAAGAAGTTTCAGGATATATCATGTCATATGACGTCAGATAATACATTCCTTCACACTTTTTAAATCATTGCTTCTTTCTGTAAGAAAGTAAAATTTTGTTAGAAACCTATTCAGGTTTGCTTTCCATTGAAAAAAAATGGGGCCTTTATTTTACAAAACATTTCCTTATCCAGAGCTTATTGACATCCATGAGATCAAGTTTTAGAGAAACGAGGGATTTTTAATAGGGATTTATCACTCATTATATTTGATCTACAGATTCTTTATTATAAGAATTAAGAAATATTTTTCTAAATCAGGCCTTTTTTGAAGACAATCAGGCTTTTTTGAATATAATGGAATAATGACATAACCTTCATTATAACATCTCAAATGCTACAATATAATACATTTGCTTAAGTCTGGGAGAAGGAAACCAAACCAATTTATTATAGCCTGTTGATTCACACTCACATGCTGTGCAGTTCATGTGAAGGTCCCATTTACTTTTTCACATGAACTGCCACAGCATGGTTTAAATAGAGATTTTTCTAGCAGTAGTGTTAAGGTTCCTCATTAACATCATTTCTGGAGTCACTGGGCCAAGTATATCCCTAGTGCAATTCCACTGATCTCAGTGGGGTTATCCTTGGATATATTTGGTCCATTGTTTCTACAGAATCTCTTTGTTCTTTTTTGATCTCTTTAAGAATTTTGTTACTTTGAACATTTCTCACATAGAATTTCATCATGCTGAAAAGTTTGCAACATTTATAAGTAGTTTCTTAGGTATTTTTACCTACTTGTACACTGAAATAATATATTATATCAAATAACATATTGTTATTTATTATTTTCAGTTTATAATCTACACATAAATCCTGTTTTCTGGGAAAATCACTATGTACTATGTTCCTCTTGTTGGTTGTTGCTTGTTTTGGGTTTTTTTAATTCCAAAATTTGATGTGATACGATTACCAAAAATAATTTGAGACAGACTGCAGATGCATTCAACATTATTTTCTGCCCAGCTCTATTGCTTGCAGTTTTTGGAAACAAATAATAATTGAGTAGTGATACTCCCAGGCCAATATATTCACACATTGAAAACTCCAAGCTTCTCTGATACTCTATATCAATACTGAATGTTTGTCTTCATTAAGTTGTTGGGCTTGTTGGTTTTTTTATATATTATTATTATTATTATTATTATTATTATTATTATTAGGCAAAAAATGTATGAAACATCAAAAAAAATGTTAAAATCGACTGAAACACAAAATTTCGCACAAGTGAGATTTGCAGTTAATGACCATTCTGTACATTATGCATATATGTGTGATTTACATGACTTAGATTTTCATTCAGGAGAATGAAAGGTCTGGTCAGGTAAGACAACATATTAAAATGAAATAATCCCTGTGATAAATGGTTGGGTAATTGGAAAACACATCTTCTCAAAACACCATCTCTTATTCCTTTCTGTACATTACTGCAGTTTGGTGGCCTTATTATTTTCCCAGCAAACTACAAACTCAGCACGTGAACCTCTTTATTTGCCTTTGCATTCAAGCACTCTGTCAGATATTACAAAGATAATACATAGAAATTAAATCTGGTTTTCACCAAATCCATAATCAGCAGAGGAAAGTGACTTGGACTGGGACCCCCAGTTCCCTGAGGTCATGCTTATCTTGCTGTCAAGATCTTTTTGTTCTCCAAACTCTTAAAATAAGTAAGTCCTAACGTGAGATTGCATTCTGCAGGGAACAGCCTACAGGCTCCAGAGGAATTAAACCACTGCTTGTTAACTGCCGCTTGCAGAAGTAACATTTGGGTCTGATGATAACAAACGGGGATAGAAATGTTAGCATGGAAAGCTCTGCTGCCAGCACAGCCTTTGCTTTACACACAGATGCACACATTCAGGAAAGTGCTGCAAGAGAAGTACACAAGCTGAATTCCTTATTCAGATCTCTGATTTTTGCAAAACTTCCAGTCCCTTTGACTATGTTATTAACATTGAAGGCAGAAATGATATTGCATCTAAATAAGGGTGTGAAAAATTCTCATTTAAAATCACTCAGGAGCAAAGCTTGCATTCAAACTGCACGCACCAGATTGGTTTATTCTTATAGAGATTTATATGTGAGAGAGAATGGAAAAATGTAATTTAGTTTTATTTAACCTCTCTCAAAATCCTAAAGACAGCTTTCAGATGAATTAGGTGCTGGTAAGTACAGTGACTATGTAGGCAAACATTAACAGCCAAGCTTCAGTCAGTAACAGCCCTGCATGTTATATTATGTGTTAAGAAAGTGAATGTTAGAAATCTATGGTTGTCCCTGTGCTCTTTTCAAAAGTGCAGCATGATCATTTATCTGCAAAACACTAGAGCTCAGATAAAGAGCTGAAGGTCTCATCTGAAAGCTGGGGCCTTCAGGCAACACCTGGTACATCACTGGAGTGTTTGTATTATTGTACTGCTCCAGTCTCAGGGTGTTACTCATGTCTGCCTGGTCTGCAGATCACTGAGACCGAATGGCAACCTGTTGAACCGTATTTTAACCCTGATCTTTGCACACAGAGTGGTCCATGAACAGAACAAAGTCAGAAAATGAGGCAATAACCTGTAGTCTCCATTTCTTGATCAGCTCCTTGAATTTCCTTGTATCAGCATCAGGCGATTTCACAAGAGAGCATGTGAAGTCATGATGTGTCATGTGCAACACAGCAGAGCCCCTTGAAAGATGAACGCAAGAAACAGGACACACAGTGTGTGTTCTGTGGATAGAAACACTCTGCTGAGCGTTTTTCAGGGTGCGTCTCCTGCAAAATGCAGCAGAGACCCCCAGAGTTGGGGCGCCATTTTGGCATGCTCAGAGTGTTCTGGGGGCTGACAGCAGCTCTTCTCCCCACTGAGCCTCAGGCCACCATGTACTGCTTGGAAATTAATAGCACATGGGACCTTTCACAAATAAAACCTTGAATGCATGTCCTGGAGGGGCATTTCCACCTGGCAGCCATCTTTGGAGCATTATGACTGGGTCTATATTGTGCTTCTAAACTACCCCTGAGGGCCCTCCTGAGAGTGGTGCAGCTGGGAGCTCTTCATCAGCGCCATCACTGCCGGCTTTCAGAGGGTTCCTGACCACCACAGGGCCTTCACATCCTCACCATCCTTTGGCACATGTGGGGAAGGGTACCCCGACAGTCTTTTCACAATCCAGGGTACCAACTTTTGTTGGTGCCTAAGATCTTCATTGCAAAGGCACAACCGAAATTTTAGCTAGGGGAGAGCTAAAATGCAAACAGCGTTCTCATACTGGGAGTATAAGAAAGCTCTATAACATTTTTTCCTGCTCTTTTCTAGCTCGGAGGCCTGCCCTTAGAGTACAAAGCCTTGGTTACACCAGCTTTATGAAGAGAGAAAAAAACCAAGGGTTCTCAGGGTGCATAGTTTTAAATTGTGTTGCAACAAACCCATTCAGGGCACTGCTAAAATTTGCTTTCCAGCTAAATAAAATAAAATTAAGTAAAAAGTACTTCTTCAGCTTTTGAGCTTATTCTAATTTAAAAAAAAAAATCCTCTATGTGCAGAATCATGCATGGCCATTTTAGTAAAGCTGGACCTACTGTTAGGTGAAGGACATAGTTTCTTGGATGAAGTACTGGAAATTATTTTAGTATTTTCAGTAAGAATAACTAACAATGATGAGTAACTTCCTGGATAATAAGCACATCGGGCAACGCACATTGTTCCTCAACCTGATAAACTCTTAGCAGGGAACTTCCCTTCTCTGGGGTTGCTGCTCTGCCTGGGTTTTTTGTCTCTTCAGAACAGGCAGATCTGTATAATCTAGAGAGTCAAATGTTGAGCAATCAGTACCATCAGGCAGTGTTTTTAATGAGAAAAGCAGTTAAATAAATGGAATGTCATTAAGACATACGACTGTTTTGGAGATGATGCCAGCAGTATAACAGAAAGTTACTTTAAAATATTACTTGTTATACATTTATTTTTAATGCATAGGAAATTATAGAAACAAACCACTTTAACTAGCTGAAGAAATGGAGGCTCTTTGCACATGCTATTTCAAATCCCAGTAGTATTTCAGCCTCTTGGAGTTGTCTCTTGAAATGTCAAAGAGGGATCTGGACAGTGTCTCAGTGTCTCTGACTGTTAAATCCTTAAGTGACATATACATATGCTTAAGGAATGGGTCAGCTTGCAGACAGAAATGTCCCAGTCATAAAAAAAAAAAAAGAAAATAAAAAAGAAAAAAGAAAAAAAAAAGAAAAAAAGAAGATGAAACAGATTGGTGGTGAGAATAGTGCTGTGAAACCCTTTGCCCTCAGTTGACTGGGTTTGTTCCAAGATTCAGCGTTCACTTAAACACAGTCTGAAAAAAAGTGATGTGGTCACATATTCCTGTCCTGTGCTTCAGCGATTTTTTTAAAACAATGTTCTGTGACTGTTTTTCTGTGACTGTGTATTCAACTTTCACTTCTAAACCTGCCATACCATTTCTCCTGAAGAGGTTAGAAATCTGGAGACATTTTAACCTAGTAAGAAGCTCTGTTTTTCTTGCTTTGTGTCTGTAGCAGAATTTTGCCATTCAGAAAACACGATTTTTTAATGCAGTTGGGCATATGTTAAGGCCTAGTTGGCTTTAGCTTGATAGTAACTACACGCATAGTAACTCTCTTCTGGGTCTTGTGCCCATCCTCCTTGTGAGTCTTCCATATAACTAGTGGCTCATGTCAGCGTCACAATGTTATTAATGAACCAGACGAGATTTTTTGGTTTCTAGCTGTTATTGCCTTCTTCCTCAGCTGAAATGAATATCATCCTTTTCTCTGGAAATCAGCCTCTAAGTCAGGGGTCCTCAAACTACGCCCCCCCAGGGTCCTCAGTCCAGCCCCTGGAATTTACAGAACACAACACACCCACACACACACACACACCGCCGGGGGTTGGGGGGGGGAAACCAAGCAGCCGCAGATGACTGCCTGCCACTTCATCCACGCGCCGGCCCCCTGGTTAAAAAGGTTGAGGACCCCTGCTCTAAGTGCTAGCAGTTCTGCAAAGCACTGATTACCTAGTACTAGACAGTGGGAACTGGAAGAATCACTGAAGAAATGGGAAAGAAGAAAAAGGAAGGCTTGAATATTGGAACCCTTAGACCTTCTTCTTTGTATCTTTATTTTGTTTTCTCTTCTGAAGATGGAAAGTAATTTGGCTCCTGGGTTTTCACAGTATGAGCACCACTAAAACATTATTTAGTTTGCTTTCTTAGCAAATTTTGAAAAATGTTTTATAAACAAGGTAACGTAGACAACAGGGCAGAATCTGTTGTGAGTCATCACTTTCATTCTCAGTCAAAGTTCTTGATTCCTTGGCTTTGCGGATCCTAGATGCATCCCCATGGGACCACAATGATGATATAATTATTGCTGTTTTCACCCAAGAAATTTAGTGTCTTTCTTTGAGGGGGAACTGAAACTCTTGGTAAGCAGAAACTTTGAGATATCCAAGGACAAGAGTCAAATTGCTCAAGCTTTTTGGCTTTACACAGCTGCAAGGAAGACCAGTTTCAGGGAAGGGCAATGAAGATTATTGTATGACAGGTAATTTCTTATTGTGGTGTAATTAAGTGCAACATTGTAAGCTAGAAGCAACAATATAAACTAAGTAGTACTGGATGAAGGAGCCTGTCTCATTACTTTCAGCCTAGATAACTAATGTTCCCCAGGTATTAGATTCCCATGAGATGACAAATGAAGTAACATGTTAATTCATACTTGTATCTTCTCTGTTTTTCCAGGAAGTTCAAAATAGCTCTATTTTTCAGAGTCTGATGGGTACAACTTCAAAATTTTGCAGACCTCTAAGGTCCTTTTGCCTTGTCCATAACGACACTTGTTAAAAAAAGATTTGTTTAGATTTCCTGCAGCCAACATAACTTTTGGAAACATAGGATATCTAACACTGAATGATTTTGCATAGCATGACGTCTACATCTAAACCAACAGTGTTAATATTAGCAGTGCCAGCCACTGCAATGTAATCTAATACATATATTTAAAAAAAAAAAAAAAAAAAGGCTAGAAGATGGATCCACCATCTCACAAGACTATACACCTGTGGGGATAAAAAAAAGCATGAAAATAATCTTCAGTGGCTTTTTACTGTGCACCTATTGAGGGCACAGTTGTTTCCTTGCCTTTGGGGGAAACAAGGAAAAACTATTTATAGTTTTACTAGAAAAAGCCCATCCAAATACTTTGTGTCTACGAAAGATTTTGCAGAAGATGGTAGTGTGGAAGCTATTTCAGCAATCGGGAAACCCCAAGAAAGAATATAATTGTATTTTCTACATAATGAATTTGAATGACCTCAAACAATGTGACTGACATGCAATGAGAGGGCAAAGAATTATATGCAGTTAAACTTCCAACTTTAGTTCCTACCTTTAGACCAAACAGGGTCCTGCAGAAAGGTAATCTCACAGCTTCCAATCTTCGTATATACCTTGCTGAAGCAAAATGCTTTCCATGTCCTGCTACAATTAGCAAAGGGATTCATTTTTAGTTGAATAGGGATTGGATAAAGAGTAAGAAAATAATTAGTTAGAAGTGAAATCCACCGAAAGAACTTAGAAATACCCTAATTCACCAGACTCTAGTTAGGTACCAAGGCTGTGTGGGGAGAGTTAAGCACATGAAAATAGGCTTTGCAAAATCTGACATAGCGCCTGGAGAGGCACCGATGCCAAGCAACAGGAAACGTGGAGCACAAAATTCCATCTTTCCCTAGAGTTACATTGTATTCATACCCCTCACCTAGGTCGGGGTGGCACATAAAGTAGGAAAACAAAGAAATGTGTGAATAGCACTTTAAAGTAAGGGTTACTTGGAAGGAGAATTCTAGAGCTCTGTTCCCTGCTTGGTTTAACATAAGGTAGTGAACTACTAATTAGAGCAGTCTGAAATATTCATCTCTCCCCTTCCAGGCAAGTTCCCTAACCTCAAGGCCAACAGCTTAACAAGTATTTAATTATTTCATTCAAAATGGATCAGTTTCCACATACATTTTCAGAGGCTTCTCTCATCCCAGATTTCCCCAAGGCACCCTCCAGAAATTTTTGGAGAGAAATTTTAAACCAGAATTCTGTTGGACAAAGGGAGGAAAAAAACCCCAGGTTTTTCAAGTCCCAAAAGAATGATCTAACTGCTGAGGTGCTGGGCAAAGGCATGAAAGCAAGAACAAAAGCCAGTATGCTAAGAACAGTTAAGGACTCTGTGAATCTTCCGATCTAAATTTTTCAAGAAACACATGGCTGACTGAAATATGGGGACCACAGTCCCAAAGGCTCCACTGAGACTTGTTGTGGAATGGAATTGTAAATAGAGATTGTTTTAGCTCTGTTTCCTTTTTGGGGGGTTGGGTTTTTTTTTTGTTGGTTGTTACTGATGTTAAACCATTGTTGTTCATAGCTGTTAAACTATCTCTCAGCCATCACTTTGTTTTCTTCTCAGAACTTTGTTACTGAACATGATTAATATCAGATTCATGAGTGAGGTCATAATTTCCAGAATTTCTTTTCACCTCTTGTAATTACATTATCCAATTTTTGACTTGTAATCTATTCTCATATTTTTCAGACATTCTGCAAAATTTAAAAAATAGTAAAGAAACTGCAGATGAGATTTATGAGGGAGTTCTCGCAGTCATCTTACGGAAAAAGACAGAAGCCTTACTTTGGAAACCACTAGTGGAACTGCTTATACCCAGGACATTCCAAGCAAGTATTTGTCTTATCTGCATTTTAAAATCTTCTCCTGAAAGAAACTCTATCATTTGTCTTGGAACTTACCAGGGTGACTGGAAAATATGAATTTTTTGAGTAGTCTGATTTCCAGAAGATACATGCTCATGCTTCCATAAAAACCACAGGCTCCATTTTAGGTCCTCCTCAGCTAGCCAGTGGTTTTTACAGAATCATTGGTTTCCAAAATCATATCTGTAAATGAGGTCCCTGCACCAAAGAACTTGCTATCGAGTTAAACTGCATAAGGTACAGATGAAAAAATATTCATACGAGCAGCAAGTCGCAAGTAGGTGAACTGGGGGTTTGGAGTTAGCAGTCAGGTCATTCACTCCTCTGATTTCTCTCTGCAGGTTCTGGCTTTGTTCGGGCCTGATGGCAGGGTGGGGCAAGTTCCTTCTTTCTGGCCCTTCCTGACCGTTCTTTTCTGGTTTTATGGGAGTGTCACAAAAGTACATTTTGAGGAAGAGGCCAAAGAAAAATTCTCAGCAAAATGAGAATGGATGAAAATATTGAGATCCGAGTGGCAGTAGGATACCGGGAATTATTATTTTTTATTATTATTATTATTATTTTTACTGGGCGCTGAAGGAGCATAATGAAGATGACAGCCCTTAACTATAATGTTCCTGTGGCTCTAATGCAGCGTAATCATGTCACCACTGCTATCCATGTTTAACCTTACTACCAGCTATTCTCTGGCGGTAAAGCAGGCACCCAGTGCACCAAGAGAGGGGAAGGTTAGAAGTACACAGCGAGTTCCCTTTAGTCTGGTGGGGAGGCATGCCCTGGCCTCACCGCCCTGGCCAGAGAGGAAAGGGAACTAAGGAACTAAGAATTGGTGTGCTGCTGGTTTTAGGTGAAAAAAGATAACTTCTGTGAGCAAGATGCTCTCCTGGGACTGGAAAGCAGCAGCAGCTCCAGTTTTATGAACGGAGAAAAAGGACTTGGAATTGGTTGTTTTGTAAATGTAAAGAATATAAAATCAACAACTTACACAAAGTAAATAAGTTGGTACAAAGGCAGCATGTGAAAAAGATGGAAAAGGACTAGGAGGTCTCTCAAACCACAAGAGACTGAAAAAACATAAAGCAGTATTATAGGCTTCGATGTGTTGTACCAGGCCTTACACAAAAGAAAAGACTTGCAGCTAATGCAGAAGTTGAAAAGATGCATAGAAAGGGATTTCTGGAGTGGCTGATTTGAATCATGAGGAAGGTAAAGATCACTGGGTATCAGTTTAGGTGGTCTGGTGGTGCCTTTGTTGTCACACACAGGATGATCAGCAAAGATGCTGCTGTGTGACAACACAGAGGTCTATTATTTTTACATGAGCCATTTTTATTTTCTTAATTTCATTTTTAATTTCTTATTCGGACCTCAAAAATATCAGAGGAGTTACCTCACATATTCTTGTTTCCTCTCCATAGAGTGCTGTAACCAACAAAACAAGCTACTGTAAGTTGTGGGTACCAAGCCAAAGTTTCAGTAACTTCTTTTTAATTCTTTTTCTTTTTTTTTTTTTCTTTTACATTGTTATGTGGCATCTTCCAGTATATGTAAAGTGCTAAAGACTGTTGTCCAGCTGGAAACTCGCTCTTCTCAGCCAAAATAAAACAGTTAAGTTACTCAGTGGTAGCACGAATGAGTGTCTGTGAATTTCATGGGCTGGTGACTGGGGCGTCTTGCCAGGCACAAACAGCTTGCGAGGGAAGAACATTATATGTAGGAAGTATAATGTAAATACTTTATTGTTGCTTACAGCCTCATTTTTTGAGGGAGAAAGTTGCTAACATTGAATTTCGTTACTACTGTGTAGTTCAGAGCAGCCTCTTTCATAGTATTGGAAGAAAGGTAGGGTAAATAAAATGTAATGCTTTTGTTTAATGTTTATTGCAATGACAAATACTGAAGTTGGAGATGGTGAGTCAACTGGAGTTTATTTGTAATAGTGAAAAAGTTTGCTTTCTCAAGGTCTGAAGTCTGAACTACCTGAAAAAGATCCAAGAAGTGTAAATTATTAACACTGTTAAATAGCATCAGGTTCCTAATATTCAAAACCAGACTTTCCAGATAAAAAGGAATATTGGACAAAGGAAAACGACAAATTTCCTGACTACTCTGTAAAATTGGAGCAGACAAGCCATCTTGATTTGCCTACACAATTCTAGGAACCAAATAGCCTGGAAAAATTCATATCATGTCTGACAAAGTTAGACAAAAAGCTCCTGTGATTCAGAGTGCTAAGTACTGTCTTTTTGTATGTCACAATTACAAAAAAAGAAGATTCCTAAATGAAAAATTGTTTCCTCCACCCTCCCACCTGCCAAAAGAGAAGAAAAAGACAAAACATTTTATTCTGCTTAATATTTGGTTTTTGCATTAATAATAAGGTAAAACAGAAATGAACTTATGAAATGCTTTAGTTCACTGGGCTTTACATCTGTTCTCAACAAAAAGACAAACCAGCTAAAGAGGTTTTATGGAACTACTGAAGAGTACAGCCTGTCAGATCAAGCAGATCACTTGATCATATATTTAACTTGAAACATGTGAGAAGGCCTGCTAATTTCATTAGCCTTTGCAATTAATCAGGAGTGATTCTTCAAGCTACCACTTCACACAAAACTAAAGCAATGAATACATATTTCAGACGTATTAATTCCTTTTTCCTCCATAAAAAAGAAATCTAACTTCTTTGCTATACTTGTAAGGAACTCTTTTCTTCAGAAAATAAATCTGTGATTTTAAAATGGAAACTTGTTTAATATTTTTTTTTAGAAAAAAAGGGGGGGAGGGGGACACCTTTTGCTAAAGAAATATCTAGAAATATCTCAAAGTTGTAATCCAAGAATCTGGCATTGTAAATAACTAAAGTAATTTTTCGTGGGTGAGCTCAAATGAATGATTCCCAGTGGGTTCTCTGAGGATGACTTGTTTTATTTGAAGCCTTTTTAATTTTAGAATTTCTTGTCCCTATGTCCCTGTGTAAATGACTGTTTCTTGAAACGTTTATTTCAAAATAGTACAGTTAAATACAGACTAGCAAGTTCCCTTCTCAGTCCTTCACATCTTTCCTGCTAGCTACAAGCAGTAGTTTCTTGGGTGTACAAAACACCCAATAGAAAAGTCTGTTGCAATCTTTCTTGAGCAACATGAGCCTTACTTAAACAGGCACTGAATATACTGACAGCACTAAAAAATAATAATAATAATAGAAAAAAAACCAATCATTCAACAGTAGCTTAAATCTTAATCCAGCTTCCCAGAGGGTAGAAAAATAATTGGGTTTTTATGGTAAATTAGTAGCTTCAAACATTTTATGGCTCAAAAAGGAACAAGAAGAAATGTATGTATAAAGGCACTCTCTTTTGTCATTGTTTAGCTTCATCGGCTTCTGACCCCCAATGGTATAATATTATATTCCAGGAAAATGGCCGTTTTCACTCTTTCCACTTGCTCCAATATTCCCATACTTCTGATATTTTGTTTCCACTGATGCAAGAAAGAAAGAAAAAAATAAAAGGAGGAAAAAAACAATTACATCTAAAATTATACAGGCAAGCTGCTTAACAATTAAATGTGAAATGCACAGTCTCAGATGTCCAGCATTAAACCCTTACCTTCAGGCTGCAGGGCTATTTATAAGAGAGAAAAGGAAAACCTCTTGCACCCCTCTCGGAATACAGAGAGGAAAATAGTTTTACACATGCACTGCAAATTCCTCTGATCCACCAAACACTACTCAGACTGTCAGTCAGGCTGTGTCTCCTCTTAGGGTCTCACCCCAGCCTTTTCTTTTCACTCCAGCACTACAAGGAAGGAGTTACTTTGGTTCTGATAGACCATGGCATACTGACCTTAACTTGCTTTTGGGAAGGGGTTGGTAGCTGCTGCTGTTTGGAGACTAGTTGCCCTTTGTTTCAGTTATAGTGAAATCAGCACAACCCTGATTTCACTTACAGTCAGAACGTTAGGCTAGCAAAAGCTCATTGTCAGCCTCAAAAAGTATAAAGAATGTTTAAGTAGAAGAATGAGTTGATTTCCATTCCTCCAGCTTCTCTACAGAGAAAAACAATGCTAAAGAAAGAAACTGGCTAAAACCCTGAAACACAAAGAGAAGGAAAGTATTTTATTGGATTTCTGGATTCTGCAGTTTTCAGGAACATTCCACACTCTCAAAATATTTCCTGCAATCATAGAAGCTAGAAATTTGTTTTGCCATTTTAAGGAAAACAGATCTTGACTGTTATCTCGTTAAAACACTGTCATGAGCCTCAGGTGAAGCACTATCAGTCACATGCATGATAAATAGCCCTTCCTCACACAAATGGGAACTCCCAAGATCACCGCTAAAGGAGAGATGCAGAAGTCCATGTGAGTTGTGGTTTGACTGGGGAATCTGGGCACAAGTGTCCAATACTTAGTGGGATTAATAAGAGGCCTGTTTGGGAGTTTGTAGCTTTAAAAAATAATTCATGTAGCATTCAGCTTAACAAAAGGGAATGAATTTATGAGAGAAGCACAGAAAGAGAAAACTATACATCTGCTTTCAGGGAATATCAAATTCCTGGGCAGATTGTTAAAACATGCTAAATGAGGATATTCACTTTTTGTTTAGCTTAGTGTTGTACTTGAGGAATGGAATGGTCAAAGTACTCCCTCTAAAGATATTTGACTTTCTAAAGCCTGTGTTGACCTGTGGCAAAGCTGGAACAAGGCTGTAGTTACATGTTCAAGTAGCTTTCTTGGATGTAGAGGTATCTCAGTATGTAATCCAGCACTTGGGAAACTTTCCCTCCATGGACGAGGGGATTGGGGGGTGTATCCTTGTGTGCCTACAAGTTGCAGTACAAACATTTATCCTTCCCAAATGGGACTGATTGCCCTTGAAATAAGGCAGCACCAAGCCTCCATGGCTGTACAAGTATAATTATTTCAGCTGGAAAAGAAAATTAAATCAATCCCCTATGTTAGAGTCACACAGGCAAAGCCATTTTTTATAGATTAGCCTTACTCAAAGGAAGCAGGGCTGACAATATTTTACAAACCAGAAATCTTTTATTTGGAATTTTCTTCTTGGATTCATTTTTGTTTTGGAACTTCTCTAAACACTATTTAACTTCAAAAATATTCTGACCAAGCTGTACCATATGACATGCTATAAACACAGCATCTACAAGAGCTGCTTTCATTCTCTTCTAAAAGTCAGGCGCTTTTATTTAGAGGGGCAGGCTTACAGATGTTTTGGTGGATCTAATGCTAAGAAAAAAGGCTTTGACAATGTGAGCCATGGTAAACTCTAAATAAGCTTTCTGTATGCACCACTAATACAAAAAACCTTGAGTTCTCACACAGCATTGTGGTATCGCTGTGCTAACAGCAAGTAAACTTTGACTTGTAAACTGCACAGGATTGTGAGCTAAATCAGTGGATGTCCCCTGAGGATGTTAAAAAAAAAAAAAAAAAAAAAATACGAAGCAGTAACTAATAGAACAGAATTAAAACAAGGATCTATTTTTCATAAAGCCCCAAAGGACTTTTTACAGTCTCATCAGTTTGTGTGGTGTCAAACGGGGCAGCTCTGTTGTGGTTAGCAAACATTAGCATGTCCCCTTCATAATTCCATCCATGTTTGAAGCAAAAGGGGCCTCACATCAAAAGTCCTCCAGATAATGCCTCTGCTGACTCTGTGGATGTGAGCTTGCTCACTTCCGAGGTGCTGGCATCCTCTTAACCTGCTCGTAGTGCAGCAGCAGCAAAAAACAAACTTTCTCCAAACTGTGTCCCAAAGTATGATCTCAACTGCAGAAGCTGAGGAGTGGGTGGGAAACTCACCGAGCCCCCTTTCCTCTAAGAAGCCTTTCCTCATGTGAGGACTTGTGCTGTGTACCTTGACTCTTTTTTTTTTTTCCTCTGTGGCATGTGTGGGAGCACTGTCAGCCCAGTCAGCAGCCTCCCCAGGTTACAGCACAGGGGTAAATAGCTGCAGAGCATCCTCTACATTTACTTGAACCAGAGTTATTTATGGAGCCAAGATAGTTTCTGAAAACAATAAGCTCCATGGAAAACCTTACTTCTCTGCCCCTTGTGAAATATTTCCATAGTTGGTGTCTATCAAGCATACATCAGCTCTACTCAGAGGTTAAAAAGGGTGGCCAAGTAGGCGGTCTTATGTTGTTTGGTTTTGTGGTGTTATAAAGGTGTCATAATAAATCCACAGTGACTATGCTTATATTTTTAGAGAGGTGTAAAAATTCTCTCAGATTACTGTTTTTTTCAGCTCTTTAATCTCGTCACCTAAGAAGCTTCTAAAGTAAAGCCATTTCCATTTTGACCCTAGTCCTTGCAGACCACTCGGGCTCTCATCACCACACCTTACTGTTGCTTATTCTACACCTTTTCCTTTTTCAGGGAATGTAGGGTTATCACACAAGAAATCATAGTGGCCACCTTAGGAACCCCCATAGTCTCAGCTCTGTAATTAAAAGCAGAATAAATTCTCAGGAGTATTTTTGAGTGCTGGTGAATTCTTGAAAATCAGTCACATATTAGGATGTTTCACTGAACACTGTTAGATATACAACTCCTTTCAAATTCTGAACAACCAACTCTGCTCATGAAAAAAAACCTCCTGCCAACTTTGCTGCACCATATAACTAACAGTATTAGCTTCTGTGATTCTGAAGTCCTGAAATACTGAAAATGAAGTCCTGAGATACTCTAGCCAGTAGAAATTTGGCTGTTTCTACCGCAGCTGATACAGAATCAAATTTAACATCAAAAGATATTTTTCTTTTAAACAGAGGTTTTATTTTCTCATAGCAGTTGTATAAAGAAGCAGTAACTAATTTGTACCACTTCTGGTTTCGCTCTCCCATGTGAATTAATGTGTCTCCCACTCAATAACAGATTATCCAATTACCAAAACTTTATGCATCAACTAGACCTTTCTGAAACTGGGACATGTCAGGACTAAAGTAATTTCACTTAACTGACTGATAATGAATTACTCTTTTTAATACAGTAACTCCATTCACTAGTGCTGAGATAAAAGAAAAACCATGTTTTCTTATCCACAGCTAGGTAGATAAATACAACAAGATAAACTGCATAGTTGCACAATATCTGGATAGTACAGACTGGAGTTTCCAAACAGGTCTATCAAAAAGCTTAGGAAGTGAGAAGAGGACTTGGTCTGGGATAACTCATATCATCAATTGCTCTTTAAGAGAAAAGATTGTTTCCAGGGAAGTCTTGAAAATCTTTTTAGTCAGCTTTAGTGAAAAGTTCGTGAAGAAAAATTTATCTTCCTAAATAGTGTCTCCTGGGGATGAAAAAGCCTGATATAGCATGACATTAATGAAACTGTTCTATTTATACTAGCATTTAATGAGGACCCACATAAACTAGTATAACATATTTTGGGGACTTGATATTAAAAATATTTTGTATAGTTTCTTTTTAAGTTTCTATATGCTGTATACCAAACATAGCCTTATCTATTAAATTCTGTAAGATGGTTCAAAACCTCTGTATTTTCTGTCGGTTGCTATAGGATCTTTATCTAAAATGTTATTAATTTACATAATAAATGTCCAGTTCTATATAATTCCCTTTTTAAAGGAAATTTTTCCACTTCCAAAGGCTTAAGTCCTTGTTAACAGCCTCAGTAGAGCTGAGTACTTGCAAACCATCTGAATTCATCGGAGAAGTAAGTAGAATTGGCTGTGGCAAGAGTTCCACATCCAATGCCTTGTGAGCCACAGATGCAAAAAATGACCATTTAAATAGATCTGGTAAGATTAAGTCCACGGCAGTTAATATGCTATTTTTGCATTTGCCTTTACAGCTACCTGTATTCCTGGTGTTACATAAAAATGTTGCTGGCACTCATTGGGGATGATCATATTATGTCCTAAAGATTCAAATAACAGAAAAATAAATACAAGTAAAACTTCAAACCATCACTTAGTTGGTAGTACAGTGTTTCTCAGGAATGCAGGGGAAATAATTTTAAAACTTTTTAGCATATTTTAAACACTTTTATTGGTAGTGCTGTTTTGTCTCTCTGCAACTGGATAGCCAGTTTACCTCAAGTTGAAAATGCCAGACAGTTGGAAGAAAATAAAAAATAACCTGTTTCATGAAAAAAAAAAAATCTTACGTTTTTGCTGTTGAGAGTCTACAGGAGTTTAAACTCCTCTCTTGAATGTACGTATATTTATCCTCTGTAACAGTATACTATAGGCTAATATGAAAGCATAAGATGTCAACTGTTGTTCTGGACACTGTGTTGCAGGGCATGTTTGAGTTGTGCAGGGGACCATGGTACAGAAGTATTTGAACTAAATAGTTCCACACATAGAAACGGTTTGGCAGGGACGGCAGAGATCTGTACTAAAGCTAACTATACCATTTTAAAAGCTGCAGGATCTTTCTCCCACTTCAAAGATGTGCTGGAGGAACCAAACCAGAGGGAAGTGGCCTTCAATAAATATAAATCCTTCTGCCTTGTGAAGGAAGTCCACAGTCTCACAACCTCCTTATATCCCATACCTATGGTTGATCTTGTTTCACTCCCAGATGACTCCCAAAGACATAGTCCTGGCTGAATTAAAAATTACAGAAATTTTGTGGGTGGAAATTTGGAGCAAATGACATCAAAGGAGTGTTTTGTCCCTTCCTCACTTAAACAGTCCCTTGTCATCATTTCTCACATATAAATTTAATTTAAATTCCACTGACTGCAGTGTTACAATAAAGATAGAATATCGTCCCACAGAATTTGCTTAAGCATACAGACAAAAGTCTCGGGGGGGGAAAAGTTAAAATTAGATTTTATGTACCCTTTTTGCATTTTTGAGTATAATGTTTTACTTTTTTTTTCTTTTTTTCTTTTCTTTTTTTTTTTTTTTCAGGCAGAAATGATTCCCATGTTTCTTTATAATCAGGAGTCCCAGATCGTGAGTGTGAATAAACTTTTTTCATCTCAGGTTAAGATGGTTTATCAGCTACTGGATCTGCCACTTCTTCAGTCAGCTTTTCAAGGACTGGTTACTGATTGTATATCACATCAGTGGAATTTATGAGAGGAGGAGTAAAGAAAAGCATAATGTCACATCTTGGGGGAAGGAAGAAGACATTTGTCTGAAAGGCTGGCTTTATTTTTGAAATGGCAGCTGCTTGGAACTGTTGACAGATTGGGAGTGTTGGAAATCGCCCCAGGCCAGAGGAATTAGTGATCTGGGTTCAGGTGAAGTGGTCAAAGGTGCTCTATAAATGCCATTTCCCACACAGCTATCACCACTACATAGTAGTACAGGTAACAGCTATTTTTATAACATGTATTGCGTTATTTTGGATAAGTCCCACACAGGTCAGGGGTATGTACTTTTCTATCATCTTCCTCCCCTTTCACTGCAGCAATTGCAGTAATTTGAGACATTCCTACTGCTATTCCTAATTGAATTAGGATGGGCTGAAGACAAGGTATCTGGGTAGGGGTGGCAGAGAAATAGCTCTTCTAATCAAGAAATCGCTTTCAGTCTTTTTCTTTCTGTTATTTCCTGTGAGCTAAATATGTTGATCAGATTCATGGTCACGTTGTAAGGAATTTTCCAAGGAACAGAAATAAATCAACCAAACAGGAACTGGAAAAGGGGGGAACAAGAGGTTTCATCTATTCATGAGAACTTGATACTTTCACTTCTTGCACTCTATTCTGCTGCATTTTATTTATATTATCATGCATGTTTCCAGAGAACAAGTAAGTTTTCATTTAATTTCAAATGGAAATAGTGGAAAATGGAAAAAGCTTTCTCCCTCCATGCACACATAACATGAAATATATAATTTAGTCAATTGAATATAGTATAGAAATAAAAATAATTGAAGACACATGTTTTTTAGGCAGTCTGCTTGGTTTGAACCAATACCTCTCAACTATCTTGTGTGATAACTGCAATGTCATGTTTTGTCCTACAGTGTCCATCCACTCCCTGATGGTCTGAAGTACATCAGAAGTACAGGTCAGAGCCTCATCTTGTCTGTTAGATTCCACTTGTGCCAAAATCCTTGGAAATCCATAAAGCCCTGTCAAGTGTTATTGTTCCCTACAGAAGTAACAGAGCTTCTTTTGTGAATGGTTGCCTGTATAAATTTAAACTTGTTAGTGCCAGGTTTCTACCATTAAGACTTAGTTATTAAGATCCACAGGAAAAGTGAAGATAAAAACTGAGGAAGCTTCTGACAGGAGTGCATGCTGTATTTTAAGTTACGATCCAGATCCCTCTCTGGTTTGATACTTAACACAGCAGTTACTTTATTCACAAGTGATTAGTGAAGATTGCCCTTTCTGGTCCAGACCTATCAGTTGGAAAAATGCAGTAGTTTTTCCAGTAAGCTCTACCTAAGCCCAGTGGGCTATAAAGAAAAATGATACCAATCAAAGGTGTGTGGCACAACACAGAGCAGATCAAAAAATTGCTCTACGTTTTCTTTGCATTGGGTAATTTCAAAGTCAAACATCTATAATGTAGCAATGTTCTAGGAAGAGCTCATACACCTGCTGTTGAACTGGGAAGAACTGTGTTTTCACAGAGCCGTAACGAACAGCTTAGAAAACATAGTTATATGTCTTAAATGTGTTTGATTCTTTCTTTCCATATGAATTTTTTTTTCCGCTCAGTTTGGAAATAGGACAGAAAATTTTCTGTCTGTCAGTCCAGAATTCAATTTCAAACCATGTGTTAGCAGTAAGGCTGTAGTTTCTAAGTTTTCAGGAATATGCCCTCCCCTGCTTTTACTTTACAGGTGACAAAAATGCTTAAAACCTCAGCCGTTATTGTTCTGAATCATTATAATATATCAAATAATCCGTGATGTAATAATTGCTATAGCAACTATTCACTTTCTTTCAGTTTTTGAACCAAACAATTGACACATCATATTTTTCATGCTAGACAAGGCTGTTTTGGCATAATGTATTAATATATTCTATGGAAACAGCAGTACTCAAACTGGTACATATGACATAGACTACTTTAGGCTGAGAATAAATTTAAGACTAGGATATTTAAAATGTATTAGTTAGCTTCTCTTTAACTGTTATTAAATATTATACATAATTAAACTTAATTAATCTAATTAGACTTCCAACTGACAAGGGTTTCCAGTTGGCTGAAGTTTTGTAGGGCCCTTTTTGTGCATGCCAGTAAACATTAACCTTTTCTTTGAGCAGCTGACCCTTAAAAAGATGTCCCACTAAGAGATTATATCATATACAGTATAGTCTAACCATAATCCTGACTGCTGAAAGGTCAAGAATTTCCATCATCTTTCAATGTTAGTAATACCTTAGGGAGATTTTTTTCTCTGTGTTTCTTAAGCAAAACCATGTTTGGTGAGCTTCCTCTTCTTTGTTTCTATTTTCTGAATCTTGAATTATTAGCTGCATATACAATAAAGCTGAAGGAGGTCCAAGAAGATATTCTGCACTTCAGACAGGATTTAACTTCTTCCATAGAGAATGGTATTCTCAGAAAGAGCCAAATGCTATGCTGTTCAGTGGGAATATTGTTCAGTGATGAAGAGCAGAATTTGCCCATGTATATATACACATCTATATGTATATGTATATAGTCTATATTCTAAAAGTCTGTGTGACAGTCCATTCTAAGGAGCTGTTTAGAGATTTAAATCACCAGTTCTTTTGTTTACCATCAGGCCACTCAAAATTCTCCCACAAACAGATTTTTATTGATTTTTATGGTTAAACTCTCAAATCTCTTTCTAGGTCAAAAAATGTTTGTATTTCTCATTGGAAAAGGCTCGTCATGGGATGAGGAGCTCTACGCAGCCCTGTACTCGAGGCAAAACATTAATAGCTTGACTAGTTGCATGAAAGAGTAGACTTTGTCCAAACAGAGGTTTCAGGAATTTATCTCAAACATGACAACGTATCCAGGTAAGGAAATACAGTATGTATGGCATGCTGGGCACTGAGCTGGGTGCCAGAAAAGTGGGATAGTTTTTTAACTCTATTTCTGGTTGTTTGGTTTGTTTTTTTTTAATCTGAGGCAAGTCATCTTCCTCTTCTTAACCTTCATTTCCTAATCTTCCTTGTTTTTCTTTCAGGGTAAAGATTATTTTTAATTATTTCTTTGAACAGTACGCAGCATTCATATCCCAGTGAATGAATACCTGTAAGCACTCTGATAACTATACTCTGAAATTCTTACACAACTGCTTCTTTTGCTTCACATTTTAACCTTTGATGTTGCATCGTATTTGGTGTTGGCAGAATAAAACATGAGTGTTCTTGCATTCCCTTAATAAATAGCCCAAGAAAGCTGCCTTATGTTTCTTAACTCTGCTCTCAAGATTGTTTTAACAGTTATATTATATGCACACATATTAAGGAGGAGTGCCTGGCAACCCTGGGGTTTTTTTCCCCTTCTAACCGAACATCTGAACCTTAAGCTAGAGTCAGGTTTCTTCTTGGCTGTACTCCTTCTGGACCATGATGCTAGCATTTCTGGCTGCACTTCAAGAGAAAGAGTGGAGAACAAGTTAACCAGAATACCTCGTGGCCTAAGCACTTCACTAACATGTGAAAGATATGGGTTCAAGCATTCCTGACTTGAAGAAAGCACAAAACTCCTAATTGCTGGATGAGTTAGTGGAGTATTATGCAAAAGGATGGATACTGAAGCATCCAAGTGCTTGTATGCTATCACATCTAACTTCATAGAAGATTGAGGTGGCATTTTTATGGCACTCTGCCTAAACTTGGACAAAAAAGTACTATGCAGGGCATAGCACAGGGTTGACACTCTAGAGCAGGCACTTTCAAACACGCAGGGAGCTTCCAGCAAAGCACAAATATTTTATACATATATATATATATATCAGACTGCATTAATCTTGTCCTTG